>NC_062970.1:33139078-33216044 GCF_023119035.1 Salvia hispanica
TATCATCTAGAGATATAGTGCAGAGAGGAGACATACAAGTGGTCAAGATTGCATCAGAGAACAACCTGGCAGATCCTTTTACTAAGGCATTGGCGGTCAAACCGTTCGAGCGCCATGTGGAAGGAATGGGAGTTCGACTCGCTCGAGACCTCAACTCGCTTTCAGTATAAGTGGGAGAATTAGAAGTAGTGCACATTTTTTTGTATACTTGAAAGCTGTTTTGAGTATAAGTGGGAGATTGTTAGAGTTTGTATGCTAGAAATCACCTTTCGAGAGATTGAATACCGTTAAAACTCTTATTTTATTTTCCAAATGAATAAACAGATTATTTTTGTCATAATGTTGTTATGTTTTACACTTAATGGATGTTTATTGCATATTTAAATGTATAAGTAACTTAACAAAATCTAAGTCTTTGTTTTAGTAGACCGGTTGTGGGCGTCGTTCACTTTAAGATAACACGGTCAGTTCTAAACAAAGAAATAATTTCACAACCTAGATAGGCTTAGACTACCTATCGTGAAAGGTTGCAATGTCAGTCCGATTATTTCTAATCCTTAACTGAAATAAGATGACGTTGGTGTGGTATAGCACTGAATGGATCTAACAATGAGACAGCCTTTATGCTATCTACTGAAAGACGAGGTCTCGTAAATTATTTCTCAATCAATGCACGTTAGCATTGAGCATACGGTATTGATTATGCACTACTTTGACTTACCAAATGGTGCGGGTTTTTCGCAACCCAATAAGCCTGGTATATTGGGTAGTGGTGATTAATATCTAGCGGTGCTAGGATTGCTATTATGTTGAATCGTGCGCAAGGTGAGTCTCGCTTGATAACATCCTCAAGAGAAGCTTGAAATAAGGTTTTATTATTCGAACCTAGCTAGTTGGAGTTTAATTACTCTATGAATAATAAATAAGATTTTATTGCTGAGTCCTCTCTTGGAATAAATAAGATATTAATTAATTAAGTCCATAGTAGACAATAATTAATTAATGGATATTAGGATTTAATTATGTAATTTTTATATATTTTTTAATTTTTAATAGTAGTTCGAGTATTTTTAATGTATTTTTATATTATAGAAATATTTTTAGTAATTGAAGTATTTAAATTAAACAATGGAATGGTGGGACCTTGAGCATGTTCTAGCGGAAGAGCATGAATGTGGGTGTTATGCTCTTGGGGAAGAACAAAGAGTAAAAAATTAATAAAAGTGGGCTCGGGCTCCATCCATGCTCTTTGGCAAGAGTATGGATGGGGATGCTCTAAGGCCATATTTGATTGTTAGGATTCTCTCTGGAAAATTAATCTGATTACTTGAAAGTTTTTGTGTTTGTTTTGGTTTTAATCAAATTTGGAAATTAATCAGAATCTTGAAAACAAAGAAACTTAGTTCAACTTTTCAGGATTCTGAATCCTAACTTTTTTTTAGGTATTCATTTTTCCAATTTTAGGATTCTTACATATTTAATACAAAAATTTATTAAATATATAACATATAATTATATAATAATAAATAATTAGTAATAATTATTTATAAATTAATAATTAATCAATAAAGTCATAGTGAAATTTTAAATTATAAAAATTATTTAATTATAATATCCGTAAATATAATAATAATAATAATAATAATAATAATAATGATAATATTTATTATTATAATATAATACTCCATGTAACTATAATTATATTATGATGGATAATCCATATTTAAACTATCAATCGGAATAATAAATATAACAATATTATTATTATCATTTGTAATTAATAATATGTTAAAAAAATTTATATTATTATTCTTTTTTGTAAATAAATAAATAATAAGTATATTTTTTGTTTGGTGTTTAAATTAGATATAAAATTTAAAATCTTGATATTTTCCGAACACAAGAAAGTAAAGTTACTACTTACTAGTAATAATATTTCTGGGATTCATTTTCGCATGAATCATTTTCTTTGCCAACTTTACTTTCCCGTCAACCAAACATGGTTTAAGAGTATTTTTGTTAAAAAAATAGTTCAAAACTTCAAATAATATTTACTCGAAGTTGACGGACCACAAAAGATAATTTTAAATGCTATAGACCAAAATAATAGTTTGGCGAAGTTTGCAAACTAAAAAAAAATGTTCTCTTTTTTTTCTTTTTTAACATTAATGCTCTTTTATCTTCCTGTTAAAACATTAAAGCACTATACAAAATTATTGTTTTATTATAGTAGTATAATTTTTTAAAAGTATTTATGATATTGAGACCTTGTGACAAGCTACACTGTGGCTGAGCTTTGTAATAATCTCATTGTACAATGCACTTGATTGAAAAAGCGATATGAATAGTAAAAATTAATTTTCAGCCACAAGCATACTCATTTTGCTAATTTTTAGCACAAGCATACTCATTTTGCAAGTATACCAAATACAAAAGATAGGAGTATTTGACTTTCATAAATTCGATATTCAATTAAAAAAGTCCATTATTGTGTTATCACATTATCCATAAATAGAAACTACTGCGATACATCAAATCTTATTTTTGATATTGAAACTTCTCCATTATGCTTTAAAGTGTAAACTAATCTATTTTTTTACATTTTTTAATAAAAAAATATAGCTACTGGAAAATTTTCAGGAAACATACGCTCAAAAATTGTAAAATTAGAACAATTACTTTTTTCGATGTGATATATATTCAAAAATTGTAAAATTAGTACAATTGTAGATGACCAAAGAATAAAAAGTTATTTGTACACGGCCAAAATCAAATAGATCTCCATAACCCGTTTAAATAATTGGAAGGAATATATAAATAGTTGAGAAAATATGTAGATCAGAAAGAAGAAAGTTTTCAAGAAAGTTTATTATTTTGTAGGATGGGATGGACTAAAAAAAAGAGTGCATATTGATGAAATATTTAGTTTTAAAAGAAAAAACAATAGCCATTCGAACCTTAAAATATATATATATATTTCACATTTCTAAACTAAATGGGGTACATTATATGTTCAAATAAAGACACACCATTTGGGATTATGAGTGGACTAATTATCCCAAGTTAGTAAAAACTAACGGCTGTATCACTTTATCTAAAAAAAATCAAGTATAAAAACAATCTTCAATGTCAAAAGACTTGAACATAACACAACAGAATAAAGGAAGCTGAACCGATAGAAACAGGAAAAGAAATGAAGAATATGCTATTCAAAAAGACAATGCATTTGTTCCTTTAATCCATAAGCAATCGGAAAAGTTAATTCAACACAACACATGACACTTATAACGTAACAACGACTATATAAAGAAGTTGAGCATACAACAAAGTTCACTTATAAAACTTCACATATCATAATAGGTCATAAGGATGGATGGACGCTGCAGCTTAGAAACCATGAATCTTGATATAGTCCTTCTTCACAATTCCAGCGCTGATCACCTTGGAGTTGAATAACCTGTACAAAGAAAAAAGGTCAGTTTCGACATGTAATGAAGGTGAAAGGTCAAGCGTAAACCTTAGCACAGACCTGGCCTAGTTCTGGATCCTGGACAACAGTTCCATTGCAGCAAAACTCCTTCTTAAGATCCTTCAAGATTTTGTTGTAGCTAAACTCCTTCTTCAATCCCTGCACAGTTGTCAGGCTTTTCCGACCATTCCGCTGCTGTACTCGAATGTGTACGTAATCCTTTGACCCAGTGCTAGAGTTATCAGCATTTGCATCAGTAAAAGGATCTGTGTTAACAAAACCAAGTCAGTCAATGGGGCACAAAGGGAAGATTGGCTTCCAATCACTTTGGCTCATACAAAGAATCCAAGATATGCCAATTTTTCAGTATACTGTTAAACCATAAGCATTACCACAAATTCAACCACTGTATAGAAAACCTTTCCATATATGAACTGAAGAAAAACTTGCTCAAAGAATCAATAATACAAAAGATGAGCATACCAAAAGTAGTGGGAATCTGGATATCAAGATCAGACATGAAACTTGGTTGATGCAGCAAACGTGACACAGAGAACAAGATTTGAGTAACTGGATTGGAATGATCAGACCTGTAAGCAATAAAAAAATACTGATGATATAATTTTATAAGCATGTCATGCTCTTCAGAGGCATATCAGAAAGAAAACTCTCACTCTCACTCTCACTCTACCTATAAAGTGATCTGATTCAGAATTTTTAGTGAAACAAGTAGCAAGAGCATGCAGCATGAGACCCAAGCATTATTCTTTCAACAACATCAACATGCTGGAAACCAGGCAAGGTAGGGCAATCTTATGCAACAATCAAACCTCAAATACGAACTACAGATATTACATCCAAGTCATTTACACATGAACCCAAAAGAAAACTGGAAGGAATTACGATAATACCCAAGCAGATCACTAAAGAATTAGCCTTCAGATTTTAGTCGAACATACTATTTTTTATGGGTTTTCACGAACAGAGCAATAATTCAACGGATAAGATTGCAATAAAAGATCGACCTAAACACTGATGCCAGGAAAGGCATAAATCTGATGAAATTCTAAAAATTTAACATATGGAGTAAATAAATTTCATAATGAAATTCTTGATAATTAAAGGTTTTCTCAAGAATAGATAAAGGCTCAACAATAAAAGACGATGGATTGGAACAAATATCAATCTTTATACAATCAATTGCTACCCTAAACCCTAATTCCAAGAAAAGCACAAATTTGATAAATTCTTGAAATTTACCGAAAAGGAAAACCCTAAATACTATCTGGAATAAATAATAAAGCAACTCGCTGTGACGGTGTTTAATCAACAATCAGCAGAAAAATCAAGCTCTGCGGTCGTCTACAAACCGAAAAATTAATCGGATAAATAGGGGGGGAAAGAAAAAGAAACCAAAAGGCCGCATCTTTAGAATCAATAGAGAATTAGCAATCGACAGATCCAACATATACCGGAGATAGAGTGATGAACGGGGGCGAAGAAATACCTGATCTGATTGAGAAGAGAGAGAAGGTAGTGGGTGATTATGAATACAGAGAAAGCTAATCAGTGAAAATTGAAGTCTTATGCGTCTTTTATAGCAGACTCCAGAAGAAGTCGCGTTTGGATATCAATATATATATTCCGCTTAAAATCTTCGCAAGATATATCAATAAAAAATAGGGTGTTGCTAATATAATAAATACTGAATTCGATTAGGAATTGCTTGAATTCGTTTTTAAGTACTACTCTTTCCATCCAAAATTTTAAAAAGTTAATAAAATATGAGCCCAATTTTATAGGACATCCCCGACGGACGTCCGACACGCCGGTCCGAAGCCCGCCGGGACGTCCGGCGTTGGAGATGCTCTTGGAGGATGTTCCGGCGGACGTTAGACCACCGTGCGGGAAGTCCTCGCGGGACATCCGCCACTAGGCGCAGGGGCGGCGGACACCTCTCATCCGCGGCTTTCCGCCGACGTACGCCATTGCGTCGTCAATGCGGACGTCCCGATTATTTATTTATTTATTTATTTCACTTTCTCCTTTCGTATTCGTGTCGAAATTTTAATTCCGTAAATTGCATATTTGGGAATCTGTTATTTTTTATTGTAGAAGTCAGCGCGGGATGTCTTTGGAGATGTCCGTCATTGTGCAGTGGGAGGTCCTTATGACGTGGCATGAGATGTTTTTGGGAAGTGCGTCGGGAAGTCCAATGGGACATCCGTCCCATTGGAGATGCTCCAAAACGAAAAAATAAATATGGATATTATTTAATGGGCAAAATAAAATGGCATATATGGAATACCAATAAAAATTATGGTATTTTGGTATAATAAAACTGAAATCGTCTTGGAATTAATTAGGTTCATTTTTACCATGGAATAAAGGTACCACAAATATAGTTGATAAGAAAATATTAAGATAGATTTCATACTACTCCATATAGGGGGTGAGTATTCGGGTTTCAGTTTGGTTTTTCGCCCAAATCGAACCGAACCTGAAAAATCGAATTTAGACTAAAATTGAAATTGAACCGAACCGAAAAACCGAAAAACCAAAAACCGAACTTAAAAAACCGAATTAAACCGAAAAAACTGAAATTATACGAAAAACAAAAAAACCGAAAATCCTAAAACCAAAAAACCAAAAAAAAAAAATATATACAAACTATATTCATGATCCATCAACCAACAAAAAATCAATCCACATTCCACAATAACAAATATCAACCAAATAAATACACAACATATTATAGAAAAATAATCCACTCCAAAAATTTTGTTCATCTCCCCATTTCCCTTCCCTTCCCTTTCAATAACAGACACTCATTTCCCTTCCCTTCCCTAACCTTTCAATAACAGACACTCTCTTTGTTACACATACAAGGAAAAAAAATAATCTCTGTCTCTTTCAATCTAAAACAAAATTATAAAAAATAAACACACATACTACTATCTATTTAAACACAAGTCAAATAATCACACTTCCATATAACTTGATAACTTAATAAATAAAAAATGAATTAATTAACTACACAAGTCAAATAATCACACTTCCATACAAGATATGAACTCACACAAGATTTAAAAGAATCTAAAATCAAATACTTAAATTGCTTCTTAAACAAATATTGTAAAATACAAAATTATACTCCACACAATAAAGATAATTTTTAGACACATCAGCTGCTTCATATTAGTACTTCTATGTTTATAAGCAAGAAATTGTGGCTAATGTTAGAGAGAGAGGCAGATGGGTCACGTGAAGCCGTGAAGAGTTTGGGTAGAGTTCAATTGTAGGCTTGGGTAGAGTTTTACGAACTGGAGCCGTGAAGACGAAGACGTGAAGCGTGAGGACTGAGGGGTAACGGGCTGAGCTCTCTCTCTCTCTGACGGCGTGGAGGGGCGCCGGGCCGGAGTTGGCCGCTGGAGGCTGTTAACCTAGCCACTCTCAAGAGTATTGAAGATGAAGATATGACTCGTGAGATACCACACATGGATACAATTGCTGACCAGTACAAGAATTGTGAACACGAGAAGACTAGCAGTGGCATCTCATTCAGCTAAGCTGAGTTGGAAAGATATTATGCTAGGACCACCTCCAAGGAAGTCGGACAAAGGAGAGAAAGAAACAACACGTGGCTAGTGGTCCTCAGATTCAATCAACGTCTTACATTGCCACTTGAGTGAAGATAATAGTTTGTTACAGATGCTAGCATCTAGATCCTTCTTATGGAAATATATATAGCAATGATAAAACTCTGTAACACTTACCAGTTCATCAATCAAATCGTTCACTCTTTGGCATTCTATTCTTGTTTATGGTCTTCAAAAGCTTTTATCAATGTCTTCTGCTCTTATGCTTTTATGGTATCAGAGCCTAGGTTCATCCTAGGTTCTGACCTATCCTCTTTTCTTTTATTTGTTCTTTTGAAGTTCTGCTTTATTCAATGGCTGAAAAAGATGCCTCAAAGGGGGAGGAATCTCCTCTACCCTCACCATATGCGGGCATACCCGTTTTGTCACAAACTCATCCGATAGTTGTTAAGCTTACGGAGAGCAACTACCTGATTTGGCGACAACAAATCATGTCCACCGTTCGAGCCTTTGATCTCGAGCCCTTTTTGTTTGAGGAGCAGGATGTGCCACCTCGCATGATAGCAGCAAAAGACACCTCGGAGCTGAAGCTAAATCCTGATTATCTGTCTTGGAAGAGACAGGATCAACTTCTTGCTTCATGGTTGCAGTCCTCTCTTACTGAAAGTATTCTGTCATTAATGGTTGGGCTCACTACCAGCAAACAGATCTGGTCATCTTTGGAATCCAATTTTGCAAGTCAATCCAAAGCCAAAATGATGCAATACAAGATGCAACTTCAATCGGTGAAGAAAGATACTCTATCCATGATGGATTATCTGGGTAAGATTAAGAATTATTGTGACCTTCTTGCAGCTGTAGGATGCAGGATTATTGTGACCTTCAGAAGATGATCAAATTCTTCACACTCTCAATGGGCTTGGTGGTGAATATGATCCAGTAACGGTGGCTATTTCAGCTAGAGTAGACGCTTGGACAATGCAGGAGGTTACTTCTCTTCTTCTCAGTTTTGAGTCCAGGCTTGAAGTTTCTAAGCCTAGCAAAGTTAATATGGAAGGATCTGTGCCATCCTTACATTTAGCTCAAGCTTCTGGCTACAACAAAGAAGGAATGAGTCAGCCAAATTATAGAGGTAATCACCACTTCTCAGGGAGATCTGACAGCAGAGGAAGAGGAAATGGCTATAGAGGTGGCAGATCTGGCGGAAGAGGCAGATCTGGAAATCGGCTAATCTGTCAACTATGTGAAAAGCCCGGCCACACTTCAAGTCGATGCTGGTATCGTTTTGAACACTCTTTCATGCCACAACCAGCCTCAGGCAGCAAGCCTTCACATCCACAGCAGGGGCATCAATATATTTCACATCAGACAGTCCCATCTGCTAACATTGCTCAAGCAAGAGCACCTTCTGTTCTTGGTACTCAATCTGATTTCTCTACTGATGCATCTTTCACTAGTTCTTGGTATCCGGATTCAGGGGCAACACATCATGTGTCGAATGACCTCTCCAACTTGAACAATGACTCAGAATATCATGGAGGTACATCTCTTCATCTTGGTGATAATTCTAGCATTAACATTGCTCATGTTGGTGATTCAACTGTTTGTGGTGCTGATTCTGATTCTTCTAGAAGTTTTCTTCTTAGTAATCTCTTACATGTTCCTAAAGTGTCAAAAAATCTCTTAAGCGTTTCTCACTTTGCTAGAGAGAATCATGTTTTCTTTGAATTCCATTCTGATTTTTGTCTTGTAAGAGATCAGGTTTCAAGGAAGTCATTCTCAAGGGCATCCTTGATAATGGTCTCTACAAATTTCTCTTCAACAAAGTTCAGTCTCCTTCACCCGTACCCCCTTCAAGTTCATCAATCAAGATCAAGCCTATTCCAGTCAATGCTTTTTCATTTGCCTTACCTGTTGCTTTCTCTTGTAAACAGTCTGATAGCTTAGAACTTTGGCATAAACGGCTTGGACATTGTGCAATGCCTATCGTCAAAAAGATTCTATTAGATTGTAAAATTCCATTTTCTTCAATGAAATCAGACTTTATCTGTCATTCTTGCAGTATCTCTAAAAGCCATCGTTTGCCTTATTGTTCTTCTTCCACTGAACATAATCATCCTCTTGAATTAATACACTCGGATCTTTGGGGTCCAGCTCCGGTCATTTCTAAGAATGGATTTTGATATTATGTAAATTTCATTGATCACCACAGTCGCTACACTTGGATATATTTCTCAAAACAAAAGATGAACTTCTTCTAGTTTTTAAACATTTCAAGCAGCTAGTTGAAACTCAATTTGGCACCAAACTTAAAGCTCTTCAAAGTGATTGGGGAGGGGAGTATAGGGGTCTCACTGATTTTTTGCAGTCAGAAGGTGTTCATCATAGGATATCATGCCCTTATACACCTCAACAAAATGGCCTAGCTGAAAGAAAGCATAGGCATATCGTTGAAACTGAGCTCACTCTTTTGTCTCAATCTGGTCTGCCTCCATCATTTTGGGATGATTCCTTCACTACTTCTGTCCATCTTATTAACAGAATCCCCTCTCAAACATTATCCTACATTTCACCCTATGAAATTCTCTATAAAACCAAACCTGATTACCTCACTCTCAAACCATTTGGATGTTTGTGTTATCCTCATATCAGGCCCCTCACCAAATCTAAGTTAGATTTCAGATCCGAGGCTGCCACTTTTTTGGGGTATAGTCCCTCTCACAAGGGGTACAAGGCAATGTTGAACTCAGGGAAAGTAATCATTACTAGAGATATCATCTTTCATGAAACCACCTTTCCTCACAAAGTCCTGCCTCTCTCTACATCAAATTCTCATTCTGATCTCTCTTCTCTCCCTACTGCACATTCTCCATTTTCTTTTCCATTATCACATTTCAATGATCCATCATCTTTACCTCCCTCCCCTCACTTCTCTTCTCCTGTTTTTCCCTCCAGTCCCACCAGCTCTAACTCCATTCCCTCTCAGTCATCTACTGATTCTCCTCCTTCTGGATCCACTAATACTCATATTTCTTTTTCGGCTCCATCTCCTCTATCCACTCCATATACTGATCCTAATCCTACTCATGCTCCCTCTGACTCCATTCCTGCCTCCTCTCATTCTACCTCTCCTCCTGCTCATGCCTCTAATGCCATTCCTGAAAATCATCATCCCATGGTTACTCGAGCTAAACGTGTCATTTTTAAGCCCAAAATTCTTGCAACTACCACTTCTTCATCAGATAAAACTGAGCTGCATCTTCTCATCCCATGCTCTGCTAAGTTTGCACTTGCAATTCCTGTTTGGCGATGTGCAATGACAGAGGAATTTCTTGCACTTTTAAAAAATAAGACCTGGACTCTTACTTATCTTCCTCCTGGAAAGAACTTGATTGGATGCACTTGGATTTTTCGTTTAAAGAAGCATGCTGATGGTTCAATTGCTCGACACAAGGCAAGGTTAGTCGCTCAAGGATTTTCTCAAGAAGCAGGTCTTGACTTCCTTGAGACATTCAGTCCCGTAGTCAAGCCGAACACCATTCGTTTGATACTAAGCATTGCAGTCACTTCAAGCTGGTCTATCAAGCATCTGGATGTGAATAATTCTTTTCTTAATAGTGATCTTAGAGAGGAAATTTACATGCGACAGCCTCCCGGTTTTGAACAAGGTGCACCAGGTATGGTTTGTAAACTAAACAAGGCTTTGTATGGTCTTAAGCAAGCATCTCGTTCTTGGTTTCTCACCATGCAATCTGCACTTTTTGACCTCGGCTTCAACCAATCCAAGGCAGATCATTCTTTCTTTTTTCTGAAGACCAAGGCTGTTACCATCTATCTCCTTGTTTATGTGGATGATATGCTAATAACTGGAAATTCTTCTTTTGCTATATCTCAGATTATTGCTCAGCTTAATGACAGGTTTTACTTGAAAGATTTAGGAGAAGTGAAGCACTTTCTTGGCATTGAAGTCTCTAAAACCTCTCTTGGTCTTCATCTTTCTCAAGGTGCTTACATTATTCAGTTGCTGGATAAGGTCAAAATGGCAGATGCTAAACCTCATCCCACACCCATGGTTTCAGATCTCAAATTGAGCAAGTTCGAAGGAGAACCAACTGTAGATGGTAAGCTTTATAGAAGTGTTGTTGGTGCATTACAATATGTAACCATCACAAGGCCTGAACTTAGCTTCTCGGTTAACAAAGTCAGTCAATACATGGCATGTCCTCTTGATAGTCATTGGAAGGCAGTGAAGAGGATTTTGAGATATCTTAGTGGCTCAACAGATTATGGTCTTCACATCAAGCCCTCCAACTTCCATATTTCTGGGTTTTCTGATTCGGATTGGGCATCTGATATAGACAATAGAAGATCAACCACGGGTTATTGTGTTTACTTTGGAGATAATCTGATATCTTGGTGTGCAAAGAAGCAAAAAGTTGTTTCCCGCTCCAGCACTGAAGCTGAGTATAGAAGTTTGGCTCACCTTGTATCAGAAATCACATGGATAACATCTTTGCTGACTGAGATTGATATACCGATCAAAACATCCCCTGTTGTTTGGGTAGATAATTTGAGCACAATTTCCTTGGCCTCCAATCCGGTGCTGCATTCTAGAACGAAGCACATCGAACTCGACATTCATTTTGTTCGAGATAAGGTCGCTGCTAAAGAAATTGATTTGCGTCATGTTCCTTCTCTTAATCAGGTGGCTGACATATTCACGAAACCACTGAGTCTGCAATTCTTCACGAGGCTCAGAAACAAGCTGGGAGTGTTTTCTCTCGCCTCCTTCGAATTGAGGGGAAGTGTTAACCTAGCCACTCTCAAGAGTATTGAAGATGAAGATATGACTCGTGAGATACCACACATGGATACAATTGATGACCAGTACAAGAATTGTGAACACGAGAAGACTAGCAACGTGGCATCTCATTCAGCTAAGCTGAGTTGGAAAGATATTCTGCTAGGACCACCTCCAAGGAAGTTGGACAAAGGAGAGAAAGAAACAACACGTGGCTAGTGGTCCTCAGATTCAATCAACGTCTTACATTGCCATTGAGTGAAGATAATAGTTTGTTACAGATGCTAGCATCTAGATCCTTCTTATGGAAATATATATAGCAATGATAAAACTCTGTAACACTTACCAGTTCATCAATCAAATCGTTCACTCTTTGGCATTCTATTCTTGTTTATGGTCTTCAAAAGCTTTTATCAATGTCTTCTGCTCTTATGCTTTTAGAGGCGACTGGCTTGGTGAATCAGATGAGAGGTGGAGAGTGGAGACTCGAGAGATTTTGGGTTTAGAAGGAGGAGGTGGAGCGGCGGAGAATGGAGATTCATATCATAACTCATATTTATGTGATAACCTAATAACCCTATCATTTTATGGGTCAAAAGTATCATTTTTACTAAAAATGATATTTATACACGATCAAATGATATTTTTTCAGCATGCATAAAATGATACTTTTATTCCATAAAATGATATTCTGTTCCATAAAATGATATTTTTCGTCCATAAAATGAGGGTTATTAGGTTATCACCATAATTATGGGTTATTGTATATATATATATATATATATATATATATATATATATATATATATATATATAGGTGGTGATTTATCAACCTAATTGAGAATTGAGATCCAATCTCAGCCACTCATCCAGAATATTTGTGAAATGTCAACAGCATGTAGTTTATGTCAACAGAGGGGCATAATTGTAATTTTATTAATTAATTAATTTACTTATTTTTAATTTTTTTAATTTTTTTAAATTTTTTTTCATTTTTTTATTATTTTTTATTTTTTTAATTTTTTTTTTCAACTACATATACAATTCATGTCAACTACACATCAAATGTCAACAACTTTATTCAATAAATACTATTTGACATGAATTGTACATGTAGTTGACATTATATTGTGTAGTTAACATGAATTGTATTTGTAGTTGACATGGATTGTACACATAGTTGACATTATATGTGTGTAGTTGACATGAATTGTGTGTGTGGTTGACATGGATTGTACACATAATTGACATTATATGTGTGTAGTTGACATGAATTGTATATGCAGTTGAAAACTAAAAATAAATTTTTTTTAAAAAAAAACTAAAAATTTTTTTAAAAAAAAA
The DNA here is from genome assembly GCF_023119035.1 of Salvia hispanica. Taxonomy (NCBI): domain Eukaryota; kingdom Viridiplantae; phylum Streptophyta; class Magnoliopsida; order Lamiales; family Lamiaceae; genus Salvia; species Salvia hispanica. Next base: position 33,152,292 of record NC_062970.1, read on the forward strand.
TAAAAAATTAATAAAAATTAGAAATTAAAAAAAATATTTATTGAATAAAATTTACTATGATATTACCATTCTGCCCTTTCATAATTAATTAATCTAAAGATATTTTCCATGTAGAAAAATATGGACCACTCATTTAATAAAAATGAGTGGCTGATATTGCATCTCATTTCTCAATTAGCATAAAAAATCTCAATTGATCACAATCCTATATATATACAATATTAAAATATAATTTGGTTTTTCGATTTTTCGGTTTTTTTTTTCGTCCGAACCGAACCGAACCGAACCGAAAAACTGAAATTTTCAAAATTCTAAAACCGAACCGAATCGAAAAACCGAACAAACCGAACCGAATTTTAAATTTTCGGTTTGGATATTCGGTTTTCGAGTTTTTTGACTGAAACCATAACAAAAAGCATTTATATTTGGATATGAATATGTAAATAAAAATTGATTCTCTCTAAATTTATTTTAATAAATTATAGATTTAACTATTAACATCATATAAATTTTATTATGTCATAGTAGGGTCATCTTCTATTGCTTTTAGCATCATAATCCAAAATCAAGACCAAATCTATACCCATAGATTTTAAAATGAGTGGATGAGATTAAATCTTACGAATCTCAATAAATAGTATACAAAATATCAACAAAAGGGTAATATCGTCATTATGTTATCATATGATAATTTTTGTGAGTGTTTTTTTATATCAACATAGTGTATTACATATATCAACAATATGACATAAGAATATCAACACTAGTACAAGAAAATATCAACACATATTTATTGAGATTTTTACATGGTTTTATTGAGATTTTATATGCATTATATTGAAATTTTTTGATGTATTTGTTGACAAAATTATAGTTATCAACATTTACGAAAACTAAAATAAAAAATATCAAATTTCATCATCCGAACGTCGTCGGAACATATGCAATTGAGATCTCTCGTCGGAATCCTTATAAAATTATCTTTAATTTGATATATTTTTTGCAAAAAAATAATTTAAATCGAGAGAGTTACGTAAATTTAAAGTTTTAAGATGATTTTAATGAGAGAGAATTGACATTAATACCCCTTATTTTTATTGAATAATTTTCTTAATTAAAAATATAATTCATGTGGCATTATTTCAACCACTAGATCTCCAAATCTAATGGCTAAGATTTGGTCTTAATTTGGGATTGCTAATTAGTTAGCAATTGATCACTTCCTGTCATAGTATTCTGTCAAAAATATAGTATAATAATTCTCATAATTTAACGATAATTTATTTATAAAAATAGTACTTCTAGGTTTAATTTATCATCTACTATATATTAAATAATAATAAAAATATATACGATATATAATCATTGGGAATTACTTATAACAATAACATTAAAAATACAGATATAGTAAATTATGCAGTTTAAATACTAAATAATACTATAAATAATTATTAATATAAATTTTAAACTACTTTTATTAATTTAAATTTTAAAAAATCAATATTCTCCCTTCGTCTATCTATACAGAGTATATTTGACTAAGTACGAGTTTTAAGAAATATAGTAAAATGTGGTTGAGGTTAATGAAAGGTGAGTGTATCTTGTGCTTTTTTTGTAGGTGTGGAATTTAATTAACACGTTCTCATAAAATTGGGTCTGATTCATTGTACTCTTGAGTCTTGACCGACTAAAACCTAAAATAAATTGAAAGAAATTATAAGAAAATGTACCAAGTGTTTTGGAGCTGGTTCTGTATATACCTTGATAATTAAACTTTATTTTATGTTAGTTTGTATTCTACATAGTATTTTTCTTCAATTCCAAAAAAAGAGACAGTAGTACTGTATTTAGCTTCAAACGTTCTATACATTAGAAAATGTGGTACATTTGGCATGTAAGAGCTTGTCTGGTAGCTCTCATTTTTCCTGAAACACCCCTTCCCCCACGCCTAAACCGTCGTTTGGTAGCTCAAATACGAATCTGCCGACCCAGAATACAGCAATCGGGTTTCACAACTGCATATACTATTATCATCAGAATTGTGTCAACACTATCAGAGAGAGGAGTGGTATTAGTTTTTCACGATTTTGCCGATTACAAGGGAAGGAAGGTATTTGTTCCAAATTGCCCTTTGTAGCCGTTGAAAAATTGCATCTTGTGAACCGACGGAGGTTAAATTTGGTCGCCACTGTGTGTAAAACTCTAATGTCGCCGGCGAGGGTAACTGTTCAATCCCGACTTTCGTCCTCTTTTCACTTCCGGTTCCTTCGCACTACCTTCATCCGGGTATGTCAAATTCTCGATTTTTTGGTTCGATCTGGTAGCTTTGACTATGAATTTGGTGTTGATGTATGAAATTGGGTCCGATTTGAACAATTCTCTCGTTGTAGCTTTACATTCCGCACATCCGAATTGCATTGTTTGCAAGCTCAATATGTTGTGGAATGCTTTGAATATTCGAATTGTGTGTGGTTGTGATGTTGCATTCATTCTGGATTTGTGCAAATTGGGTCAGATTTGAGCAGAATTTTGGATTTGTGCAAATTTCGTGATTGATTTGGGCGAATTGGAGAAATTTTTTTTGTGAATTTTTGCATTTTTGAATTGGTTGCCTTGCTAACTTGATTACCGGGTAAGTTCCGATTCGAATGTTTGATTCTTGTTTGTAGTGCCGATTTGCAGCATTTTAAGGGTTCGATTTGCGGCGTTTTATGGATTCTTGTTCGATTCTTGTTTGTTGATTTGCTTTATGAACTTCAATTTGGTCGCCGCCGGCCGTGATTGATTGACTTGGTTCCGATTGGAGGAAAAAATGTTGTGCATATGTAGCATTAATTTTTGCATTTGGAATTGGTTGCCTTGCTTACTTGATTTCGAATGGTTTGACAAATTCGGATTGGTCATGAGATTGTGCATATGAATTGTTTGAGAAATTCTATCCTGTTTGTCGTCGACGGAAAATATGCAGTGACTAATTTTTGATCTCTGGTTCTCTGAAACTTACGTTTGTGTAGGATTCAATTTTCAATTGTGAATGGAGTAATGCTATCCGTAATGTTCAGGTCACAGTTTGCACACACACTCCCTTCCCTCGTTGCATCAAGATACTCCCTTTGTGTTCGAGCTCTCATTCTCTAGCAACTGAAGCCGGGTTCGAGTAGGATTTTCAGTCCTATTTTGGAAATATGAATCTGCCTCAGAAAAATGTTGAAGGTGTTGAGTTTTGGATCTCTGGTTCAAAGAAAACTTTACGCAGCATTCCGTAGGGAGATTGTTGCTAGCAAGATAGTGCATTCTTAGCAATGAGGTAACCTTCCCTTTACTATTTTTGGAGCTTTTCAATAATGTCTCATGTAGAGATGTTATTTGCAGGTTGGAGAAAATAGTTTGGAGCTTCACTTGGAAGAGAAACGCAACTTCATTTGGGTTGATCGCCGCTATTCTACTTTCTGGCGATGGAGAGGGTAGATTAGTCACAATTGATTTTGTTTCCTACACACAATGTTTGAACCAAACAATACATAAAAGCCCAATCAGGCTACATGGGCTCAACCAAACATTGAATAACTCTATCAACCAAATTAGGAAAGCCCATTATCTATGGAAGCATGTTAACATTTGTTTCGGCTACCAGACGCGCCCTAATAGTATTGGTAGGAAATAATTGAAACCCAAAAAGACATAAACAAAATGGGTGGTATTAACATGAAATTAAGTTGAGCCAAACGTGATGGTCCATACTTTTGTGGGAGATTTTCAAACAATAGCTTGCAAAGCTGTATGATTATTTTTAGACTATAGTTTATCTTCCATTTAAACTTCTCAAAAAAACTCAACTTCATTGTTAGTCCATGAAACCCAATAAAGCTTAACTTGTCTCAACGTGGAGCCAAGTAGGAGATGCTCAGACGCATAAACACTCACACCTACCTAGCTTGTCGCTTGAAACAAGTAAGGTTGAGCTAACGGTGGAGAATTAGTCATTGGATGTGTGTTTTATATGTATTCTATTAATGCGTGTTTGGATTGTCTTATAACTTCAGTTAGTGTATGTTAAATGGTGTTATCGGATGTTTGGTTTGGCATTTATAGTTTTCGACAGGCCCAAGTAAAAGAGGGAGGCCCGCCTTAAATGCTCCGAAAGCGCCATTTAGCGCAACTTCCAAATTTGCTCCGATATACATATCTGAGTTGCTCATTTAACAAAATATTCCATATGCAATTACTTAAATAACCCTCTTGTTTGTCCCTACATAATTGAATGGACAAAGGCAACAAAGTAGAATCTGCTTCAACACCAATTTTCCGAACGCTCTACAGATAGTGGTTCATCAATTTCATCTCCAGATCCTTCAAGAGTCGACATAAATTTTAAGGGAAGGTCGATCAGGTTAATTTAGTTTTTCAATTCGAAGTTAAATCCCTCATTTTTTTGGTCCCAATAATTTGAGATCGAAAAATCCACATTTGTTGAGAGTGGGTAATGGATATGGTTCTAGGTTTTGGGGTTAATTGTTGATTTTCGACCCTCCGTATGAGTTTTGAGGATTGTGGAACAAATTCAAGATGGGATTTTAACTTGTGGAAACCTTAATATTTTGGATTTACATTAGTGTTGAATTTGAGGCATTTTTTTGCAATTTTTTTAGAAATATGAGCAGATCAATTTGAAATCTTAATTCATGAAATTGGTAGTTGTGGGTAATTGGAATTTGGTTTTGGCTTTGATTTGTAATTGCAATTATATCAATTTTAATTGGTAGAAAAATAGTACTCTGCTGGTACATGAACATTGAAAACAAAAGTATGATAAAAAGGTTATTGACGAAGTCAGATTAGATAAGTAATTTCAGCTTCGATTGCATTTCAGAATATAAAATTTGTTCTCTCACCGATTATTCGGCATCAATGGTCTTGGTGTTTGATTGTAAATGCGGCTGTTGAATTTTGGCCGAAGTGATAATACTTGCACCGTTCAGTCAACAATCTCCTACTTTGTAACTTGCTTACTAAACATGATTTGAGAATTTGTTGGTCCAATTAATAGATAATTTTCTCATTCTTGTGTTATCTTGTCTGTAGATGGCTCGAAATGTAAAGAAGGAGAATACAGTGGTGCAAATGTTGGAGGAGATTACACGCAATTATTTAGTTGCCCGGTATTGTATACTATATTTGTTTTTCGCTAAACTTGAGAAGGGTAAAAAGAGAAAGAGATTACAAATTGTCTTACCTTACAGCCTCACGGGGAGGGTACCCTCACAAGTTAGTCACATGAATAGGTTGGTCGGTGTTACCGACACAGATTGCGTAATAAATCTTAGGATGGATAGAAATGCATTTGGTAGGCTTTGTTCCTTGTTCCGGCAGTTAGGAACCCTTCGTGATAGGAGGTTTGTTTATATTGAAGAACAAGTGGCTATTTTTCTCAGTATACTAGCCCATCATAAAAAGAACTGTATCACGAGATTCAACTTCTTGCGGTCAAGTGAAACTATTTCAACATATGTTCACGCTGTACTTCGAGCCATCATAAAAATGCACACATTGTTCTTGGTCAAACCAGAGCCAACAAAAGATGATTGCGTTGATTGGAGGTGGAGACATTTTAAGGTATTATTCGATGTAGTATGTGACTAATTTTATTAATTTCCCTATAGACATAAGACTATATTAATTATCTCACTACCAGTTGGATTTTGTTTTACGTCCCCACTTTCTTATTTTTGTGTAGGGTTGTCTTGGAGCGTTAGATGGAACTTACATAAATGTGTTTGATAAGGCTCGTTTCATGCATCGGTTTAAGGTTAAAATTCTGTGCATTTGGGGCCCATTCTTTGATTGTGACATTTTCTTCTTCACCAAGCTAAACTAACCACCTTCGTCCTCGTGGGATTGATCCTTTACTTCCCTGTGCTAAGTTGTAGTATAGTGAGCCCTTTTTCTTTCCCAAAACATCCTCAAATGCAGTTTCGTAGCACCTTCGTCCTCGTGGGATTGATCCTTTACTTCCCTGTGCTAAGTTGTAGTATAGTGGGTTGAGGTTTTTGAAGGAATAGAATGCACCCAACGACCCCTTTCGATAGTTTCACGATCTTCTAGCCTTTGAAGTCTAGTCGAATCCTCTGGACCTGTTAGATCGAGTGACACATCACACAAACCGCACGCACTGCACTCTAGAGTACTGTCAGTGTTGGTTCCTAACTCAGATAAACCGCGCTTTTGGAACCGAAAAGGACAAATAACAACAAACACACTAGCAGCCTGCGATCGACATGTGCGCTTTACCTATGTCCTAACTGGCTGGGCTGCTGGCGACGCTCGTGTCCTGAGGGATGCAGTCAATCGCCCATACGGTATGAAGGTCCCAATAGGTATGAACTTCGCCGAGTTTGTATGGCTTCTTTTTCTGAATCAATACCTATTATACAAATCTTTACCGTATATTTTTTTTTCAAGGAAATTATTACCTTTGTCACAATGGTTATGCAAACAGCCAAGGCTTTTTGACTCCCTATAGAGGTGTAAAATACCACCTCAAAGAATGGGGCCAAATGCTGAAATGCCACAAAATGCTATTGAGCTTTACAATATGTGTCATACTAAGGCACGAAACATCATTGAACGAGCTTTCGCGGAGTTAAAGATGCGATGGGCCATACTACGCAGTGCATCATTCTACCCCATCAAGACCCAAGTACAACAGATCAGCGCTTGTTTCTTGTTGCACAACTACATTAGAAGCGATATGCCTGTGGATCCTCTCGAAGATCTCAGATACTTGGAATGATGGACATGGCCCGGAAGGTGATTCAAATGAGGGCCCGTTTGTTGATTATGTTGATGCAACAACAGGTTGGACCATGTTCCGAGATCAATTAGCAAACTCATTGTGGAATCAGGTATTGAGCTTAACTATGATTTCTGAACATTTATTAGAAACTTATATATGATGGTATGGTTAATTGTTGACACACAAGGCTGTTTTCTTTTGTTTTTTTATGCAGCACGTGTCGGGAGGTTCATAAATTTATCAAGCTATGCGTTATGTGGAATCCATTCGACAAAGGCACAGCCAATGATTGTAGATGATCTTCAGTCTGTTATTTGAATCGTTCTTTATCTTTATTTATGACTCCTTATGGCTCCATTATGACTACTTAATGACTCTTGCAATGGTTATGCCTATTATTACTATTGCAGCTCAACTCTTGTATGTTTTTTTATCTCTGTATCTCCCCTGTCACTATGTTTTGTTTTCTGTATGTGAAGTTTTGGAAATCACAATGAGTACATACATATACGCGTATATTAATATACATTTGTGTACATATACCGAGATATGTACTCTTTTATGAGAATTTTAGTAAAGTTTAATTTCACATATACCGAGATTTAATGGCATTTAGCCATACATATATTGTATATTGCAGCACTATAAACTATCCAAGCATATTTTATTTTACTGTTTTTTATATGATTTTGCTAACTAAATAAAATTCATGACCTAATTTTAATCCGTAGTGATGAGATATATCATTCTAAACGTAATTATACTGATGAATAATTTAATTATCTCCTTAGATAACCACTTAAAATTTCTAAGCTAATCAATATTATTTATTAAATATGCAGTAAGGATTAAATAAGTCAACATACAAAATAATGCAAGATATATTTCAAGTAGCTGATAAGTTATTTAAAGTAGGACATACATATTTTAATTTAATGACATGAACAACTACCTCGAGAAAGTGATGTTAAAAGTTTTTGTCGGCCAAGGAAGCAGATCGAACCTACACACAATCCCAACAGAAAGCTCATTTTCACGGGCAAATGTCTCCCAGCCAATACTAATCCAAACATTTTCAGCTTCGATTGTCACAAACATTGTCCAAGGATAATCATCAACCCAAAATGTGAATTCTTCAATACTATCCTTGTCATCAATGTGTGTCTTCCACCATATGGTTGGTAATATCTACAAAATTGACATCGTACAATTGTTAAAAAATACACATACGAAAAATAGTTGCTGCAATGAACGAGAAATTTACCAAACCACGCTCAAAGTTAGATGCTATCAACACACAAGTGAATGCATCTTGATCACTATAATCGCTCTCCGTATCTGACTTGTAGGATACCCGGTTCCAACTCAACCCCTCTTTAGGATCACTGTCACCGCTCTCTGTATCTAACGAGTAATTTCGGCTGTTTCCGATCAACCCCACTGCAGGCCCTAATTGGGACGCATAAGTAGTAAATGTTAACTCAACAAATAAAATGTATCATTAACTACGAGATTCAATTAACTATACCAATTATGTCACTATCCGGCATGCATCCATTCTCTTGAACCTAAGAATTTTGAAATGAGGGCCTCCGTGATGGCTGACGAATAGGGTGTCCCCTATCTCGACGGGGTGTGTGTGACAGAAATTACACCAATTGTCTTCAATGTAAGCTTCTTGTCCGATTTTGGTTATCCTAACTGTCGATGTTATGCCATTCGACAATTGTAGATTACACAACGTAGGAATATCAGCTCCGTACATATCAAACCACGGTCGGGGAAACCTCTGCATTGAATAATCAACTTTAATGTTCGAAGCTTGAAATTTGTAATTTATACAGATACAAGGTTCTCACCAAATGAAAGTAGCCATCACTGTGACAAATTATCTAGGAAACTGAGGGTTTCATATGTCTACTTGTTTGTTAAACGAGATTACGACTATGTTAGAGATTTACAAACGCTCAACACAAGATAAAGAGATGTTTAATGATAAAATACTTACATTGGATACTCGTTCACGGGAAGTGTAGTCATAATTTCATAGCGCTAAGACACCGACGAGCGAGGGGATGCTATTTTTCCTCTAATTTCACAAGCTCTAAGTATCCTATATAGACTCCCCTACGAAAGATTATATTCCAAGCTCATGAAGTGTTAGAGGTAGTCTTCCATGTTTCCAATATTCACGTGAGTAGTGAATCTTGTAAAAGAGCACCAAGACAACAACTAAAGTTGCTACACTTCAATTCATTTTGACCATATTATCAAGGTTGCTACCATTTGATTCTCACGTGCAAAATTAAAGACAAGAAATGAGGATGATGTGATGAATATATGACTAGACTATGTACCACAATATTCTATCATGCCCCACTACTTAACCTTGGATATTTTCAAAGATATGAACACTCGACACATCTCTTCTTGAAACAAAATGGTAGACAACATTCCAAGTCAAGCTGTGTTCTTCTACAAGTCAATGTGGACCGCTGAAACTGATTCTCTCACGCTGTCTCTCATCACCAAATCAAAGAACGTAGGTAAGTGGGATGGTTAAGTCATGCCCTACAATCTCCTCGAGTAAATAACCGCTGCTCTCACGGCTGACACGGTGATCGTCTTCACATGCCGCGATGTGTATGAGCGCTTTCGATGCTTCGAGCATCATTACCGTGCCTTCAAGATTGTAGTTCGCACGCCTGGCATCTCATGGAACGTGAACACCAACGTCATCTCGGGGAGGGGGGCGGCTTGGGAAAATGTATTGAAGGTAAAACAGTGTTGAAGTTTCGGGGAAAAATTATAACAAGTCTAACCTTCACAATTTGATCCCATTGATTGTCATTACAATCAATTTTGTAGTCGCCCTTATTGTTAAACCCAACTCCACTTCTATTCAAAATAAGAGCCAACGACCCATACAACTTTTCCCATGCCGATATTTTAGAGTAGATGTGGGGAGTGCCCTTAATATCGGTTTTGGGAAACCGACTTTGCATTGCTTCTTCAAGCTTCCCAAGATATCCACCTCGAAACCCATTGTCGGACTTCCAGCCACGGGCAACAATGTCCTTCAATGCAATAACAAGCGCCTCCTCCTCTCATTCAGTCCAACTTCTCCTCGTGCGGTCACCTTTCCTCTTCTGAGTTCGTCCCAAGTGAGCATTGATCTCTACATAACAGAAACATATGACTTTGTTTCACATTTTCATGTGAAATCATTGCTCCAGCACATACAAATATATATGGGAGGTTTAATTGAAGCTTAACCATCAGCAACTAATAGAAATATATATGAGAGGTTAATTTGAAGTGAATACAGTAAAGAAGGCTACTACAAATATATACGAGCATGTCAATTTCATAAAACAGTAAAGAAGACAATCAATTCCATAAAACAGGTGTATCTAATACTTAAAAAAATGAGCATCTAATACAAATATATTGGAATTGGTCAGTTTCATAAAACATGAGCATCTAATACTAAAAAAAAAGGAGCATCTATAACAAACATATTGGACAAATCGAATTCAAGCTAAACGAACAACGCAAGAATGAGTACATACTTTGTTGGCTCACAGGATCCTCCAAACTGAATTTGGTTCCCCTAGTTTCCTCTGACATTGCCTTCAAATAGAAACACAAAAAGATGAAATAAATATCAAAACTCCAAACATAAGGAATAGATCAAATTAATGATGTGTTTGGATAATTAGAAGCTGATAAAATGTGAAACAAACCCTAGATGCTGGTTGTAATTAATTTGGAAGACATATCTATAGAATGAAAAAAAAGTAATACGCAAAGGAGTTCGAAATTTTTACAGCAAAGGAGCTCGAAATGTTTGGATGCAGTAAGTCGGAGGCTACTTACCAGCGTCGGAGAGTTTGCCATTCAACTTGTTTTTTTTTCCACAACCACTGAAATCGGAAGAGAATACAAGAAGGAGGCGCAAGCTTATGAACTGCGAGAATGAAAATGCGATTTAAATGTGCTACGGTTTCCTGAGGACAAAATTGGGAATACAAAAATTTATTAAGGGTAGAAATGAGAAGTTGTATTAAACTCATGGTGCATTAATGCCAAACCAAACAATACATATGGTAATTGACTTTCCTTAATAGTCGAACCAAACAGCCGATTAAAAAAAGCCCAAGTCTGAAAAGGGAATTACAAATGTGGGGTTTCTCTTTTCTAGAGAAATGGTAAATGATGAACCAAACACACCCTTAGGTCTAGCCTATTCTTAGTTGTTTGTCCATTTTTTGCAATATCTAATATTTTGTCACACATATTGTCCTTCATATCATAATTACACCTTCAAACTATACTTACTAGTATATCTTGCTCATACCGTTCCTCCATCCCTTCTCCAATATTTTTTATATTTAAATGGCAATTTTTTTTTTTATTTTATGGGTCGGCCTATTATAATAATGGCCTAGGACCATATGATGTGTGCATTTTGGGATGCCTTAGTTTAGAAAGAATAAAAAACAAATAGTACAATAATATGTTAAAAATTAAAACAAAGTGGAAAAATGAAAAACGAAGACAACCCACTAGTTTTAAATGATTTACTTATTATTTTCGATTTCGAATTATTTATCATTTAATCAAAAATCACAAATTTTATATGAAAATAGTAATTTTTGTGTAATCCTATTTTAGTGGTGTTATAATCAAATTATGCAATGGTCGTCATCGATGGATAACGCAACCTGAGAACCACGGTTTATTTGATACATAAACGACCTACAAATTGGGAATTGACAAATCAATGCCCCTCTTAACACATTGAATAATCTCACCTCATAGTTGGTCTTTCTCCAGATGCCATTATTCAAGTCTGACTCCGTTGACGACTCAATTGACAAGGACTAGGAGGGAACATGGACGACATTTTGAAGCATGACAAAAATTAGCACATAAGCTTCATGTATGGTTCTTTAGGGTTTCAATTGTTAATAAGGTGTTTGAATCGATGCAACTTCCATTTTAATAAGAACTAGTATCACGCATGTGCTATGCACAAATTAATTTATTTTTAAAACATTAGTTTTCAATTTTAAATAAATTAAACAAATTAGAATCAATAGCAACAATTTTAGTTATATGAGAATAAAAAATCTATACAAATCAACATTGAAGCATAATAAATTTAAAACAAATCACATAATTTAATGTTTAAAACAATAAATCATGGAGTAGGAAGATAAAAATCTATCACAATAAAGAATTATATACAATGAATAATTACTCATCATTTTTATAATTAGAATTGTAAGTTCTATAGGTTAATACAGTTAAAGTTTATTCACTTTCTACAATAAAATTAAAAGATCTAAAAACTTTACATGTTTCAAATTCATGAAATGAGTATTCAATTTAAATATCGATAGAGTTTGAAAAGACCTCGCTGTCTAATGGCAGTGGACGATGAGAGGAGGTAGCCGAATCTTCCCTTGTATGTTCATTAATACCATCACTCGACTCATCTGATCTACGTGATTTACTCCTCAGGCCAACGTGATCCACATCCTCGACTTTTTCTTGAGAATCGGAGTTCTTGGATCCCTCGTCTCTGGAAGAAGAAAAGAATGTCAGCTGGATGAGTTAAATCAACATCAATGTTATACCATAGGTTATAGGTATATATACAATAACCACTAATGATAGGTGTGCTAACAATAAGTGCATAAATCTAACCGTTATTGCCTCTATAATTCAGCACCATGTTTCATCCCACTAACTCACGTATGTATATGAGAAACATGGAAAACTAATCTCCACTAATAAGAAAAAATATGGGAAACCAACTAAGTAGGATTATATATTTATTAGAATTAATTTTTGAATTTTATAATAATTGCATATATATCCCTCAACATAAAATAATTATTCAAAACCTCCTAAAACTCTCATTTTATGTATCGTATAGATGTATAGATAGCAAACCACGCTTTAATAGTAGTAGCACATTAAATTCTAGGTTCAAGGGCAAATTTACAGGCCATAAAAAAAAGAATTTTTTTGCACAAACCACACGGGTAATCGTCGTCACCGTAAAACCAAACATGCCCTAAAATAAACAAAAAAATGTCATTCTATAAGAAAAAGGAAAATGAAAAATCATTCGTGAATCACCATAGAGCAAACAAACCTATTATATTACAAAAGTTCACACACATACACACAAAAAAAAACATACAAACCTATTACAAAGGCATAAACCCCTAAACGGCTAAAACCCTACTCCCAATTGATCGCCTGAACAATGAGAGCACCCAAATCCAGGAAATTCAAGCTCCAGAAACGCCTCACCGAGGTCCAAGAAATCGAGCTACTCGAATCATGGATTGATTCCTGCAAACCCGACGCCGGCTCTAACCCTCTCTCCCTTTCTCCGCCATCGAAGAAATCGCCTATCGGCAGGCTTCCAGACGGCTCCTTTTCTCCCTATGCCGGCGCCGACAAGTTTTTCCAACTACCGCTATCCAAGAGGACCAAGGATGGTTTGGCCGCCTCTGATTACACAAAAATGACCGACATTCAGAGGGCTTCTCTGCCTCATTCCCTATGCGGCAGAGATATCTTGGGAGCTGCTAAAACCGGCTCTGGGAAGACTTTAGCGTTCGTTATCCCGGTGAGTTATTCATCCATATCTTTACATGATGCATTAAATTTGTTCTCTTTGTTAAGAATTTGAGGTCACATATAATTATTTCCAGGAGTTCGTTCCTGACCATCTCCAACCATACACCAAACTCAAACCCATTTTTGGTGTTTTTTGTGAAACAACACCATATTTTGCAAAAGTTTTGTGAGACAAAATCCCAAAAATGGTGTAAATCTTAAATTTGGTGTAAATGGTTGGAGTAAAATTATTTTTTGGTGTGACATATACTCAAAATTGAGTTTGAGTTTGGTGTAAATTATTGGAGATAATACCAATGAAACCTCAACGTTACTCAATCAAATATCTGCATCTCAGACTTTTGCTACTCAATCGATTAATATTGTTATAGAGCTACTGCACAGACTTGTGTTTCGTGTTCTACTATTAAGAATATTGCTAATGATTTCGGTGGTGATTATCAGACCCTATAAAAAGGATGAGGTTAAAATGGACGTATTGATTAAAATAGTTATAGGTCACACAAATAATGTTATTAAAACATACTCCACTATTAATTTTCTGGTGTGGTAAGGGGCCTTTCCAAGTATAAACACATTCAGCTTGTTGATTAATGTCTAATTGTACTTAAAATCTTGAATTGATAAGATCGATCTTAATCGAGGAGCAAAGAAGGAAAACAGTATATTTGAAGAGCACTCAGGATCAATCACGGCTAACAATAGGCATTGCGTGCTAGGAAATTCAACATTCCTAACTATTTATACATGCCTCATTTATGTACCGTGAGATTCCTTCTTTAAGGCAACTACCAGTCTACCATCACTTTAGGATATATTAGCTACAAAATGTGAAGAGCTTCCTTGTTTTTTTTGTGGCATTATTTAGAATATGCATTGATCTGCTATTTTCCTTTGTGTTAATATGATAATATTGAATTTACGAAGCCTATACGTTAATATGATCGCTAAAATGTGTTGTGGTTTTGATCATCAGGTTTTAGAGAAGTTGTATCGAGCTAGATGGGGTCCAGAGGATGGGGTAGGATGCATCATCATGTCTCCTACAAGAGAATTAGCTGGACAGCTTTTTGAAGTTCTAAAAAAAGTAGGAGTGCACCATGGATTTAGTGCTGGCCTTTTGATTGGTGGTCGTAAAGATGTTGTCGAAGAAAAAGAGCGTGTTAACGGGTTGAACATTTTGGTCTGTACTCCTGGCAGACTTCTCCAACACATGGATGAAACTCCAAATTTTGAATGTTCACAACTCCAGGTCTTTCTTTTGACAAATTTGCTTGTTATATTTGCTTTGTTCACCCAATATGGTTTTATATTGTGTTATACTGACAGGGTGAACTCTTTTTCAAAATTATTGCGATGAAAAGTCTTTAGCTTTGGGCTTGCCTCGATAACTGTTTTGCTATGGGGAAAGTAAAAGTGAATGAACATTTAAAATTGTTTGCCTTTCTCAACTCTAGGTGTGCTTATGCATCTAAGTTTTGTTTCATCAAGTTTTTGTCATAGTTGCCTACTTGTGGTGTGCATTTTTCATTTATTTTCACCCTGCTGGATGGTCTTATTAGGTACTGTAACATTTTTTGCTGCAATTTTTTCCTCATTCGCATTGAAGCTTGTGCAATGCAGATGCTTCATGTTCTTATATTTCTGTTATGACTTTGACTCTAAACATATCCTACAGTATCACTTGTATTTAGCTGGGTCATGGAGAGAATGATGTGATGACTAACAAATACTCTCGTTATTATGATTGTCTAAGTGAGCCTTTATCGTGGTTATGTTAGCTGCCTGCTAGGATAAGTTTTGGGTATCTGATTGCTGGGTCCATTTATTTTCCCTTTTAAGTCAAGTGTGGAACAGATGTCAGCAGTTTCTGACCTAGTTTCCTGGTCTGCAAACAGGTTTTAGTTCTTGATGAGGCTGATCGTATTCTTGATGTGGGATTCAAGAAAGAATTAAATGCTATAATATCTCAACTACCAAAACAAAGACAAACCTTCCTTTTCTCAGCAACTCAAACAAAGTCTGTTCAAGATCTTGCAAGACTCAGTCTGAAAGACCCAGAATATCTTAGCGTGCATGAGGAGTCTACTACTGCTACTCCTAATCGTTTGGACCAGACTGCTATGATTGTTCCCCTTGAACAAAAGCTTGACATGCTTTGGAGTTTTATAAGGACACACCTTAATTCACGAATTCTGGTATTTCTTTCGAGTTGCAAGCAGGTAATTTTTCAATTAGTTCTCAATAATTAGAGAGTTGGTAAATTTAATTGTGTCACTAAATTTTCAATACCAAGAAACTTGATTTTATGTTCATTTTATACTCATTTACTTCATTTTACTGGGGAGGTGCATTGAGTTTATATGCATCATCTCTATCCTCATGTCACCCTGGATTTATGGATACATAGTTGATATAAATATACACTCTGCCATTTACATATGTACTCCATATCTCAGTTGATTATAGTTACTAAACTTATCTGCATTTATAATAAGCTATCTAGCTGTCCTCTGGACCTTCATTCTTTTGTTGTCTATTAACCTTTTTGGTTCTGCCAAAATGTGATCCTGCTTTTCCTCCCTGTCTCAACAGGTAAAATTTGTGCATGAAGCTTTCAAGAAACTCCGACCAGGAATTCCGTTGAAATGTCTTCATGGAAGGATGAAGCAGGACGGACGTATGGGAATATATGCATCATTCTGTGAACAGCACTCCGTTTTGTTTTGCACTGATGTTGCATCTAGAGGGCTTGATTTCAACAAGGCTGTTGACTGGGTTGTTCAGGTCGGACCCTGCTACGTCCCCCAAAATTAAATTCCAGTGTTTCTATAAGAATTCATGTTTTTAAATTTTCAGAAATAGAGTGCACGAGCTCTGAACCATAGATTTGATTAAATGTGCACTTCCAGGTAGATTGCCCAGAAGACGTTGCTTCTTACATACACAGGGTCGGGAGAACTGCTCGTTACCTTTCAGGTGGGAGATCTGTGTTATTCCTCGCACCCTCAGAGACAAAGATGCTTGACAAATTGCAAGAAAAAAAGATTCCTATTCGAATCATTAAGGTATGCCTTGTTTTCCGATGTTCTCCAGTTTTAATTGCATGAATAATCCGCTGGTCCATTTATTGGCGAAGCTTTTATTTTTTTCATGTATAAGTTGGGTTCACTCGCATGAATAATCCGCTGGTCCATTTATAGGCGAAGCTTTTGTTTCATGTACAAGTTGGGTTAAGTGAACCAATTAGTGTTCCCATTTTTCATAGTAACTCATATAAATGAGTAAATTGTTTGCATCATTCCTTGCAGGCAAATACAAAAAGATTGGAATCTGTTTCTGGTTCATTGGCAGCTTTGTTGGTCAAGTATCCTAATCTACAGAGTCTGGCCCAGAGAGCCTTCATTACTTATTTGAAGTCCATCCATAAACAGCGCGATAAGGACATTTTTGATGTCACTAAACTTCCAATTGATGAATATTCTGCATCAATAGGTCTTCCCCTGACTCCCAGAGTTCGGTTTCTGAAACAAAAAGTTAAGGGCAAAAAAGTTTCTGAAGATCTTGCCCTGGTGCCAGAAAGCCAGTCTGATGTGAATCCTTCTGAACTCTTAAGAGGAACTGTGAATGCAGTAAAGCCTGAGAAAGCAGAGATTGGGTTAGAAGAGAGTTTTCTTTTGGAAAAGAAAGCACAGCTTGAATTGAAAGATAGTATTCTGTTGGAAAAGAAAGCACAGCTTTTTGGAGAAGAAAATGAAACTGATATTAGAGATGATCTGTAAGTTATCATCATGATTATATGTTCACATGTTTGAATTTCATTACTTTTACTTCGGTGTAAAGAAAATAAGAGGTGATTTTCTGGTCGTGGGTGGAGAAAGTCAATGTATACTTGCCTGCCTTTTCGTATTACACTATTCACTTGAGAAATATTACACTTAAAGGTTTAAATCAAATATGGTGGACTGCATGTTCTTTATAGTTTTTCTAGTATTACCTGTTATAACCTTCTGCGGTTATCTTCATTTCTTATGTTTGAGTTTTTTGTCTCTGGTGGTTAACTATAGGAATGCTACAAGGGTCTTGAAGAAAAAGAAGTTGAAGATCAATATGCACAGGCCTGTGGGTACTAGAGTTGTATTTGATGATGAAGGAAACACCTTGCCGCCTCTTGCAACATTAGCAGACTCCAATGCTGGATCAGATTCCGTCAAGCTGGACAAGGACAAAGGTAGATCTAATGCTTCCATGTGTTTTTGTTACCTTGCAATATGCTATTTCGAAAAGCAAAAAGTTGTATTCGTATTTGGCTTTCCAGTTTCATAATCCTGCGCTATATGTTGGAGTTGCTATATGTGGGGGTTCCTATGTATTTAAGACTTGGTTGTTATATTTAGTTTTGGGCTCAGAATGATACCTTGCCTCATGCTCCTCCAAGGTGCCGAATATTTTTTCTCGGTTTGTGCAGAGATTTGAGCGCAGTTTGAATGCACTAGGAAAAGTAAATGAAAATAATTGATTAATGTATTGACTCAGAAATTTATTCCATTCCTCTAATGGTCCCTGTCCACCCCAACTTGCAGTAAGTCAGCGATATGCAGAGTTGAGAGAAATGATGAAAGTGGTAGATAAGGAAGATAAGGCCATAGAGCACAAGCGTCGGAAGGAAAAGCGTATCAAGCAAAAGATGAAATTGAAAAGGGGTAGAGAAGAGGATGACGATGACGATGACGATGATGATGAAGTTAGTGAGGATGATCTATCTGGTTCGGGCAGAGAAGCAAGTATGAGCCGACCAAATAAAAAAGGCAAGAAATATTTCAACAGTGATAGTGATAATGAAGATGGTGAGAGGGGCAAAGGCGAGAACAACACAGCTCCAATTACAGTGGCGGAGCAAGAAGAACTGGCTCTTAAGCTGCTCAGCTCAATGCAATAACAGACATGAGGGCCTTTTGATTTTAAAGCGATTGTTGTATGCTGGGAGAGGGTTTTAAATGTTCTTGTCTAAAGAGTAATGCTCAAGGCAACAAAAAGTGGTCTGCAGGTTTATTTTTGTAGAAGGGTGCTTCCTTATTATTAAGGTTACATCATTAATTTACGTATTGATTTATAGTTGTACACTAGAGAATATATACCAACAATTTATAGGCAGGAGACGGCATTGTTAATTGTTAACTATTGAATATTTTTTTTCTGGTTGAGATGGGATCTTCTGAAAGCTTTATCATTAGTTGTCGAGAAAATTACATAAAAGGTTTTTAAACTATGCCCCTCTCTGACTACTTCACGAGGGACCATTTGAGGAGATGCTGGAATTCTTGGGAATGTGATGGAGCATGAATCCTCTAAATATGATTAGAAAATATGAAAAAGTGGATCTGGATAAGTTTTTGGTAATTTTGTTTTATTTAGGGTTAGATTACTATATGACACTATTATAGAATTGGAAGAGCGACCAATATAACGAGTTAGAGGGTTTCTAATTTTGGATGCATAATGATATTTTATAAATATTTTAGAGGAGGCAGTTGGTTGTGCAATGCCAACTCATTCGATTTCGGATTGTTAAATATTGAGTTACAATTTGAGTCTCAAACATGTATTTTTGAATTTCCAATTTCAAATAAGCAAGCCAGAAATGTGGAAATTTAGATAATTACTGCAATTAATACTAGTAGTCGTAATTAGCTGACATATGTGGGAAAATAAAATTATATTTTGAAGTCGCGTTAACGTGCAAGCGACTTCAGTTAAAGTGGGCATTGAGCCAGCGATTGAAACACGAAACCCTATCGTATTTATTTGTCCGTTTTGTACACACAGACCTCCTTTCAAACCCCCCAATTTTGCCGTGGTTTGAATTAGGGTTTAGCTCCAGCCGAGAATGATGCAGCAGCCAGGAGGAATGGCGCCACCACCTATGGGGATGGATCAGCAACAGCCCCATCAGCAGCAGTGGATGACCATGCCACCGCAGCCGCCTCACTTCTGGCCTCAGCAGCAACAGCACTACGGTGGCGCCGCCGACGAGGTTCGATCTCTATGGATTGGAGACCTTCAGTTCTGGATGGACGAGAACTATCTCACATCCTGCTTCTACAACTCCGGCGAGGTAATCTTCAACTTATTTTGTGCTTCTATGTATATCTGGTTGCACGTTTTTTTTTTTTTTTGGTAGATACTTTTTCTATGGAAGCTATGTCTTGAACTTCTTTTGAGATTCTATTGATATGCGATGTTGGTTCTTGATTTAGGGTTTCCCTCCCCAATTTAATATTGTTGTCTGGATTTTGGAGTAGTTTAGTTTTTATGCTGAGAAAAATAGACTGTAATGATTTGCCAAGGTTGTGTAAGTGTAATGGATTAGCAAATGCATTTGGAGTGAATTATTTTTTCTGTTTGACCCCCTTTTATGTATGTGTGTGTGGTTGCACATAATTTTCTTGCGAATCATGTTTGTCAGTCATGTCTGTTTTTTAACTCCTTGTAATCTTATAATTTTCTGCCTTTTCAGCTGGTATCTGCTAAGGTGATTCGCAACAAGCAAACTGGCCAATCTGAGGGGTATGGCTTCCTGGAGTTCAGGAGTCATGGTTCTGCTGAAAGTATATTGCAACAATATAATGGTGCATTGATGCCTAATGCTGAACAGAGCTTCCGACTGAACTGGGCTAGTCTTGGTGCGGGGGATAAGCGCACAGATGACTCTCCTGAGTACACAATTTTCGTCGGAGATTTGGCTGGGGACGTTACAGATTATGTCCTGCAGGAAACGTTTAAGGTTGTCTACCAATCTGTTAAGGGTGCAAAAGTTGTTATAGATAGGGTCACTGGACGCTCGAAGGGCTATGGGTTTGTTAAGTTTGGGGATGAGAGAGAGCAACAGCGTGCTATGAGTGAAATGAACGGTGTTCTCTGTTCAACTAGGCCCATGCGGATTGGGCCTGCGGCTAACAAAAAACCTATGAATGCACCAACTCAGAACGGTGAGCAAATAATATTTTTTACATCATTGATACTATTTTATTGTCAAATGGGTTTAACAATGTTTGCTACATATCCTATATAATCATACAATTCTACAGGTTGTTTGTGTGACTCTAGATATACGAATTCATCAGTTTGCTCTTGTGAAGTTCTATTATGGTGTTTTAGATTTGAAAGGTGTTGTAGTTATGAAATCGAAGATACGCGAGCATTTCCTTCTAGTACTTTAATAGCCTTGGAATAATATAATTATATAAAGCACAGATAGACTTATTTAAAACTCATGTTGTCTCGAAGCAGGGAAGAGAGAGGCTCTCATTAAGGGGGCCTGAGACTGGTTTCAGCTGAAATGATTCCCTATAATCCGTGGCATCTGTTTAGGTCAGTTGAATTTGTTTATGTCATAAGCTTCCTTCATTCCTTTGTGGCATTTCGTTTGCTACAGATTTCTTTACTTTCACAAGTTTTCCCTTTTAAGTTAACAGTCAATTGGGTACCATTTCTTGCACAGAACTTACCTTCTGATACAATACCTCTTTCTCTGTCAACAAAGTAGACGTCTTCCTTTCTTTTATTTTTTTAGTGTCCATTTTCTGGAGCTAGTTTCTTAACTCAGCTGAAGCTCCTTTTGTAGTTTAACGAGAAAGAAAATGCATCGATATAAACCATATTTATTGGCTATCTACTCTTGGTAGCTAACCATGATTAGATGTAGTGCTAGTAAGTCCAATAATAAGGTCGTCTTCCTTCAACATACCATCAGAAGTTGTTTGTTCAACTGCTGCATTACTGTGAGATGACTTGAGATTATGATATAGTGGTATTTGAAGCAAGTATTAAGACACTCCCAATTTATCTTTTCTGAACTGGCTTCAGCTGTAATTGTGCAGTCACAGAGCTGTGTTCTTCTGTGTGCATTTGTTTTGATTGTTGAAGTTTTACTAGTTTATTGTTCTTTATCTGGATATGTGTTGATGACTCTAGCTTAAGGAGTCTTTCGAGTTTTGAGATTATGGAAATTTTATGCGATGCCTGACTGTCCTTAACATTTGCTTCTTGACTTGTAAGTTGGTATTAACTCATTTGATAGTATATTTGTACCCTTTGATTTTTGTGAATCTGGCAGCCTGATAGTCCTGATTGTTGGAAGAATACAAATTCTGAGATGGTTTTTTTTATCGTTGATAGTAAAGTTGTAGGTTGTCTGACTATGGAGGAGTTATGAAATTTGTGTACAGTACGGTGCTAACCTTGGACTCGATAGCCAAATGTTTTAACATTTTAAAAACAAACAAAAAGTATATGGTTGAGATGCTTTATATGCATGCCTTTTAAGGTAGAGATTTTACCTTGTAGAAAGTTCGTGATGACAGCAATTGGAACCCGATTGGTTCATTATGTTATTGTTTACTAATTGTTTCTGCTTGCTTGTTGGGTAATTGTGTTCTTCTGTTGGCATTCTAATAGGACTGCAGGAGCTAAGTAGAATTTTGAAATGTGTAGTATATTTTTCTCATAATATGGGTTAGGTTTTTGGTAAGTGGAAATAGTTGAACCTTTAGGTATGCTTAAGATGCTTAAAGCAAAAAGGATGTATGCATTATTATTCTGGTATGAGAATGTGCTTAGCAAATAGTACTAATATATAGTGAGAAACAGAAGAATCAAATTCAGAAAAAATATCCTGCCAACAATCTGACATCTTCTCCGTCTATTTTGTGCTTCCTTGATTCGTCTCTCAATAATGACAGCAATGATTTTATATACTATCATTTTATGGCATCAATTAATACAATTATACATGGTTGCAGCTTCATATCAAAATCCTCAAGGAACTCAGGGCGAAAGTGACCCCAATAATACAACAGTACGTTACATTCCCCCTGTTTATGCTATGTTTTTCTAATGGTATGCAACTTACTTGTAACCTAAAAAATGTAGATATTTGTTGGCGGTCTAGATTCCAACGTGACGGACGACCATTTGAGACAAGTATTCTCACAGTATGGTGATGTGGTACATGTGAAAATACCAGTTGGAAAACGTTGTGGATTTGTTCAGTTTTCTGATAGGTATCATGATACTTACTGCATTTATAACTTTGATGGCCCAACTTACTACTAATCCGCTTCTTATAAATATTTGTCCTAGGTCCTGTGCTGAGCAAGCTATAGCAAACTTAAATGGTACTCTGCTAGGAGGGCAGAACATCCGTCTTTCGTGGGGACGCAGTCCTTCGAACAAGCAGGTTGAGCGTCTAAAAATGCTGACTTAACTGCATCTTTATTTGAATTTGGTTTCTGATTTCACTGTTAATTTTCCAGACTCAGCAAGATCAAAACCAGTGGGGAGGGGGTGCTTACTATGGGTACACGCAGGGGCATGAGGTGCAAGGTGGATTTGCTCCACCACAAGACCCAAACATGTATTATGGAGGCTATCCTGGATATGCAAACTATCAACAGCCGCAACAGGTACTGATTCCTTGCGTGTTGTGATGCTAGTACCAAATTTTCCCACTTTCAGTATCTACTTTATTTGGCAGACTTATTGCCCGTCATGTTTTCCTTCATCTCCTGAAATGTGTTCTGTTTACGGGAACTTTATAGATTTGATTGTTATTGAAGATGTATGGTATGTGGCTGAATGCGTTTTTCATTGTGGCAGTGATATGCTGGAGAGCAGTTGGAGCTTGTGCCTTGCTGAGTGGCTTGTTATGTGATATTGCCAAGTTGGATTCTTATCTAATAATATTTGGTGCTATTTTCTTTCTGTTTTGTTAACCCTTTCCCCCCCACTGATTTGGAGGTTTTCTTAGTAAACTACATGTATAATTGTAGTTCTTGATCATGTTTGGAATGAATCGGTTGCATATCAATCGCTTGCCTTAGTTTTGAGCTGTGCTGTTTCTGCTAAACTGCTGACATGAGCATGCTGCGGCAAATTCTTGTAATGCTATTGGTTTAAGTGATTATTATTCAGTTATTGAGATTACCTGGTTTTAGTTTTGGGTGCTAATATTGTCTTGTTTATAAGCTGTGTCTATAGGATTTAATGTTCGGAAATATTTTATTACAGCATGGAATATTTAATGTGTATAAGTTAAACATACATGCGCATGAATAAATATATGAATTAACGTGGCAGAGACGACTTGAGATAGTGGTTTCAATACAAAACTAAACGATTTTGCCAGATCAGGTCGATGTGTGATGCTTTAATTTTTATACTGATTTTCGTTTAGGCTACAAAACTTTTTGATACCAAAGTGGTGTCTTAAATTTGAAAATAAAATTGATTCATCATAGAATTAGTATTCCAAATCTATCGATATATAAAGGGAGAGTTTTTGGAAAACTTTTATAAATGCCAATTTTAGCCTTTTTGGCGGGAAAGTGATAAAAATGGAGGGTGGCAGTCATCCAGCTGTACTGCAATACGCTGCCCATGCACTATACCTTAGGCCTGCAAATATAGCTAGATCTATATAAGGTGAGTATTTGAAAAAACAAATGGCTAAGGGAAATTAAAATGAACTATAGCCCGTCCAAAACAATCTTATCAGGTAGAAAAAAGGAATATTAGGCAAAAACTTGCAACAATTAAAATGATTTATTATAATTTAGTTTAAATTAGAATCAATAATGAGAGCAGGCATGCCATTTAAAAAAGAGAGAGAAAAAGTGTAGATCTAATGAAATCAGTACTACTCCTCCTTAAAAGTAGTGTTGAAGCAGATGAGGCTTTCCGAATAAATTTCAATACAATCAATACAAGGCGGGCGAAAGAAAAAACGAAGATGGAGGAGGGTGGGGCGTGAGCGATAGATGAGGCGTCAGAGAGGTGGATGAGGTGGTAACGGGGAGAGAAGAGGATGCGGTGAGCGCGGCAGCAGAGAGGTGAGAAGAGGCGGCGTGAAATTGAGGAAATTATTGAATACAAAATTAAATCAATTTTTTAGGAAGAAGCGGCAGACATGTACGAGTATTGTATAGGTTGAAACTTGAAGGCGTCCAACAATGGGTGCAGACCCAAGAAATAGATCAGGCCCACATAGGACCCACTATTTTATTTCTTTCTTCTACATTCAAAATTGTTAACCGTGATTTACCTATTTATTTTATTTTATTTTATTTATCCATTCTATTTAATCGTTTTATTTTATTTATCCAGCTTATATCAACTAAGTTTATTTATACAGCTTATACAGATAGGTGTCTACATAGTTGTATAAAATATATTTATATGTGTACAAAATAACTGTGTACTTGTGTTTTTAACTGATCTCCTTATATGAATGAAGCATTATTCATTATTGAATGTGACGTAACATATACGTAGTATAGTCGAGTATATACAGTATTGAATTATTTTTGTTTAATTAAAATATAAATTAATAATATATTTTGTAATATACTCCTGTTTATCCAAATGTTTCTGTTTTGATATGAGTTTTAGTCTTAAAGAATCAAACGTATATGGATGTTTATATGAGTTTTAGTATTAGAGAATCAAATGTATATGGATGTTGATTGAAAGCCGGTCAAAATGGATATCGATAATTGGATATTCGATGTCCAAATTTGAAATATTGGGTAATTGGATATCCGACATATGATTTTTTGGGTTTTAGAGACGGGTTGGTGTATAGGATTTTTGGATTATCGGGTTTGGGAATATCCAAATATCCAAATATCCAAATTTGAAATATCGGGTAATTGGATTATCGGGTTTGGGAATATCGGGTTTGAGTGATGTGTATAAGAGAGAGAAGTAGAGATGTAAAGAGATAATAGAGTAATTAAGAGAGAAATTTTTTTTAGTAAAAAGTGAAATGACTCACTAATAGTGAGACATCCAAAAAATGAATATGTCTCACTTATCTGGGACGGAAGGAGTATTTCCTACAAATACATGCATAGTGTATTAAATTGAAGGTTTCCAAAAATAAAATTATAAAATAGAAAATAAAATATTTTTGAAAAATTTAAATTAATTTTACTTATTTTAATTTAAATAATTACTCCCTTAATCTTATTTAAATTAAAATGGAAATTTTTCTACGCAAACTATACATTGATTCAAATTAACATGTTGAATGAGGAAAGCACGCACCAAATGCAAACTTTATGCATCGGGAAACTTAGAAAGATTTATCTTTGATTAGTTCTAATTAATAATACTTCTTCGTTCCATTAAATATGAAACTTTTGCTTTTTTTTCAATACGAGATTTTATATAGTGTTGTTTTATGAGTTTCAATACGAGGTTTTATGTAGTGTTTTTTTTTAATTTTTGAAAACGTTTCATTAATGGGACAATAAAAAAAAAATTTATTTTTAATGGGACATATAGAGTTTTATTGGCCATAGAAAAAAAATTTATAAATCATTAGCATAAAAGTGCGCTATAACAATGTTTCTTTAATTGCGTTTGTTTAATGACAAGTTTTTTAATATCATAATATGTCGTTTCATAAGAATATTTAAAAATAATAACTGTGATCAAGAAAAAATAATTACTTCCTTCGTTCGCTATCAGGAGTCCTATTTGAATTCGACTCAACTTTAACAAATATAAAGAAAAGTGGGTGGAAAAAAATAGTGGAATGTACTTATTGTTTTATAATAAAACGAGAGGAGAACAAGTTAGTGAAAAGTGGGGTCAACCTACTATTTATGGTAAAAGTGAACCGAGACTCTTGATGGCAAACGAATATAGTACTTCATTTGATTTTTTCATGAATACATAGTGTTCTTCAACTCATATTGGTGTAAGTGGTGTTTGGAAATTTTTGCAACCATGTGGTAGACAGTTTAGAAATTTCTCAATATTCTTATCGGCAGCCAATTCAAAACTAATTTTTGGCTGTGTTTTTAGTTAGGTTTTGAAGAGTCAACCTACTATTTATGGTTAAAGTGAACTGAGACTATCCTTTGGACATCCATCTCGAACTCTATCTCCTTCCATCCCTCTCTTTTGACTTAACTCAACACATCTTTCAAACTAAGAAGCTCGACCATGATAAATTTTTTAAAGTTATTGTAAATTTTCTATTTTTATAGTTTGATATTGTTCTAATTTTATTAGTTTATTGAAAATATGTAATTAGTACGTGAAAATTATATGACCCGTGCATGGCACGGGTGATGATACTAGTGTATGAAATACTACTCCCATTTTTTATTAAAAAATAATAATAATAATTCCTAAGATATTATTAAATTAGAGTGAACTAGAAACTTGGTATCCGGTAAATGCAGGGTGCTATTTGTGTCACTTTTTGAAAATAATTTACACAAACTACCTAGGAGTAATATTTTAATTTATTTGATGATACTATTAACTTTTTGTTAATATTTGTTCCTCAATTTTATTCTTTTCATTCTCAAAGGCAAATGTAACTATTTTTATTTTCTTATTTCTCGATTTTCTTATTTTATACTCTCTCTTATTTATTTCATTTATATCTGTTATTTAGTAGCCTCGTGTGATGCTAATAGTCAATGTATGTTTATGCATTGAACAATGTTTTTTTGTTTAAAATGATACTTAAAATAATAAATTAATACTATCTTCTAGTTAATTTTTTCTACTCATTATTATCCATAAATATCAATCATCCTCATACTTTAATCACACCTTTTGATATTAACAATGTATTAGCAAGATTTTTCTCCATTTTTTATTGATAAACTGTAATGATGACTTATTAAAATGGGTTTACATTATTTTATAATATAAATTGATTACTGTTGTATATTAACAAATCCCTGTAGAAAAGAATGATGGTAGCTCGCACCCTGATCATTCCGCAACAAAATTCTCCACAGATAATCCCCTCAAAGGCTCAACTCGTCACCGTGGAATCTTTTCCTTGATCTCCCAGAATAAAAATCCAATCTTGTTGAGGATCCAGCTCTAAAAATGCATGATTTTGGGTTAAGAAAGTAAGTTTGTTTGTTGATGTCTTAATTTTGATACGTGTAAAGGTTTATTGTTTGGTGAGTTAGTTGCATTTTCTTAAGTGAGATAATAGGGATTGTTTTATGCTAATTGGTTAAGACTGTGTTTTCTACCTTTTCTTTTGGAGAGAGGACGGGAAGCTAGAGATTTTATGAATTGAAAGACTCACTTGCTCTTGTATGACTTATCAGGATTAATTTGGTTTGCTGCTGTTTAATCAACTTCATTGTTCTCATTATTTACTTATAGATCCCTTTGATGTAGTACTAACATTTTTAATCTAATTGGAATGGGAATGAACTTGTATCTTGATTAAAGAATTACTACTATATAAGACGAAAGAACGTAGGATTATGCTACGGCTTCCAAACATGGTTTGCTGGTTGGGGTGTTTGGCAGAAAACAGATAGCCCGTTGAACCGAAAATATGCTTCAAGTTGATCAAGAGATGATTTTGCATTACAAGTTTTAGATTTGATGTTCATGCATTATATGCAGCTGTTAATTTTCAAATGGAATTGGATTTCTAAGAAAGATGGAAGAATATTTTGTATGGATGAGCCTGGGAATCATGAACACTACACTATGATCATCTCTGTTCTATTGTTTGTATTGAAGGCTGTAGGTTTCTCCATAAGATGCTGAGTTTACAAATTGGTTCCAATACGTTGAATTCCTTCAATTGTTAACTTCAACTTCATAGAAAAGTCGCTCATAATTTTGACGAATATTATGACATGCCACTTTTTGTACCATTTTTCTGCTTTGATTGCTTTTTTCAGTTAGAATGTATAGTATCAAAGATGATCCTCACCGGTTTTGCCATTTATGCTTTAATTACCATTTGTTATCTTCAGACTCGCCAAATAGTGTCACCTGGCATGCACCATTGTGCTGTGAATTCTATCAGTGGCAACATTTAAAAAATATTCTACATTGAAACTCTTGTTGAAATGAACTCCACATAGCTGCAATTGCGCTTTTTTTGCCATATCAAATCGAAACATTAAATGTATTGAGTTTATTGATTTATAATAGCTATTTTTCGCTTACTAATCTTGACTGAAAAGGTTTGTTTGTTATTGTACATATAGTGAGGGGTGTTATATGAACACCTGATGCTAATGTTAGTTTTGTTCGTTAGATGAGAATTATACCAATATATGGAATTACTCATGCTTTTTGTCTATTAATGCTAGAATAATAATACGATATTTAAAGAAACATGTGACTTTGTGAAAATCTACGCATGGTTAAGTCTCTCATTTATATACCTTCCCTCTATCTCTAAATCCTGCCACCCTACCTTATGCGTCTAGAATGCAATCAATGGAAAAAGAAAAAAAGAACTCTGGATGCTGGTTTCCTTTTAATGCTAGGAATTTGAACCATTGTTTAAATAAAGTCAGGTACGATTTGCTATATTTTCAACCCAGGTAAAGTGTTTCCCTTCTTCATGCTGTAATCTCATGGCTTGAGAAAAAACTGAGTTAGATTAGGTCAAGAAGAAAAAAGGATGGAATTAGGTGATAACTAGTAGTTTCTAGTCATAAATCAAGCTTTTGTGCCAGCAGTTGAATACTCTTTCAATCTCTTAAACATCTTGGATGAGGATGATAGTGTTGACGAGTGCAATAAAATCACAGATTCACTGTGACCAGTGACCATGTATTAAGTCTAGCATGCGCATACAGAAGTGTATTGGTGAAACACGGATGCAGGATAAAAATCTCGTAATGTTTGGATGTTGTGTGATATGTGCAACATTGCCATGGCTGCATTTTACCTGTACAAGATTGCGACTGGCGGAAATCAACTTATGACATGTGATTTGATAGTTCATTTACAATTTTACATAGATTAGCCGCATGTTGTGCTACTTCAAATTCTTATCTAGCATGTCAAGTGCATTGTAGCATAATTTTATCTGAATAAGTAGGAGTATTTCTTTAGGTAATTCTGTGATAGTTGGGAACGACGGACATCTTTATTTATAGATGGATGCATTGTGTTGGTAGCCACATAGTTCCATCCAATTTATATTGTTGGGTCGTCTGAGTTTTTTTCCATGTTCCTTTATTTTATCAGGTGTCCAGTTTACTCTAAATATTGAATGATCATAATGAAACAGATAATGAGTAAACCCAACTCCAACATTATGTTATAGATGATCAGTGCCCTGCAAATCAAGTAATATACGAGAATAATGAATAAATCATACACTTCATTGAATGTCTCACTAAAGAAAATACTATAGCAAAAGATCTTCAAATATTTCAAAGTAACATACACAATTCACAACCTGCTGATCTAAATTACTAACACAATGCACATGCAGAGAATGTAAAATTTCTACTCCACCAATCACTTCTTTCTCATTTGTATTGAGTACTTAAATCATTCGAGGATCACACCAATGCATGTTCTGATAGACAGTATTGGACCTTCAAAAGCAAATATCAAGCCAAAAATTATTGGTGAGGAGAAGTTATTTCCCGAAATGTTGCAGATCGATATCCCAGGCAGTTGCCAACTGAAGCAACAGTTGGTCCGGAGCTGATCTTTCCCAGTCATCAGGTAGCTCTATTGTCGAAGAAGCTTCGTGTAAATTCAGCAAAATCTCCCTTTTCACCTCCATTGGAGTGCCCAGAACATCAGGGCCGTTCTCCATAACGATATCTGCCAACTGGCAACACAACAATAAATCATGTCAAGAGGCAGAATCCCAGGGATGGGCTACACTACATGGAACAACCACGCGTTAAATCAGAAGCATCTCAAGCAATTGGTCTGGAGCTGATATTTCAACATTAAGTTGAATATATACATAAGACCCGTCAAAGTTACAGTAATGCACAATGACATATAATTAATCAGATAATATATATTTCACCACAGAGAAGATTTACTTGCATGATGTCAAACAGAATTATGTACTATTATAATTGACCAGATAAAAGAATACCAAGCAAAAGGCGGGCTTACCTGTTGAACCCAATATAAACAGATGTCGTACAAGTTTGGCTCTATGATCAACTGTGAAATAGCATTCAGAACTTCACTTGCTACTTCATTTGATAGTTGATCTATAACGGGTCCAGATCTATCCATGAGCTTTACTAGCAAGACATCATCCCCAGTGGACAAAACTTCAGCGAAAGCAGCATCCACATCACCGGCATGAAGTGCATCCATTGCGTTGCTCCAAGAAGTCCAAACCGGGTCACGGTCTTGTACAGCTCCATCGTCTCCTAATGCTTCAGCAGTCATCTCAGGGATAGCAACTCGAGCACCCCGACTGACTCCATTATCTTCGCCAGCAACTCGTATAGCTTCCAAGGTTGCTTCATCCTTGGAAGCTTGCCAGACACTCCTTGCAGATGGTCCTTCACCAAACCTAACAGGTGCAGCTCCCTTCTCCCAGGCTCTTCTGTTACCACCTTGATCAGCCTCATTTTCTGATTTTCCAGATCTAATATCCATAGGACCACCAGCTCTCCTTGAGCCCATATGTCCATTTTTACCATATGAATGAAAGTCCCAAGCATCTGATGCATCGGATCGCCAGGAGGGGCCCCTAGATTTCATTCCCAAGGCACCACCATCAAATGCATTAAACCTCTCCCCAAAGTGAAAGCGTCCATCGCTTCCTCTTCCTGACTTGCCACCAGAATAGTCAGGGAAGCCGTTGTACTTGCTGAGAGACCTGTTTGAAGATCCTTCATATCCACCCATGCTACTGCTACCCCTCCTACCTGATGATGATATTGATAAATCCCGTGCCATGTCTTCTACAACTCTCTCAAGCCCCCGCACTCGGTTTTCTAGAGTAACCATGCTGTCATGTGACCCGCCCATAAAATCCTAGAACGAAATGGAAACAAAAAGAAATAAGACAAATGCATAAATGTGCATCATTGAATGAGGTCTTTAGAAATAGAAGAACACCTGCAACATATTCATGAGATGACCTTGTTGCCTCTCCAGCAGTAATAACTGTCTTTGAATAGCCAGCCAATTTCCTTTGTTGTTCATAAATCCCTCAGATTGACCTGCAGATCTGGAAAGTTCTGAATAAGCACTGGAGGATTCAATCTGATTATAGTCCCGCTGATCACCAACAGCTCCTCCCTCAGTGATTTCATAGTTTCCTTTGAAGGGTGCATCACCAGCTTGGTAGTTATGCCTAGTCCTCCCCTCTTGATCTGAGCTTGATTCTGGCTCTTCCTCATTTTTTGAATTTGAAGGGTTGGTGCATCTACGAGGAAGAATCACTTCAACCGGCAAATCATCTGAATCTCTTGTTTCTAGTTTTTGGAAGAACTCAGGGTTCAGTTCCTTCTCAGTTAAAGCCTTCTTCTTCAATATTCCAACAGCCTTGTCCAGAATGTTGTTTCCCTTGCCTTTTTGATTCGGATCAGCTGGAGACGATCCAGAGGATGCGTCCTTCAGCGATTTTGCATTTTCTCTTTCACCAAAATCTTTTTTATCCAATTGATCAGCATTTTCTGATGCTTCATCATCTGACAAGAAGATCATTGGAACATATACCTTGTGAGTAAAAGAAACAGAAATTGCTACCCCACAGTCGCATAAAGAATTTAACCTATAATCAGACCAATCTATTAATGCCTACCATTAGATGAAGCTTTTGTTTCATCAGAAGACCCATCTCCTTTTCCAGCAATTTTCTTCCATAGCTGTAAGGCCTCGTTCATACTCTCTCTAACAGGTTTTATCTGGGAAATTCAGTATCAGTTTTAGTTGAATGGATTACCATACAATCAACTTTTTGTTATTTGACAAAGTCCAGTAATTGAATCATAAAATTGCCATTTTGGTCTTCCAAAAAGTAACTGTCATTTTTGTGCAAACCAGAAACTATCTATGAACAGAGAATATAGCGAACTCGCACTTTTACATATTCATTAATCTGATTACGATGCTGGGTAGCTAAAACTAACAGCAACAAAACGGGGTATTTGGCATTCAATTACTGAGATTTGGACTTGAAATGACTGAGACATGGA
Source organism: Salvia hispanica (assembly GCF_023119035.1). Classification (NCBI taxonomy): domain Eukaryota; kingdom Viridiplantae; phylum Streptophyta; class Magnoliopsida; order Lamiales; family Lamiaceae; genus Salvia; species Salvia hispanica. The sequence goes on from NC_062970.1 coordinate 33,184,734, forward strand.
TTTCATGAGTCCAAGACCATTAATTGCATAAAAAATCTATGAGCACAATTCACACTTAAAAACGATTGATAAATAAGAATCAAGACCACAAAGAACCGACAATCTTAAAGCACCAAAAATCTCAAATAAATGGAAAATGAAACATACTAGTTCAGTCCAATAATGGGCCAGAATTATTTCCTCTTAAAAATATGTTGAATGGAGAGATTTCTATTCCACTCATTGTGAATCTTAAGCCCTGGGTGAATGCATCGGGCTCAGAGAGAACAATGAACATCTTTTGTCCATTACTGCACGCACCAGGATAGCAGTATATTGCATACGCATCCTATAGAATATGTAAAAAGAGTAGGAACTACGGACCTGCTTTCATTAAAAAGGATATGTTCATAAAAAGATGAACTTTATATCAGGCGTCATATCTCAACAAGTAATAAACATGTATAAAGTTACAAATACTTAATTTACCCGCCCACCCAAAGGGCAAAGACTACTGCCGTGGGAGAGTAATTATAAGTGTTCCATCATTATTTATTCAGCAGTCAACTGCAGAGATCATTCAGGCAATTAATGGAAGCAGTTAAACATGTTACTAGTATTTGCACCAGAAATGCAGATACTGCATGAACAGACATGATGGTATACTTTGCAGCCAGAACTCAAATTAGTGTATTGTGCACTGAATACCCCTATAATCTCAGAGGCATGCCAATGATTTTGAACACAACAGTAATATGTACCTTGTCAAACCGACAAGCCTCAAGTGCATTCAATGTTGAAGCAGCTCCTTCTGCTACTACATTTTTGTTCGAAGACAAGACACTTAATGTCTCGGCCGCAGCTTTCCTAGTCGCCCAATCCGAACTGTTAAGACATCCTTGAATACTTTGAAGCAATGATTCCAAATTTTGAGGGGTGATTGCTCCTACCTGCAACAGAAAGGATAATACGTAGATCTTTATAGCATCACACACTAGCTTTAAAAGTAAGAAGGGTTCAAAGCTAGCACAAAATTGTCTCATCATTCCTGATTCGCTAAATTGCAATATAAACAACGATCCTTAGCACATATAAGTAATGGTTAGTTCCTAAAGTGTTCCCTCAACCAAGCACAAATCAAGTTAGCTGTACAAACTGATAGCACGGTGAACTGAAACCCCATTCATCCAATAACAATCTCACAGACCAAATGTACATGAACTAAAAGTCAACCCATGCATCACAGCTAATGTAAATCAGCAATCCTCAATTCAAATCTAACTAGTAGCACCAACATTGTAAAAGGGGGCGAACCTGTGACAAGCTCGACACAACCTGCAACAGCGACGCCTTGGCCAGGAAATTAGGGCTATTCAAATACTTACACACCCTAACGCAGAGCTTCTGAAAAGTACCCAAAGGCGGATCAGATGCGCAGTCAAGCATCTTAGCCAGACACAATGCAGCCCCACCCTGCGCCGCCTTGTTGTTCTCACTCATCACCTCAAACAACGGCTTCATGAAGAGCGAGACGACGCCGTCCCCTCCGGTGCCGCCCTTCAAGTAGAGGGCCGAGAGCGCGCCGATGGCGTCGCGGCAGGCGTCCCTGACCTGCGAATCGGAGTCCTTGAGGCGCTTGACAATGTGAGCGATGATCTTGGTGAGGTGAGTGGCGGCGGCGTCGGTGTGGGCGGCGCAGAGCACGGCGAGGAGGCGGACGCCCTCCTTCTTGGAGGGCGGCTTGGGGTCGTTGACGGCGTCGTAGAGGCAGTTGAGGAGCATGGAGAGGCCGTCGTTGGAGAGGGAGTGGATGATCTTCTCGAGGTCCTCGACGGCGATCTGGTGAGTGTCGCGGTCGGCGAGCTTGGAGAGGGAAGTGAGAATGCGCTGCTTGAGCTCCACCATTGCGAGGTGCGAGGAGAGAGAGGAGGAGGGGGATCTGGAGGGGGTTTGGTTGGGGGGTTTGGAGGGTTTGGCAGATCTCTGAGAGCTCATTTTGGTGGAAATTTGAAAATGGAATTAAGGTGAGATGTATGAAGAAGAGAAGTGGGGTTTTAGTTTCCTGAGATTGAAAGCAAAATGAGAGATCTGTGGCTCGGTTGAAATGGGCCACCACCAACACCAACACCAACACCAGATGCTCTGCTCTGCAACAGATTAATTTCCATTTCATTAATTATTTCCGATTTCATAAATTATTTCCGATTATGCATCTCACAAATTATTCGACAAACAATTTAAATTTCAATTCGTTTCCAACTTCAAACTCAAAACTGGATATACTGATCGTTTTGCCAAACAATCGGCGTTTTTTGTTTGCAAACGCGGGCTTCATATTTATATATGTACACATAATATTTTTTCAAATTTGTTTGATAAATAAGAGTAGTAGTAAATGAATTTAAATATTTTAAATTTGTCATGAAAAAATAAGTAGACATTTGAAATATTATAATAATCGAATATTAAAAATAATATCTTTAAAATAAATGTTGATGTTCCTAAATATGGAATATTTGAAAAGGGAAAAAATACCTACATTACATAAAAACATATACTCCTATTTACATTATTAGAATTTTCTGCAAATGAAAATATTATAGGAGTATATGACGGCAGTTCATAAGAACCGATTTTTGTACAGTAAAATAAATAAAATCGTACACTTAATTGTTTTGGAATGAAACAATTAATTAAGAATGAAATGTACAACACTATTATGTGTTTGCTTCAGAACAAATGCGTAAACATCTACAACTCCTAACAAAGTGAAAATAAATTAGTAATTATTGGAATTATAATGATTTAGCTATCCAATCACCTCCTTTCCTTTACTATGGATAAAAACATGCACAATATGTATATTTGATCACAAGCATGAGAATCTAAGTAATCATCACATATTTATTGGAAATAAATATGTAAGTAGCCTCAATTGATTACAAACCGAAAGGGTGCATATAATAATAGTATAATATGTGTGGTCGACATAATTGTGGTAATTAATTAAGGCATGAAATAAAGCCTAAAATTAAGAAGCTAAGCAAAAGTCCATTTAAAAAATGAAGCCCAACAAAAGTTATGGTAGTAACACAAAAAGCCCAACTCGATCACATAATTTAAGCCCAAACACTAAAACCCAAGCTTAAAACTTGTAATCCTTCTTTACCAATCTCAATTCTCTCTCCGATTCCTGCCCAGCTTTCCGAGCGCCATAACCGTCCGCCGCCGCACGGCGAGTCAGAGTATGTGTTAGCTACTCCCAACCTGTTCAAATTCTATTACCGCTTCAAGCTTTTTGTATGCCTACTACCATAAGATGCTAATCGCCACACGTATTTGCTTAAACCAAGTGAATACTCATGATATTTGTTTTGAGAGAGCTCATAATAAGATTTAATCTTTTATAGAGAAAAGGGGAATGTGACTATCCTCTTATAATAGCTTAACTTAAGGCCTACTACTAACCATTATTTTGAAGCTCTAACCTTTTAGCAGTTTAGGTTTTTTGTTAATGTGAAAATAGTGCATAAACGTAATTTATGGATTGAGATGCCAATTCATTGCTGCAATTGGATACAGATGGACTCAGACATCAAAACAGTTGAGCAAAGATTGAAGTCTTTCACCAGTCAGCTTCACACAGAATGTGGAATTCTTGAGAGACTCGTGTATAAACACAAGAATCAGCATCGAAGATCCTCATATTTTCAATACATTCTTAAGGTTTGTAATCTTGGTTATGCTCAGTTTCTCCATCAGGTATATAGCTAAATGTTATGATAGCTTGTTGTTTGCATAATAGGTAAGAAGGGATCTGCAGCTTTTGAAATCACTTAACCTGGATGAGGTATTGGAATCCTCTTTTCTGGTGATAAATGGAGACAGGCCAAAACAAAAGGTTCAGCTTTTGGAAGGGTATTGCCCCTCATCTTACTCTCTTCTTTTGTTCCACCTTCCTTTTTTTAATCAATCTAACTGAATTTACTCATCTGGGTATCGTCAAATTTTGAATCTTCATCTTTCAATTGATGTGGAACCCTCTTACTATGAAATCTGAAGCTAGACTTTTTTGGTACAACAAAATGAAGCTAATATTGAACCATTTTGAGGTATATGTGTACTGAAAGACTACATATGCTTGATTGGACAATGGACAATGAAAATTTTTGGTTATTATAATATTCAGGTCCTGTCACAAAGATGTGAACTTGGATTAGTTTGTAAGTGATCTATCTGGCGTTTCTTGTTATTTGTCACTTGTTACTTCTCCTACATCCATGTATGGCTTGGTATTCAGAGTCATAAATTTCATATTAAACGTAGGTAGGCCAAGAAGTGGCCTTTTGCCAAAGTCATGCTTACTGAATTTGTTATGTGTTCTAAGATTCAACTAAATATGGCCAGTGACTCCATCTTGCTGGTTTGGGGCCGAGAAATTGTATTATAATTGGTAGTTTATGTCAAATTTGTAAAGAGAAGTTCCTGCATAATTTCTCTTGTATGTAATGCTATGGTATTTTTGTTTTCTTGTTAATGTTGTTGCCTACTTTCTGTAGTTTGAAGAGAAGAAAAACTAACAGTGGAAAATATAATTTCCTGGAAAGGCTTTTGGGAGTTACCCGTCTATTGTCACAGGTGGTTTCCTTTCCTTCTCAATTTTGAGATAACATGATGAAGCCAGCATTTCTCATTTCTGGCTTCTTTGTCATGCTTTTGCAGATTGTTGAGCCTTTGTTGAAGGCGGCTATGTATCCTTATAGTTCTCAACTGTTGATTGTGTTTGTGTGTGTGCACATATTTTTTCTTGTGTATAGGATAATGTCTGAACATGTCATGCATAAAACGTATTCATGTCTTCTTGTATGTCATACTATGCTATTTTTAAAAAAAATATATTAGTACTGTTCAATGTTAGTTATACTTTATATAAGAATGTTTTTAGAGGTACTATAACATCTGCATTTGCACTTCTCACCCACAGATTATTAGCAGAACTTCTACATTTGTCGTGCAAAATTTTTTTACCAAATTTATTGTGTTCTCAATTCTGCCATTTCCAATTTTTGGTTATTGTCTTCCTGTATTTTTTAGTAGTGTATAATTCTTTCATTGTGGCTTCCATCAAATTGTGATGCAGTCTGTTCTGTCTGCCCTTTATTTTTCATTTTTTTCAACTTTCGTTAGTTTATCCCTATGATCAAATCTACACAAGTTAAGTTCCCTATGATTCTTGTTTCACCCCATCTGTTCTTAATGTCTTTTTTTGGCACAAAGTGGACATTGGAACCACCTAATATAGAATTTTATCCTTACAAATTTGTTTTTGTGAATATCTTAACTATGCAAAGAGAGATATCCATGCTTCTTGCTCGGTCATTTTTCATGAAGTTTTCACTGGTGGTTTTGGCTGTGCTTGCACGTGTTCGCGTACTGGTTCAACAAGTAAGCAACATTTTCTGCAAACAGCTCATGCTGAATTTGCTACTACAATAATTAAATTCCTGTCTCTGATCTATGACTATCAGAGATTTGTTGTGTACATGACCAGATGACCTAAATGTGGATTCTCTTTCTTCATAAACTTTTTTGAAACCATCTCTCTTTTTCTTTGGATGAGAAGGTGCTTTGGTTGAGGAGTGCAATGGCTGTAATTCTAGTTTAGGCTTGAATTTGTCCAGGTTTTTGTTCAGTCATTTGGGTTATTCAGTCGCCAATAGGAAGTGGCATGCTTCCTATCATGAAGCCACTCCTTAGATTGCCCTAACTTCATAAGGAGTCTGACATTAGTGAACATAGCTATAACCCAAGTCTAAGCAAGTAACTGATGCGTTTTCATTTATTTATAATTTCCTTATTTGCAGATGCTTCTTGATGCTGTTCTTCTATACAACACTGTTTCTTCTCTTTCTCAAAAGGAACAAAGTATTAAACTAAAACAAGAAGGATTTGAGGTCAGTGCACTCTTGTTAGTGTTTGAAGCAATGTATAAGCTACTGCAGCGTTTATGTTGGTTCTTGTCAAAAAAATTTCCCCCTATACTTATCTGCGTTTGCTTCTCTTTCATTTACTTAATAATTAGGTCTTTAGAGAATATTTTCCAAGAAAGGAGGAAGCCAAGATTTTACTAGAGTGCATTTGGCAGAAAGATAAGTTTGTCTTAGTTGAGACGACCCACAAAAGTGAGGCCACTGGTGAAGAGAAGGATGAGCGAGGAGATATCTCATTGAGCACTCAGCAAATACTATATGAGAACATTGAGGTTATACTTGGAGGTAATATCCTAGTCCTTTTCTTTTTTCACCCTATGATGATTTCATTGTAATGATTGAATACATTACTTAAATTGAACTTCTATGATGATTGGGAATGGGATTTATAATCTCATTTATCCTTAATGTTCTTTTTAATTTTTCTTGTATCCAAATCTATTTGGTAATTCATCTGAGTGATACTTGATAATTGAATGTATAACACTTGACCAGAGATGCTTTTCTCGAGACTTTGTTATCATTTTGTTTTAAATGGTTTTGTACATGCTTCAGAAGACCATGTTAAATGCATTGCTTCTAACTTCTCATCCTGGTTTGCTTGGTTATGTTTGTTCTAGTCCTGCTTTAGAGCTATACTTTGTGCACAAATAGCTTTGTCTTTTGCTGAAATAAACTAATATACTACAACCTTTTCTCATGATATCTTTTCGCATAGTTGATGATTCTGGGGCTGCAGCATCTGTACTTCCTGCAACCGATACAAACAATGTTGAAGAAAACTACAGTGGTGCTGCTGGATTGAAAAAAGATGAGAAGAATGTTCCAGAAGCTTCAGATATGGCTCCATCTTCTTCTGCAAATATAGTTTCCTTAGAAGATGTATTCACCAATTCATCAGCTGGATCGTTCTCTGACACAAACAGAAATAAGTCAGCTGGAGATGTTTCATGCTCCAAATCAGAAGTCACTTGCACAGAAACTAGCCTGCCTGCTATTTCAACCACATCGACCCTTTCAAGACGAGTCAAAAAGGAAACAAGTAAGAAGGTTGCTTTTGTAGCTGTTAAACAACCCGCCCCATCAACTACAGATCAATCGAGGTTTCCTCTAAAAGGCACAGAGAGGAACAGTAATGATCTATTTTTCAATCTCCTTACTGGTGGGAACAAGAGTGGTCTGTTGTAAGTAATAGTGACCTTTCAGAGTTGAGATCGGAGCAGCTGACAAGTAACTTGTTCGCAAATTTTGGATATGATCCTCGGAAGTCTTGGATGTCCTCTTGCCGAACCATTTAGCTTTTTTACAACTAAGGATGGATGCTGTGTATGCTGGCCTGGCCTTAAGGATTCCTGTTCTTTTAACACCCTCAGAAAGTCAGAATATTTGTTCAGTGTAGATAAAATCTGATAAATTGTTTTTGGTTCAAATATAGAACTTTATTTAAGATATTATTGATATATCTTTACTGTTATTGATAAAAGATACTGAAAAAAATGCATATTCATTATTTCAATAGGTTAATAGTATTGAAAAGAGCTACTGAAATTGGATATTCCAACACTCAGATTGTGAGATATTGACTCTTTCTGAATCCATCATTGACTTCTGATTCTTTAGTTCTTTTTTTGTTTCAGCTGAAACATCAAGATATTACAAAGTGGTCATTTCATAAACGGTAATTTTACAAGGTTTTATTCCATATATCATTAATAGGATCTAAAGAGAAAATGACACTCTTTATTTTCACAAAACTCCAATAGTGCGCGACATTGAATTTAAGCGAAAAGATTGGTATCGACGCAGATTTGGCATGTGAAAATAGAAGTAGAAACATGATTGATCCAAAACACAACACAATATAGAATGAACGATTGAATGTTTGTTTATACTTGACTCATGACCATATTAAAATCAATTTTTTATTAAAAAAAATTGGTTGTTTTGTCATATTAAACAGAAAAGGAAGCTTTATTGATCATGGTATCCCCATTTAATATCCACTACTGAATGCTTTGTACATCAGCCAAGTAAAGGATTGAAAAACATGAAACTTGAAATTACTTTGTACATCCACTTGAAATTTAGCTAACCCAAACGCTTCAAATGGCAAAAATATGCACATACCAGCCTTAATAAACCAAATCAAAACAACACAGGCAGCATTTGAGTGCAGCATTCCACTTAATTTACGAGTAAAGAGAGCCCTTGCTCATAAAACAAGCTTGGCTTCAGTATATTCAGTCGTTTTATAATATGGCAACATGAGCATACATGGGCAAAGATTGCAGCCGATTGTTTGCTTCATCCTACAGACAACTTGGTATCACAGAATGGCAATTTCCGAATGCTTTTTTGGCAGGGAGGAGATAGCATCACCCAGTAGAATTCTCATGCAGCAGAACATACTCGCGGCTGCAACATCAAAAGTTGGGTAATAGTTGTATTAACAATTGCAATCACAGAAGTAAGAGTTGCTTGATGAAATGTCTTAGTGGATAACAAACAAAAGGAATTTATAGATAGTCGCACAATTAAAATGTAGACAAAATTGTATTGAGTGTAGAAAAGAGCTATTGGAAAAACCAGCTTACCTGCTATTGCCAAATTTGATAGTGTCTTTCTCAAATAGTTCATAATATCGCTGAGGTTCAAGCCGCTCATCCTGAAAAGAGGATAACTGTAAAGTCAGAATATAAAACTACATAGTATAACATTAAATTCGAGTTCAATTCCTACAATGATCGTATCTAATGACACAGAGAGAAGATTATTAATTCAAAAAGTATTCTAAAAAGATGCTCACATTGACAAAAGTCCCATTGGTGCTTCCAAGATCCATCAAGTAAGGCCTAGCAGATAGCAAAGCAGCAGGACCTATTAGTTAGAAAGAAAGAAAACAACAAGCGCAATGCCCTCTTATTGGTGTAAAAAACTGAGATTGCTAGTCACACCTCACTCGTTTTGTCACGCCACCATCTGGGTTTTCCTCTTCCACTTGCCTTCAACCATACGAGCCCATAAAAAGGTAAGTACATACAGCATGCATTATTATATAAGCATATGAGAAAGAGGTAGTCCTACCTATACTGAAGAACAGAATGCTGTTTACTGCAGGATGGATGATCTGTTGGGATGTCTGCAACCCTTCTCTCTCTACCAAAAAGATAGCAACTTTGACGATGTACATAAAGAGGATCTGCATGCCAAAGAAAATATAATATTCAATAGTTCTTTAACATTCAGTCAATTTTAAACCTTTGGCCAGATACAAAATGGCATCCGGGATTGGGAAACTAAAAATCAGGACAATAACATACATGAAAGAAAAACAGCTCAAAACATCATACAGAAAGATGGAAAATTAGGGCGTGTAGTTGGAGGTAGGGGGCTGATAAAGAACCACACATGAAAGCAAATTTTTTTCTTTTTCAATCAGAAAGTGCAGGGATCAGTTTGATGATAAACGTAAACATAGGTTGTTATTATAACATGACATGATATCCAATCAAAGATTACCATTGAGCACTTCACCACCCTTAAAAACATACAACCGCCACCTTACTTCTGGTTTGCGAGCATCAGGTGGCTCATTGAACAGCAGTGTTACACCTGATGAAGCATCAAATGCATCAGCAGAAGCAACAAAGAAAATAATATCATCAAAACAGAAAAAGGTAGAAGAAGGAAGTCATGACAGAGAGATTAGACCTTTAGAAGTAGCACCACCATTTACATGCAGGTAGAATCCACATAACGTCTACTTACTTGGTTACTAACGTTTTCATGTGTTATCAAATCTCTTATCATTTAAATCAACCTTATATCGATTCCATAGAGCATATATAGACTAAAGTAAAATTAAGGGAGCTTAACAACAAAGGAAACGAAAAGGCAGGGAACTGAACTACATATGAAAGAAGAGACATACTAATAAATAAGACATGAAAAAGTTTAAGAACAAAAAGGCTGACAAAAAATCTTGATGATAAAAGGCGATCACATTGTACCTTTTACTCGATTGGTTTCTGCTGCAAGTTTTCCAGACAACTCAAATGAAGGTTTATGCTGCTGCACATGTAAAGAGATAAAAAACAAGATATTAAAAAATAATGCCCATAAACTATGATTGTTCAAAGAGAGTTATATGTTCCACTGTTCCTTTTATTTTATTTAAAAGAAACGGTGTGTGGCTAAAATTTCTGGACATGTGTTTTGAAAAAACTAAATAAGTGTGGAAGAATGGCATCAAAATAGTAATTCAGCAAGGAAAGAAAAGATACCTTTTCCTTTGCTTCCAAGGACTCTTCCACAGCCCTCATCTTAACTAGAGCCTCGCTTTCACCGTTACTGCTTAATAGAAAGATTAAATAGTGTGTCAAGAATTCATATCAGGCACAAGTATACAATGCTTGTACACAATATCCAAATAAATAAATAAACAAGCAAGAAGAGGTAGCACAAAAAGACTAGACCCAAAAAGTTAATCATTCAGATCGGGAACAAGATTTAGTCATTCAAAGTCCTCCTATAAAGCAGCCACTAGCCAGGACAACTAAAATAAAAGTTAATGTGATCATAAACATGGTGTTCAATAAGTAACTTACCGATCTTCATCATCTCTTGAGTTCGTCAGCTGCAAGCATTTAAAAAATCATCAGATGTCCTAAGATCTTCCTCCAGCAAATAAAAAAATAACTAAAACTCAATTTGAGTTTATTGTGAAAAAAAAATAATACTGTGACTAAACTTTTCAAAAATACTAGTATAACAGTATTAGTATTTGTCAACAAATGAATACACAAGACATCCAAAATTGAATCAAACTATTAGCTTTTCAAAAACATCAGGAAGAAAGATTAATCATTGGGGATCAAATCCATTTCATTAAAAATTTAAATTAAGCCTAACAAAAATATACCAATTACTGAATTACATATTTAAATTGTGGAGTTTAAATATATTATGATGGGTATATAGAAAACTTTTCAAAATTAAAACCATCCTATCCATAAAGCTTATATGCATCAGTTCTCCATTAAATTATGTCATTCATGCTAATTGAACAACCCAGTAGAACAAAACAAATTTCAGATGTCTATAATTATGATAGTTCCTAAGATCATCTAAGTGCATAGGGTTAATTTGATCTACATTTCTAGTCATAGGTTTTACAAAGTCTGAATGAGAAGTACACAACAGTAGACTCATTTTTGTGCTTATCATGTCAAAACAAGTTATCTCATCAATTAAAAAAATTATATATTTCCACAAGACAGGAACAAGGTATGGGCAGTGGATATCACCAGACACCTCATTACGTCCTCTGTTGTCAGCGGCAGAAGGAGATCTAGATCTTCGCTGACCCACGCGGCGACGATCAGAAGGTGAATGGGAGCGTTCGTGTCTGGATCTAGAACCATTACCAGCATCATCCCTTCCTGACCTTCTCTCTTTCTTCTGAGTTGGCAAATGCCTGTCCAATTCCTCTTCCTCACGAGCAGCCTTTCCGCTCTTCCTATTATGGTTTTTCTCATATTCCCTCTCGCTCCCTTTTTCAGCATCTCGTTCAGATTTAGCTCTTTTCAGTCTCTTACTACGTGGTGAAAGAGGCGGCGGAGACCTTGATTTCTCCCGATTTGGAGATCTAGTACGGATTGAAGTCTTTTGTTTAGCGTGAACAGGGGAACGAGATGGTGATTTTTTCGGGTTTGGGGGTTTGGTGCGAGTGTGGAGTCTCTCCCTCAAAGGTGAATGAGATGCAGGGGATCTTGATCTAGCACGTTTCGGTGATCTAGTACGACTTGAAAGCCTGTCTGCATTAGAACTCCTGTGCTTGGGAGGGGATATCCCTTTTTCACGAGCAGGAGATCTTTCTCTTCTAGACGGGCTTCTCCTACGAGGAGACCTATCAGTTCTGACAGGAGAGACAGAGTTGCGGCGCCCCATTTAATAGCAACTCCAGCAATGTAGCTTATCTACATATATATAAACCACACTGGTAAGAAACACACAGCATCAAATTGAAAGATTAATCATTTATAACAGAGACATATAATTTCACGAGCACAGAAACAAACAAGTATACGAAGAAACTATGAAATATTTTACATCTAATTTCAGAAGATTTAAGAATGCAGACACTGCAGTAACAAATGCGAACCACAACAAATACCGAAAACACGAGAATGTGGTTACCACTTAGTATAGGGCATATTATCGCGGGTCAATACTCTTAGGATTGAGAATATTATTTCAAAAACCAAAGTATCAACAGAGAATGCCAGAAAAAGCAACACTTTAAGAACTCAAAATACACATACGAAAAACATGATAAAAAATAAAAGTAGCCAACACTCCAAATCATACTTGGAAGAAATGGTAAATGAGAGATTAATAACGAGGAAATACCTAAAAAAATTCACGGTATGAGTTGCTTCACTGAATACAGGGGAGAAATGGTGGAATAGGGCATGAGGATGCACAGAAGAGGGAAAACGGCGTCGTTGCAGCCTTCATTGTTCTACTAGGCTTATCATACCATTGGGCTTTCTTATTGGGCCTACTATAATACGCACTCATTTTTTTACCTAGTAGGAGTAATTTATTACATAGCTTGTTAATTATTAGCTGTGTCATAGGATGACACATAATTTAAATTTAAAATTAACTTTTATGAATGAGATTTGTTGTGAATTGATTGAGTGCCAGATAAAAGAAAGTAGTACTACTATAGTAGTAAATATCATACAAAGATTGCCATATTATTCAATTTGCAAACACGAGAGTGAGAAAAAAATAAGGGCAGACATGAGCAATGCTGCTTTTAGTAAGGTATGTTGATTTTGCATTACAAATTGAATAATCAAATCAAAACTGAGTGAAAATTAATCTTTTCATTGGATGATCAATGATTAATATGCACACCAAGCTATCCATTACGAATGATACATTAAACATCTGATTAAATTAAATCAATTGAACAATTATACTTTAATATTACAATTAATATTTTTTTTTCTCTAAGAATGTAGTACTTCATTTTCAGTTGAAGTCTAATTGGAAGCGTCTACTAATTTAAATATCAAAAGATTCAAAACCGAATTGAATTTTTTTATGTGTATATAGCGACTTGAACAAATATCCAAACACTAAACATATCTTATCCAAACATTAATTCAAAATGGCGTATTCTTTAGTTTTTGGTGACGTAAGTGTAATGAATTATGAACCTACTTGACAGTTTAATCATGAGAATCGGATATGAACTTCAGAATACTCCCTCGGTTTACTCTCGATAAGACAACACAAATAAGGAAAAAAATATATTAAAATATTATTACTGGAGAATAAATTCACTTCACGATAGATATATACTCCATTACATAGCAAAATTAAAAGTATTCTATGGACAAAAAATATTCAAACATAGATGGACAAAGTAAAAATATGGAGTAATTTTTTCTGAACCAATCCTTTATTTAGTTTTAAACGGAAAAACAATAGTCATTCAAAAGGCTTGAACATAACACAACAGAATGAAGGAAGCTGAATCGATGGAAACAGGAAAAGAAATGAAGAATATGCTATTCAAAAAGACAATGCATTTGTTCCTTTAATCCACAAGCAATCGGAAAAGTTAATTCAGCACAAGACATGACACTAATAACGTAACAACGACTATATAAAGAAGTTGAGCATACAACAAAGTTCACTTATAAAACTTCACATATCATAATAGGTCATAAGGATGGATGGACGCTGCAGCTTAGAAACCATGAATCTTGATATAGTCCTTCTTCACAATTCCAGCCTGCAATCCAAACCAATCACTACATTAATACACAATTCAAATATACAAAGATTTTCACAAGTAGTACTTATATGACACAAGATCCAGTTTTACTTCAAGATAACATGCTCACATCACATCTAATCACAAGAGAGATATAAGGTAATAACCTGAACAAGAAAAGTAGAGACGTTCTTTCGCTGATCACCTTGGAGTTGAATAACCTGTACAAAGAAAAAAGGTCAGTTTCGACATGTAATGAAGGTGAAGGTCAAGCGTAAACCTTAGCACAGACCTGGCCTAGTTCTGGATCCTGGACAACAGTTCCATTGCAGCAAAACTCCTTCTTAAGATCCTTCAAGATTTTGTTGTAGCTAAACTCCTTCTTCAATCCCTGCACAGTTGTCAGGCTTTTCCGACCATTCCGCTGTTGTACCCGAATGTGTACGTAATCCTTTGACCCAGTGCTAGAGTTATCAGCATTTGCATCAGTAAAAGGATCTGTGTTAACAATACCGAGTCAGTCAATGGGACGCAAAGGGAAGATTGGCTTCCAATCACTTTGGCTTATCCAAGGTATGCCAATCTTTCAGTCTATTGTCAAACCGTAATTATTACCACAAATCCACCACTGTATAGAAAACCTCTCCATATATGAACTGAAGAAAGACTTGCTCAAAGAATCAAGAATACAAAAGAAAAGTATACCAAAAGTAGTGGGAATCTGGATATCAAGATCAGACATGAAACTTGGTTGATGCAGCAAACTGACACAAAGAACAAGATTTGAGTAGCTGGATTGGAATGATCAGACCTGTATGCAATAAACATAAATTGATGATATAGTTTTATAAGCATGTCAAACCCGAATATAACATAATTTTTTATTGTTCCATTAAGTGATAAAACACAAAAAAAAAACAATACTGATGCATAAATTTTATAACAATATATACTTCACCATATAATGAAAGCACATTTCAGTATATGATATATATTCTTCAGATGCATCTCAGAAAGAAAGCTCTCACTCTCACTCTACCTATAAAGTGATCTGTTTTAGAATTTTTAGTGAAAAAAGTAGCAAGGGCATACAACATGAGACCCAAGAATTATTCTTTCAACAACATCAACATGCTGGCAACCAGACAAGACTTATGCAACAATCAAACCTCAAATACGAAACTACAGATATTACATCCAAGTCCTTTACACATGAACCCAAAAAAACTGGAAGGAATTATGTCAATACCCAAGCAGATCACTAAAGAATTAGCCTTCAGAATTTACTCGAACAAACTATTTTTCATGGGTTTTCACGAACAGAGCAATAACTCAACGGATAATATTCCAATAAAAGATCGACCTAAACCCTGATGCCAGGAAAGGCATAAATCTGATGAAATTCTTAAAATTTAACATATAGATAAATTTCATAATGAAATTCTTGAAAATTAATGGTTTTCTCAATAATAGATAAAGGTTCTTCAATAAAGACGATGGATTAGAACAAATAGTATCAATCTTTATACAATCAATTGCTACCCTAAACCCTAATTCCAAGATAAGCAAAAATTTGATTAAATTCTTGAAATTTACCGGAAAGGAAAACCCTAAATACTATCTGGAATAAAATAATAAAGCAACTGCTGCGATGGTGTTTAATCAACAATCAACAGAAAAATCAAGTGCTGCGGTCGTCTACAGACCGAAAATTTAATCGGATAAATAGGGCGGAAAAAAGAAAAAGAAATAAAAGGCCGCATCTTTAGAATCAATCGAGAATTAGCAATCGACAGATCCAACAAATACTGGAGATAGAGAGTGAAAAATGGGGGCGAAGAATACCTGATCTGATTGAGAAGAGAGAGAAATGAAGTCTGGGTTATTATGAATACGAAAGCTAATCAGTGAAAAATGAAGTCTTATGCGGATTTTATAGCCGACTCAAAGAAATCGTGTTTAAATATCTCCAAATGCTAAAAATCATATCAATATTATATACCAATAAAAAATATTCCCTCTTCCTATATTTTTTTTTTTTTAAGTTTCTTCTTTCCACGCTCTTTCTTATTTTATAAATTGATTAGAAATGAGCCCAAATCTGGCTATAACTTGAAAGGTGAACACGCCCTAAATTGTGTTTTAAAACTCATGTACAACCAAAAATGCATATTCTTACGAGATGAACATAAGATAAAGGATAGTTATGTCTAACCAATTAATTGTGTTGCTATAATAAAACTGAAATCGAATAGAAATTGGTGATATTCATTTTAACAAAATACTATTGTCTCTATCCATTATTAAAAATCTCAGTTTTATATATTAATTTTATAATATAGTCTAAATGTAATGAGTTAATGAAAAAACGGAAGGGATCTCCTACTCCACTTTCCCTACTTCATTCCTAATCCACACACAGCTTAATAAAATAATCATATCATCACTTAACCATCACTTACATATTTTAAGATTATTTTATTAAATTATGAGAGGCGGATTAGGAATGGAGTAGGGAAAATGAAGTAGGAGATCTCTTCCGGTGAAAATAAGATACACTTATTAAAAATGTATAATGTAAATATTCATAATTTAAAGTGTCACTTTTATATTGGATTCAATTAACAGTAACTAAAGCTGGGCTACATCAAATCGAACTCCCACAAAAATGGACTTACTAAAGCTAGGATATATCAAATCAAACTTCAACAAGAGTCTACTTATTAAAGTGGGACTTCTTCACATCAGAGAATGAGGATCATTATACATATAACGATATCAGTCTCTAAAATTATAGAGTGAACTATATAAAATGACCCATGAGCTATGCGTTTCACACATGAATGGTTTGTGGATTAAAAATATCATGAGTAATCCCTGATTAAAGTGTAATTACATTCATGATACTTTTTCACTATTAATCACAACTTTGCACTAAAAATGCCCCTAAAAGCATGAAGACCATTTTCGGACTTTCATATCTAGGTACCGAATATGATATGATATGATATTTAATCCATCTTTATCTCTCTCTCTCTAGTATTGGATATGATATTTTTTCATAGTTTAAGTGCCTGAAATGATACTTTTCACTTCACTTTTTCAATCACTTTATGCCAAATCCTCTTTTATTTTTTTATGTATAATTTTAAATTATAAATCATACTTAATTATAATTATCATTAAAGTTGTATTATTATTATTGTTATTATACTAATAAAGTAAGTATAGTATTATTATTTAATTTATTAATAATCTAATAGTATTATGTATAATAAATATTCCATCCATCCCCAAAGAATATGCACTTTGGATTCAGCGTGAGTTTTAATGCAAAATTTGGAAAATAAGAGAGATGTAGATAGAAAAGTAATTAAAGTATTGTTAGTGTATAATATGTTCCACCTCATTAGAGTGAAAGAAGTTCCCAAAATTGGAAAGTGCATATTTTTATGGACGGACTAAAAAGGAAAGAGTGCATATTCATATGAGAACGGAGGGAGTATTGTTTATTGCTCATAGTATTTTATTATTAGTACAAGACATTCATGCAGAAGTTCAAAATTATAAATTATACTAGTATTCAATTATAATACCAATAAATAATTATAATTATACTATTACAGGGGAGTGATCAATTGCTAATTCATTATTTAATTGTTAACTACAACTAATTTAAAACCATAGAATTTTAAAAAACTTGTGGTCTACAATTTGCCACGTGTAATTTTCGTTTTTATTAATTAAATCGAAAAAGATAAAAAAAACTACCAAATTAGAGTTTTGGATGAAAATGTCAATTTACACTCCCATACTATTACATATATTGAGAAAATCTTAGAAATCATATTTTTAGGATTTATTTTTCTAGACATTATTTTTGTATCAATTTTTTTTCCGCCAAACAAACTTAGGAACACATAAAATTGGTGAAGTAGATACCGAAGAAAACAATTTTAGTCAAAGATGCCCAAAATCAAAATCCTACCTACAAGTTGCTACAACATTGTCGAATTAAACTGATTCAATTAAAAATTACTTGGAAAGTGAAAAATGTGAGAAAGAAAGAGTAAAAAGAGCTATAAAATGTAAAAGTTTGACTAAAATAGACCTAAGGGTTGATGAGTAATATGGACAGAAAAAAAATTAAAAATTGCAAAAATCCTTCCAACGATATAATATTAATTTGGGGCCGTAAAAGATTTTATAGCAAAGTAAGGTAATAAAAATGCAGTCCTCTCCTTAATACTATATGATACTATGATATATTTAATAATAATTTCAAAAATAATGGATACGAGTACTTTTTATATTTTCAATTGAACACATTTAAATTTGTGGTTGATTGGAAGACAATGATTAGTTTGTTGTTATAAGTATGCTAAATTGGGTATTGTGTGAGAAAAAAATTCAGTGATGGTTTCTTCTCAATGCATCATTTCCTTACAATCACGGAGTTTTAATTACAACGAACGTAACAAGCTAGTATTAACAATAATAATAATTGGATCTCCTAATTCATGTTTATAGAAACATAAGCTAGAGTTTGTAGAATAAAATTAATTAAATGCAATATGTACTAGTACCTTCCCGCACTTGATAAAATGAAATTAATCACTTAATATTTTAGTGCTATTAATAATATACTATATATACCTTGAAATAAAATAAAATGAAATTAATTGATGTGGATACAAAAGTTACAATCAATAATATTTTCTCCGTCCCATAAAAATATAGGCAATGAATACGACACGAAAATTAAGATAAACTCAGTAATGTAAGAGAAATGAAGAGAATAGTATGATAAAGTAAGACGGAGGAGGAGAGCAGTAATTAAAACAATTATTACTCCCCCGCCACACTTTAAGAGTCTTGGTCACTTTTGCACACCCGTTTTGTAAAAATCATAATAAATAATTAAAATAGAGAAATGGTAAAGTAAGAGAGAAAATACCATTTCTCCACTTTAACTATTTATTATTACAAAATGGGTGTGCAAAAATGACCGAGACTCCTAAAATGGGACGGAGGGACTAATGATAGTGAGACCTACGTTGTTAAATTGATACTATAACTTTCTAAAAATGAAATGCACATATTTTTGTACTATGACTGATGATAATGGAAAGTACACATTTTTATAGGACTTCATTGTGCAAGGATCACCAATTTAAAGAAAAGTTTCCATGTTTTAAAATAATGAATGTACTTAAATTTACATCATATAATTTCTATATGTAGGCAACTATCATGGATTTATTTGTCAAAATATTATTGACTAGACATACGAAGTCATATTACCATGTGGTGTGTCTTGACCGTTGAACTTTTTTTCTCGTAGTTAAAATACAAGACCGTGCGAAATAGTATGATATTAAGAAATGAAAGATTACAAAGAGTATTGATAGAAATTATATTGTGAACGTGGCCTACATATCCTAAGTCCTAGCATTTATGTCAATTATACATATTTTCCTAGCATTTATGTCAATTATACATATGTTGTTATCAATCCTTTTCAGGATTCCGTTGCAAACTTGTAGCCATTAGTTTTCACATTTGTGATTGTGCGAATATAATTCTCAAAATAAAAATTATTTGACATCCACCAAGCTATAAATGTACATTATAAAGTAGTTTATGTGATCGATAGCATTTTACAGATAGAATTACTCAACAAATTTTTATTTAGCATAAGCGTGAACCGAGTAGCATATTTTTCAAAAAAATACTCCTACAACTTAAGAATCAACGGTTATGTTATTTTTAGTAAAGATACTACTAGTACAAAATAAAAAATTTGAAAATTGTGGATATTATCGAAATAATGACAGATATTGCTTGATTCAAAAGAAGATGAAGTTCATTTAAGACAATTTTCCGTATTTCAAAAATAGAAAAGAAAGTTGGAAAAAAAACAAAAGAAGAAAGCTTGGTACATAAAGCAGTGTGTTTGGTGGCATGGTATATAAATAAGCAATCCATTTCCCCTGTTTGGCAATCGGCGTTATCGACACCACAAATTTCCCATTTAGCTATATCAAGTGGTCACATTTCAAACATGGCCTTCGCTGCTTCTTCATCCCCCGCCGCCTCAGCTCGCTCCAGCGCCCAATCTGACCTCGCATTCCGCATCCCTTCCAATCCGCCCAAATTCGCCAAATTCGCCCCTTCCATTTCCCGCCGCACCCCTCCAATTTCCTGCAAGATGGCGGCGACGGCGGTGGACAAGGAGCTCGACGCGGAGGCGCTGCAGCGGCCTGATGCTTTCGGCCGCTTCGGGAGATTTGGCGGCAAGTATGTCCCCGAGACGCTGATGGCTGCTCTCACGGAGCTCGAGGCCGCCTTCAATTCCCTCGCCACCGACCATGAATTTCAGGTTTTGGCTGGGAATCTTTTCTTCCTTTTTATTAACCATTGAAGATTGAATTTTTTAAGTGTTGTATACTTAGTTAGGTTTTGATTTAACTGCAATGGGGTTTTGGGTGAATTCATATTCATTTGATGTATTTGATTGCATATATAGGGAATGCATGCTAATGTAAATGATTTCCCCGTGCCATTTTGCATATATAGAATCTCAGTTCTCTTGCTGCTGCATAGCTTCTCATTTCTCACTCATTCAAGAAGATCTTGAATCAATTAAAGTATTAGGCGTCCCAATAAAGAAATCACCAGACTTAGTATGGGAGAGAAAGAGAGAATGACTGAGGTGGTTCAGGAAGAAAAATGGAACTCTTTAGGTACTCCCTATATTATAGTTGATGGTGGGGGTCAGGCTGTGCAGGCCCCGTGCTAGTCACAGAGTGGAGTGGAGCTGGTCTTTGTGAATCAATTATGTTTTGCCAATCCTAGGAAATTCCTTTTTTATGTGATGAAATTTTTGTTAAATGTATGAGCATAGTAGTCGTGGTGTAGTGGTGAATATGATAAGTAGTAGTATATCTTTTGAGTAGCTTCCTTATGACACAGGCAATTACTGGTGACCCTCCGCTGTGTGTTATTTTTCTGGTTCTTTGTTATTGAATGATTGTTGGACTGATTGCAGAAAGAGCTTGATGGGATATTGAAAGACTATGTTGGAAGAGAAAGCCCTCTTTATTTTGCTGAACGACTCACAGAGCACTACAAGCGCCATGATGGAACAGGGCCTCACGTGTATCTTAAAAGGGAAGACCTAAATCATACCGGTGCCCACAAAATTAACAATGCTGTTGCCCAGGCTTTGCTTGCTAAGCGTCTCGGAAAGAAGCGCATCATTGCTGAAACTGGAGCTGGTCAGCATGGTGTTGCTACTGCTACTGTTTGTGCTCGATTTGGCTTGGAATGCATCATCTACATGGGTGCTCAAGATATGGAGAGACAGGCCCTTAATGTCTTCAGAATGCGACTTCTTGGTGCTGAGGTCTGTTTCTCCGAGATCTTTTACTAGTTCTTGAATATTATTATCCTATCAACGTTATTAGGCTTTTTTGGGATATGTATGTGTCGTTCACCCTCATGTAGGTTTTACCTGCAAAGGTGGACTTTGATTGGGTCTGGAAGGCCATTGCCAAGATCATGTTCATTTACAAGTACATTATGTTCAAATCTTGTGGATAGCTTGAAATTGTTTACTTTTTAATCATCGATACCCTAGGATACTTTCAAGGATAATGAGAAGTTGATATTTACATTGATTTGGTGCTTGCAACATGTCAAATTACTGATTAACCTCTAAAGACATGCTGATCTTAGAGTTCCTATCAATCTGCCTATCTTATTATACGAGAATTTGACCGTTTGTTCCATTGAAGACCTCCACATATGTGTGATTCATCTATGGTCATGTAAGTTGATTATTTGCATCAGCTCATAATTTGAAGTTTCTTAATTTCACGACGTAGGTTAGAGCAGTTCATTCTGGGACTGCAACTCTGAAGGATGCCACATCCGAAGCTATACGAGATTGGGTGACCAACGTGGAAACTACTCATTACATCTTGGGATCTGTGGCCGGGCCACATCCATATCCCATGATGGTGAGGGAGTTCCATAAGGTGATTGGCCAAGAAACCAGGAAGCAGGCCTTGGAAAAATGGGGTGGCAAACCTGATGTGATTGTTGCTTGTATTGGCGGGGGTTCAAATGCAATGGGAATCTTTCACGAATTTGTTGAGGATAAGGACGTCAGGCTGATTGGCGTGGAGGCAGCTGGCTTTGGCTTAGACAGCGGCAAGCATGCCGCCACTTTGACTAAAGGAGAGATCGGGGTCCTGCACGGAGCCATGAGTTACTTGTTGCAAGATGAAGATGGACAGATAATCGAGCCACATTCTATCAGTGCTGGGTAGAAGCCTCCTTTATTGCATTGTCAGAAAGATGGAATATCGGTGTTAACATTTTGACTAACATTGCTTTATATATATAGGCTGGACTACCCTGGGGTTGGACCGGAGCACAGCTTCCTCAAAGATCTGGGACGGGCCGAGTATCATAGCATCACTGATGAGGAGGCATTAGAAGGTAACATATTGTCATGATAATTGTCACATTTATTTGTCCTCACAACGTCCTCTTAGAGGAGTCTTTGCCTTCATCTCCTACGTCCCCTAATCATTTAGCCGGCTTTTATTGCTCTGTATATGCAGCGTTTAAGAGATTGTCGAGGCTAGAGGGCATTATCCCGGCACTGGAGACGTCTCATGCACTAGCGTATCTGGAGAAGCTATGCCCGACGCTGCCGGATGGAACTAAAGTCGTGCTCAACTGCAGTGGGAGAGGAGATAAGGATGTCAATACAGCCATCAACTATTTAAAGCTTTGAGCCAACTGCAATTCTCAAATCAGCTTCTCTTTAAAGACTACATGTTTTTCAGATGAAACTTTGTTTATAGAGATATGATTGCTGCCGTATCAAAATTATCATGTTACCTCAAATAATAAATATAACTCTCTGCTTATTCTCTCTCACTTTCCATTAAATTGTTCAGTATATTAAAATTGAAGTGCCTCGTTTCATGATGATAAAATATTTAAAAACAATTGTTCTCCGCCTTGATCCAACAACCTTTAGATTTTATCACTAGACTAAGTATTGATTTTTCATTTAGACCTAACAAATTTATATTGAAAGCAATAAAAGCTTTTTCTTAAGTGCAAAATCAATTGTCATACATCGAACTCACAAGCAATGTAAAATTGACAAATTTATCTATATGTGAAATTCACTTCTCTAATGTGAACTATTATATTCCATAAAATATAACCTTTACTAATTCAATAATCAGAATTAAGCATGTATCATTATAAAATTATAATTCTATTTAATTTTAGAAAATATGTTTAAAAATTGTTTTGGGCTCTGGAAACATATTTTTATCTTTAAGTGACTCAAGCCTTCGTTGTTGATTTAATTTAGAGTCTTAAGTTGGAGTCGTGTACGACTTAACTTGAGCCATCAATCATGATTGAATATATTGCATAACACATGCATGTAGCAATTCAACTGCATGTTTGATAGAATTTCTCATATTGCCAGGGAGAGTAAAACCACAATTTAAATACTTATATCCCAAAAGAGACAAAAAGTCAGATAGATAATGTATTTTTCTTATTTATCCTCAACCACAAATGCCAGAATTTCATTCATCCATACACCTTCTGCTAACATGATAAGCCTAACAAATAGACAGTTTGATGAATTCACACAATTGCTTATTACAAACTATCTTCTCAACCTCATCAAGTATGGCAAAACAAGACCCTAATCAAATCTATATCAATTCCTCATTATTACTATCTACAAGTAAAGCCGCTGCTCCACTTGGTTCACGAACGTGGTCGGTTTCCTCAAGAAACTCGATCCACTCTCGAGCACGCCATGTCTTACTCGTTTAAGTTACAGATTTCGAGCCTCCCAATCTTCACTTCTTCGCCTGCAGAGTATAAGCTTGTTAAATCTATGCATCCATGGAATTTCTTCACTACTAGGCCACTACCAATTTTTGGGGTGAATAATCATCTAGTTTACCAACAGTTACAAAATCGTGGCTGACAAACTTCAGAATCAAAGTAATACAAAACAGGTGCCCAACTTTGATGAGGCCGTGATAATGAAGATGTATCACTGTTAAACAGAGCATACGACAACATTGGTTGGTCATAACAGGTTCGTGTTTTGATGTACTATTTCCTCGATTATATAGATCCTCGACATTGGGAACTTCACAATGTTCACATCACATTTCAAGATGCTAAGTAGATCAAAGTTTAGATATTGACCAGTATTTTCTCACAAAAAGGGGGATAATTCTGCAATGCCCTGATTACTGCACTAAGCACAACAAAGGCGATTGCAGCTATTCAGGAAGATACAACTTTCAACGGAAACTATTTTCTATTTACTTCCTATCCCGGTGCTCATTTGATCAGTGCACACCACATACACGATATGACCGTACAAATATGCACATGGCATATACCAATAAAATGATGAATGGAATTATATCATGATATAAGAAAAGACAGAATCAGAACAAGAAGGCAACATAACTAAATATCCCTGTAGTCACTGTCATTTGTGCGGGTCAAACTCTTATCATTATGAAGCAAGCAGATAAACGCCAGAGATACCATATGAAAAATAGCATATAAGGCAAAAAAGGAGGATAAAATTACCTGAGAATACAAGAAAGTGCCAAGAACTGCAATTGCAGCACCAAGAGCATTTACAGGTTGTACAGGTGTCTGGAAAATAATGATCGAGGAGACAATGACCGAAATACGTTTCATTGTATTTCCAATGCTAAACGTCAAAGGAGAAATCTCATCCAGCGACATGTATGACACCTGGTTATAGAGATGGTAAAATACACTCTGAGCCGCCATCCACCTATGTCCAAAATTAACCGCACAAAACATCACCAACATGGAACAATACAAACAAAATTGGCTCAAGAAGAAAACAAAGTTCACTAAAAAACAAGTTATCTTGCTTCCTGAAATTCAACACATAGTATTGAAAACTACGTTCCTACAAATTAGTATAAATCTTTTAAGATATTTTATAAATGAAATAAAATGCGATTACATGTTTAATCGAAAGCACATTCTTTGGGCATAATTTGTGTCGTGATGACTGATAAGACTTTTCAACTACAAACAAATTTACATAAATGTTTGTAAGAACGCATTGGATTTGGAACCATGAATCTTGGCATATCCTTGGAAGACAAAACAAATTAGCTTCATAATCAAGCAGAAGAAAACACTTTATCCCTGTGAGTATATATATACTATATCCAAAGAATTATAATAAAACAAAATAAACATTGTGATTACCAAACGATCTGTGGTCCGATATCAGACAAAGCTTGATTAAAGCCTGCAGCCCACATCTGTGGTCCCTCCACAGCAATTGCAAAGGGGGTGAGAATTACTAGAGAAAGCATTGACAAGCAAGCATAGTAGTTCATTCCGCTGACCGACTTCCCCTTCATCCCCTTCTTGGAGAATATATTCCGAAAAACAAACGCCAAATTCGAGATCATGGCCCCCATGAAACCTGATTTTGACATAGACATAAAAAAAAAGCAAGCAAAACCCCTCAGAATCCACCAACAATCTCAAGTAACCAGAAATCACATGATTCAATGCTACTAATTAAAGACACAACAATTTCTTCACCTAATAAACAATTAAAAAGCAAAAATTGGTTAGTGAAAGTTACCAATCATGTTGAAATTGAGCTCGGTGAGAGCGGACAGACCGCAGCCGCCGATGATCGGAATAAGGGACAGATAAACCGCCGGCGGGAAGGTCTCTCCCAAGATGAATCTCGAAACCAAAACGCTGAAAGCAGGCTCGCCGCTCTTGATTATGTGAGTGAAGGAAACCGCCACCTTGGACATGCTCACAGTCGCCGCAACATGCCCAATTGTGTGCGCAACAGCTACCTAAACATCGGTATCATCGAAACCTTTAACCACAAAACTCCAAAATCCAGATCGCGGAAACCCCTAACAAACTAATTAAACCTAGAAAAAAGAACATACCGGAAAAAGCGATTTCCAAAATTCGAGATCGGTCTTGGGCGTCTCGGCGATCCGCAGCGCCCAGGAGACGAGCATGATAAGGGAGCCCGCAGCCAGCGAGAGCGTCGACGTGAGCCACGGATACGGATACGCATTCAGCACCTTTTTATTGTATATGTTGAACACCACATTCAAGCTCCACCACGTGGCGAAGTAAATTCCGATCTTTATCTTCCTCGCTGATTCAGATCGGGCGTCCGCCACCGGCTCCGATCGGCCAGCCTCATAGGCCGAGCAACCGATTGAAGTAGAAAGCTCCTTTCTTTTTCTCTCTATCGGCGGCGCCCCAATGTGCAGTGGCTTAGAGAGAGAAACAAGAGAAATTCGGGGAAGGCGTAGTGATGGCAACACCGGCAAACATCCTGGAGTGACCAAATTTGTTCGGGAAGTGAGAAGATAGGAGGCATGGCTGAATGAGGCAGGCTGCTTGAGAGAGGAAATCATGGTAGAATTGAGAACAAGGGATTGAAAAAAGGCGGAAATATTGATTGGGGGTTTGAAAGAAGATATTTTGGAGAGGGTGGAAAGTTTGAAGCTTTGGTAGTTGCAAAGGTTAGTGAGAAGAGTTAGGTTATGTATGTGTTAAGACTTAAGTAATCAAACCACCCACAGTTCTAAATAATACAGTAGCTGTAATTATCCCCAAACCTAAAGAGGGAAGGAGAAAGAGAAAGAACGGCAAAAAAAAGTTAAGAACGGAAAAAGCAAAGAAAAGAGAGGCATACATGACTAGATTACACAACTCGTGAGCGACTAGCTAATTAAATTTCAACTTTCCTAATTTACACATGTGGAGTACTAATTTTGTTAAATACACGACCGCAATAGTTATTCAGTATGTTTGACATTACGTGTTTATAAGTAATTCTTTTGACATTAATTTTGACATTTCAATATACATTCTTAATATTGTGTGTTTATATTTTAACGTCACCGTATTAACATTTTTAATACACTGTGTTAATGAGTTAGCAACTTAAAAACTTAGAAATGTCTCTATTAGTTTAAATTCAAAAAAGGTGCTTAAAAAAACAATATCCCTTTACATCTAAACAATTTTTCTTTAATGAATTAAGGTAGAAATGCTAAGAAAAACAGTTTGGTGTATGTATTTCAATTTGTTCAGTCATCCACCTATCTCCCCATGTACATTTTTTATAATCTCATCTATTTATCCTCGCAATTGTATTTCTCTTCCACAGTATGATGACAACATATATTAGTATTTGGTATGTTTCGTTTTATAACCCCGTCTCTTTATGATTTTATTGTCGCAACTGTTTGTCCATCATTCAATGTGGTAACGACCGATGCCTTATGGTAGTGGAGACATACGACAATAGTTGCCTCTTCCTCAATTTTTTCACTCAAGATGTGAGGAGCTCTCTCCACGATCATCATCATACCATGGCCGCTGATGCACCATGGTTGTTGTCTCTTTGGATTTTGAGGCATAGTTGGTGTGTGTTTCTAGGTTCTTATTTGAATTAGCGTGAGTGAGTTTGATGTAGTGATGCTATGTTAAGGAGATCTTTGCCTTTTCCTCTCCCAAAATTTGGAGTTGGATTCAATTTTTTTTGAACATTCATCAATTCACTGTACAGGACTAACTAATTCAATTAGGATTTGTAACACTATTTTTAGTGGAACTGATTGTTTTGGTTAATATTCCCTAAATAAGGACGCAATTTGTAAATTTGGAAGTCCGACCGTTAGTCATCACTCATTACATATACTCCTGTGATTTTGCATCTTGTGATTCTCATGAACATTTTGAAACAAACAAAATGCAACTAGAATAGTACTACATTTAATTTATCATAGTTCACGAGTTTAATAGATCAATTTAAATATTTCTGATAAAATGAAGATATCAATTTGAAATGTTAATCAACCTAAAAAATGAGCAGAACAAATAAAATTGATTAGCTGGCTGTTAATAGTATGTTCTCATCATCATTTTCTTCTATTGCATTTATGGATAGAGCCTAGAGGGTACTTTTGTGGGCATATTCGTTTGTTAATTCACAGACCATTAGTATTTTATAGCTGTAGAAGTGAGAATCTAGAGAATATTACTTCGGATCTTGTAGTGCATGGACTTAGCAGATTATCAAGAACATTAACAATGTGCCTTGTCCTAGCTTACTTCTTAATTAATAATCTATTAATATCCTAAATCTTTATTAGGAGAGCATGATCAATCTTGCTTTTTCCACTAATTTGCTTTGAACAAGTTGTTGAATAAAGTACAAGTAATAAGAAAAGAACCACATGCAGCAGACATAACTAGATCAAGGAGGATCTACGCTTGTATCTTACTTAATCCCATCTTTTTTTCAATAAAAAGTCAAAACCATATAATCGTCATTTAATTTATTTAGTAGTACTAGTATATAGGATAATGAATAAAAGTAATTTAACAGATAAATTAGGGAATATTATAAGTAATTAACTATATAAAATACATTATCATGAACGTTACATTATTGTAGATATATGGAGTATATAAAACTGCATAATTTAAATTAATTATAACCAGCCATTGCGTAGGGAGGGCTAATATGTGTGTGTCTCTCAACAATGAAATTAAAAAATCATTTATACTATAATGCTTAATTTTTATCTTATCGTTACTTTGTAGCTCGGATATTTGAAAATAAAGCTTCAACTCTGCTCCAATGTTCATTTTATATTTTCAAAGAGAATTTCGACTATGGAAACTCGAAAAGCCCATCTCGCTCAATTAAATACGATTATACGAAAATACTACGGTGGTGTTCGGTTTCCAAAATAAAATAATACAAGATACAATCTAGAATTGAGTTGTGAAATTATTTTGGATTAGCTATGACTAATTATCCCATGATTATCTATCTAGCAATGAGTTGTGGGGTTGAATCTCATGAACCAAACACACTACAAATTTAATCCCACGTATAATCTTGCAAACCAAACACTGACTATTATATTTCCAGTGATAATATAATGATAATGAAACTTCTTCTTTTGAGCAATGGACTTTGACCTGTTGGATATAAAGCCACAAACACGCCAAAATTCGGGCAAAAAGTATAATTATCCCAAAATATATTTTTAGCAAAAATTATATTAGAACTTAGTTAAATTCTGATTCATCCACAATTTTTAAAAGTAATTGAAAAACTACGAACTTTGGACTTTTCACAGTTATCCAATAACAACTTTTTTGCGACGTTTAATTTTGGATAAATTGCAGATAAATCATGAATTTTGATCGATTTCTAGTTAATTTGCAATTTTAAAAATTGGCCCTAAAATTTTAAAATATTTTTCACTGGTTTAATTAAGAGGAACTTATATCTAATGTGGCATTAGAAAGGAAGAGACCGTGAATTTTATCATTTTTTTTAAGACACTTAGCAAATAACTCAATCACATCAATTTAAAATAAAATAGTTCATCATCAGAAAATTGAGAAAGTATTTAAATTTATGATTCTTTATACTTATTTTAAAGTTACTAACGGATAAAAATTTGATCAAAATTCACAGCTTAACGACCTATAAGTTGTCATGATCAAACATAATGAATTCAAATTTTTAGAAATTTAGATTATATAATTCAACATAAACTGCGCACTGACGGTATAAAATCTAAAATTCAAAATCAATTTGGTACAACTTCTCATTTAGCACAATATGAAAGTGGCTTTTCATTTGAAAAGAATATTCTATTATTCCATTAGCATTTGAGACTTGCCATTTGACTAATACTACTATATTTAAAATTGAAATATCCTTATAATGCATGGAACATCCCATTTTCCCTAGGAAATATTTAGGAGCAAAATAATGCATGATTGATAATTTTATTTATCAAATAAAAGATTTATAAATTATATTGTAATTGTATGGTTAGACTTTTAAATAACATTAAGGTATGAATAATAAAAAAAAAGTTGACATGGTGCAGAATAAAATTTAAGATTGTTAATTAATCAAGTTGCGTGTTTGTATATTGTAATGTTCCTATATATTATACGTTTATTGAAAGTAAAGAATTGTAGATGGTACAGCGGATTAGAAATTTAAAACTGAATAATATTTGATGAGGAAAATTCAAATTAAAACTCATATAGTCAACTGAATGACGAAGATTCCAATCTAGACTCATATTTATAACGATGAATATCAATTAAATTATAAATATATTAGTGAAATATGATTTTTGAACTGGATCTTGACCTGTTTGGATTAACACAGTCACAATTAAATTGTAGTTACACATTAGTATTAACGAAATAGGGAAATGACCTCAAATGATATGGTCTAAAACTAAAATGCAGATGAATTTCTCAATAAGTCCTATATATCTCGAGGAGAAATAATGTTCAAACATGGTAAAAACTGGAGGCCCCTATAAAACAAATAAAAGGAAAGCAGCTTGACTTCTTGATTAAGAACCTTCTCACGAATAAAGTGATGTCGAACTTCAATGTGCTTCGTACGAGCATGAAAAACTGGATTTGAAGCCAACTTTATAGCACTTTCATTGTCGCACTTGATCTGCACAGGATAGTCGACATTGCTTAGCATATCTCCAATCAATCTCTTCAGCCAAACACATTCTTGTGCAGCCATGGTTGCTGCAACATACTCTGCTTCACTACTTGACAAGGCCACAGTATCTTGTTTCTTCGAACACCATGAAACGACCGCTGAACCAATATCAAAACAGTAGCCCGTAGTTGACCGACGATCATTTGAGTCTCCAGCCCAATCTGCATCAACAAATCCACTCAACAAGAATTTATCACAATTCTTATATAGTAGCCCGTGGCTTATAGTTCCTTTCACATAGCGTAGGATTCTCTTCGCAACATCTAAATGATAACTCCTTGGATTTTGCATAAATTGTGCAACAACACCAACACAGTAAGAGATCTCGGGCTTTGTGATGGTCAAGTAAATCAGACTCCATCAACAATGATGGGGAGGAACTTCTTAAGACCAGATGGAACAGCAATGCCAAAGGTGATTAGCCCTAATATGCAATACAATGCAAAGAATATGGCCAGGGAAAACATGTTGAATTCCGATGGAGTGTTTATGGAGAAGATGTTCCTCACTGCGTCGTCGTTCGTGGTGAGGAGAAGCGTAGCGAGATCGTTGTAGTGCCCTTTAGGGCAGTTGAATTGCTTGAAGTTCCCTTCCCTGCCAGTCGAGGGGCACGAAGAGTCGAGCGGATCACAAGGCCGGCATTGTGCAAGGAACGGGAGCCCGTAGAGGCACACGGACGTGAAAATCGAGACGCTCAACGCGAGGACAAGCTTATGCATCTTTCCCTTCCTGTAAAACAGGCACAAGTGAGAAAAAACCAGAGCGCTTCTTGCCCTAATCAAGAGAGGGAATGGTGATCATACTTATTTATGACATTGTACACTTTGAGAACTTGGTGGAGAGCATAATTGTAAAGGTTTCAAAAGGCC
>NC_062970.1:33216144-33249144 GCF_023119035.1 Salvia hispanica
AAACAAAATACTTAGCATTCAAAGGTCGAGATTACAACGAGAGTTCTATGAGTACACAACTTCCAAAAGAAGCTAATTAAGTTAAAAGTTTCCGATTTATCTTGAAATGAAAGAATGAAATTCCGGGGCGTCACATCCCTATTACTTGGAGGCTCGAAAATCGAGACAAAATGAGGGAGAGAGAAGCCACGCTAGTGGCGGCTAGGGTTAGGGTTGAGAGAGGTGACTTGTGGTGTGCTAGGGTTTCCACATCTCATCACTATTTATAATGGACTTGTTGGGCTAGGTTGGGGATCCATGGAATGACTTAAGTGTTGGGCTCACCCATTAGATAAATTGCTAATTAAATCAAATGACCCATGATTTAATATATTATCAATGGAATATTATTTTATTCCACTAAAGAATAATATTGCACTCCCACTTAAATCACCAAATTACAAATAACTTGGGTCCATTTTATTTTATAATATTTCCAGCGTTTAAGATTATCTTGATCCATCAATTTAATTCTTTTGTATGCTATGTGACTAGAATTAAATTAATTCTCCAAAGAGTTTTTCTAGTTTGAAACTTTATTTATTATTCGTGGAATAAATTCCAACTGCGCAGATTTCTGAATAATAAATTCCTCTTTCAAACACCTCATTGGGGATCACCCTTTTAGGGATTTAATCATACCACACTGGGCACGCGAATTCTATGAAATAATATTCCAATACCTTCATGTTATTCAATTACTACCACCCAAGATATCATGAACTTGAGTTACGTACAAACTCTCACATATTGATAAGTCAAAGTGGCGTTTGATTGAATAAACAATATTGATATTAATATCATAGACTAGAAAATACTAAACTTTCTGAAATATATTCTTTCAGTAGATAGCAATAAAGAATACATTTCGGATTAGATCCTTTCAGTGCTTTACCACACCGGTGTTACTAATCTCTTCTTAGGTAAGAGAGAATTATCATAAACACCGCAACCGTACCAATAGGTAGCCAAAGCCTATCTAGGTTGTGAATACGTTTTTCTTCTTACTAGATCTGGCCAAGTCCCCTACTGGAAAACTCATGAGGAGATTCATCGAATTTCCCTACTTGACCTTCTTAGTAAAAAGCCTTAGACTTGTTTATCATATTTCAATAATAAACCATTTATATTATATTATTTATTCTCATAATTAGGTAAACAAGTGGACGTGGCGTTTCTTGTATACATGCACAAGCTGACTGTACAAAGGCATGTACGCTCGAAGCATCTTTTAGTATACAAACCCCAACAGAACCAAGATAGTATGATACATACGTATCATGGTCATTATCCTAACTAGTTTTAATATGGATAGTCTACCAAACGAGCCCTTATATAGATGAGAAATGATCACCACCAAGTCGATGTAGGATAAGAATTAAGAGATTTTAACACGTCCCCGCACGTGTGAGCCAGAACACGTGGATAGACAAAACAAGAGATAAAGATATTAATGATAGATCCACCATATCAGAAATGAATTACTCAAACCTTTAAAAGACCTTGTAAGAGGGAAGAGTTATCCACACTTACATATGAGGCATAATGTTAAGGAGCTAAATCCCTAATGAACCGATAAAACGAAAAATAACAAGATAAGAAGAATTCAGTGCCCGTGAGGGTCAGCAGGTATAAGGATCTGGGCGGCTGTGCGCAGGTTCCAACCCATCAGGCAACGACTACAGATCAGATATACGTTCCGGCTGTGCGCGAAGGGATTCCGTCGGGCAGCAGGTAGTGTAGGGAATTATGGATTCAAAGCATTACACAAGGAATTCAACCAAAATAATATATTCATTGATTGATTAAAATGATAACAAGTTCTCTTATTTATAATACTAAAGTATTAATACCCTAACTTATCAAACAAGAAACAAATATATAAACATATATGAGAAAGATGCGGTGAATTAAGAGATAACTAATTAATTGGGAGATCCTATAATATAGTATCGTATCAACTCCCCCACGGTTGAAGTCCACCAAGGTGAGAACCACAACGCAATGAAAGCACTAGTTGTTAGTGTAACCCGACTCAGAAAATACGGTTAAGGCCATTGTCATTCCTCCACTTAGTATTTTAAAATTTTAATTGCCTAACTAAAACTCTTCACAAAAGAAAAAAAAAAACTTACTTTAACATAATTATTAGAATTTTAAAACACACAAACGAAATATTGTAAAAAAAAAAATTCTTAGGAGCGACAATTAAAATAGCTCTCGAACTTTACCCTCCTAAAGTAAAGTATTATAAGGTATCATGTTTTTATTTTCCAGCGAAACAACGTTAGTCACCAGCTACAACTCTATACACGCACGATGACTAGTGTTGTTACGCTACACAACAAAAAGATTTTTCCCTTCAAAAAGTCTAAGTATATGCCACTAGAGTTTTAGTTCAAAAAGATATGTACAAGCCAGTCGGGTGTGCTATCGTGCCAAAATCCCTCGGTCTCTTTTTCCTTGCTGAAAACTACAAAAGAAGGTAAATAAAGGAATAAGTCATATTTGCTTAATTAGTGACACTAAAAGTTATATGAATAATAATGTATTAATAACTCACACACAACTTCACAGGTAACCGAAAAAAACCATAACCGAATGCTTAAATGTTAAGACAATTTAGCTAATGATTTAGGCTCTTATAATAGAAGGCTTTAAATCAAAACACATGGAGTGTTTAAATTTCACAACAGAAGTTCCAGAATAGGAACTAAGCCATCCATAGAAGGTACAGAATGGAGGCTTCTTTAACCATTGGGATAAATTCAGAATGAAAGATTGACCATCCATAAAAATTTTACAGAATGGGGCCAAGTCTTCCATAACTTAGGATCGGCCTGTTCCAGATAATTCATGATACAACACAACCATTGTATCATGCCACAGAATCCCAAGGTTATAACAATTCATCATCTAAACAAAGTAGTGTGATGAAAATATTATGAACACATACTTTCCATTCCACACTCGTAACCTTGCTGACACTTTCATCCACTAATTATATATTCCAACTCAAGTAATTATATCAATAAGTCAATCATCCACAACTTTCCATGGTCATAAATAAACAAGAACTTCTTAAGTTTCCATAATTTGCATTATTTAAAGAGAGCAGCAATAGTGATATAGATAATTTAAAGAGATTGTCTACGGGGTGAACTTGTGCTGAGTTGCTATGTACCTGTCACTAACCGATTACGAAGTTTCGAGAATCCCTTTGCCCTTGATGGAATGAGAAGCTCTTCCACTGCAATTTACTTCTTGAGCTTCAAAAACATATAACAGTAATAACACAATTAACTTAGTAGCAATTACTCAAAAAATCAAATTTCTCCAATGTGTCGAGTAACTTTAAATGAAAGCAAAAAAAAAAGAGTAATTTAGCAATCATTCCAGAATATACACATCTATGAATTATTCTCTTGTGTGGTTGAGATGAAACTTAGAGAAAACAAGGTTGAGGCAAAAATCCCCAAAACAACAAACTAACAGTCATTCAAAACTATCAACTATTGGGAAAACAGTAAATCATTTCTATGATAAATTCTGAGTCCAAAAGATGAATTTATTTTATGAAAATTGAGCTCCTACCTTATTTCTGCAACAACTCAAATTAGATGTGCTTCAAGCCCTAAGCCTCAACTTTCCTGGGGAAAGATGAAATAAGGGAGAAAGGTGGTGCTCTAGTCATGTGGGATTGTAGACAGATGAGTATACAATTGCTGATCGGAGCCGGAGAGTGAATTGTCGCTAGAAAGAGGGAGAAGGAGATAGAGAGAAGGAGATGTTTTGTTCTTAAGAGATAACTATGTGTTTGTGTGTGTAAAAGTGTGATTCACGACACATAAGTGTTGAGGGGGAGAGATTTATATTATTTCCTAAAATAACACACTTAGGGCCCATTTAGTGGGTTTCCCAAGAGTTATTTATTTATTTTTTTCCTTTTAAAAGTAATAAAGTAAAATAAAAATCTTATATCTAATTTAAGAAAAAACACTATAGCTTAAAAGTTCCCATGAACTCTAGGCCAAAAAAAATGGGTCATTACAGTTAGACTATGTTTATCAGCAACCACTCGACCCAACCCCAGCCATTCACTTTTTTCAATATTTAATTGATTTCTACTCCTCCACATCATCTTCCACCTCATTAATATTCATCTAACCCAACCATACCTTTTTTCATGGTTTATCATTGACCACCCAACCACACCAATATATATTTATTTTTATATTATTTTGCAATAACAATATTAATAAATAAAATATTTATCATTGCACAATAAAATTTATGAAAAAACACAATAAATAACAACTAAAAATTATAAAAATAAACAAATGAAAAATATAAGTACAATAATTAAAATACGAAATTAAAAATATATAATTGGTGTAAAACTTTAGCAAAAAAAAACTAAAAAACACTCCATGAAATTGTATTATCAAAGATAGATTATGGGAGGAAAAAAGATGATATTTTTTTATACAAAACTATAGCAAATGCGGTCTTTATATATAGAGAATGAAAAATTATAAATTTAGATATAATTTGTATAATTTTTGGATATAATATATAAAAGATATTTTAATTTAAAATAAAATGTTTATCAACCAATGAAATTGAGTCATTTGGCAAAATCTCATTGGCTGATGTTGTAACATCCCAAAATAGAGCTTGATCAGAAAGTAAATTCCGATACAAAGATCCATCGAAATCAGAGCAAATTTCTTAGAATTCGTGCACAAAATAAAGAAAGTTATTAAATTATATTGCTAGAAAGTTATTAAAAGCAATTTTTGGAATTATTATGAGTGTAATTTGAATAATATTGAGTAAGACTTTTGAATTTAATCGAAATTGGTGTAAGGGTATTTTATCTTTTCACATGAATTTACATTTGTTTCTTGCTACCTTAAAATCATAATGCACAAAATCATGTATGTATCTGTACATGAAATGACTCCAAAGTGTTATTGTGGAAATTAAAGGAGAATTCTAGAAAAATGTGTAATATGTGGTTAAATAAAATGGTGACAAATGTCCTAACTAATACCACATGAAAAATAAATAAAGTTGGGAATATATTTTACTATTATTCAATACATCTTCTTTCTCCTCGTTTTTCCTCCCTAGAAACGTGAACTCCTTCCTCCATCTTTCTCTATCATATTTCTTCTTCTAGTTTTGTTAAGTTTGTCGGCAATCGGGCATGTAATTGGTGAAATATTTAATCAAGGTAGGCCTTCACTTCTATCATATTATTGAAGCATATGAATTGATAAATTTATGAATTTAGGAAACCTAAGTTTTGGCTTTCATAGTTGGAGATTGAAAGATGGTTTATTACTTGATTTTTTCTATTGCTATTTGAGTAAATAATAGTAATATAGAGCATGTTTTGATTGTTAGTTTCAAGCTATAAAAAAATTAACATTTATATGATTATAGGAATAATAGGTGTGGCTTGATTATTTAAGTTTTGTGATTATATTACTTAAAATGACTTCAGTTGTCAGAATATGATTGATCGTAATTTGAAATAGAACTTCTTGTGAAGATTTGAAGATGATTATTTTTGCCCTGTTTTTCAGTCACTTGTTCCGATTTTTGTAGAACAATAGGGACTGCAAAATTTAGCTTACTAATTTTTAAAATAATTTTTGATGAGTCCAGTAGCCCCCTGAATATTTTGGATAATTTAGGAGTTCATTTACTATTTATAATAATTAGTTAGAAAACGTTGACAGAAACTGTCCAGTTTTGATAGTCGGTGGGAAAGTTATGATATCTCCCAAATCATCATGAATTTCTGAATAAATCTTGTTGTTTTATAAACTAGACTTCTTTGGGTATTTAAAAATATTAGGCCAAGCTTCTAAATCCTCCCGAACGAATTTAGAATGTAAATGAGGAATCAGTCCAATACAATTGTTATATTAGGAAGTTGAAGATGAAGGGGAGACTAAGATTATGGTAAATATGAATGTTAATATGAATATATGTGTGAATTTAAGAAAACTTTAGAAGTAAGGAAAAGGGCTTAAGACCAAATAATTAGCATAATATACAGTTAAGAAGAAATAGTTACACTAGAATATAATTAACAAGTATGGGTTACTAATGGTTATGGTGTTTATATTTCGCATCAAGGCAAAAGAGCCAATTTTACGAAGTAGACACAGAATGCACTTGGAAGATAGCGAAATATCAAGGTGAATTAGGCGAATATTCTTAAGCTTGCAAGGTAGCGTATCCCTACCATGAACTTTAATTCCTTAATGTGAACGACATGAACTAAATGTGCAATAATGTATGTTATTGTGTGAAAATAATTGAATCTATGGGGATTGTCACATGTTATTGAACGAGTTCAGTGTTATAACGTGGTTAAACACATGATTAGAGCATGTTGCTGGTGTTATTCTATGTGATACCTACATATATGTTATTACAGATGTAATAAATATGGAGGAAGACCAGACGGTCTGCGGCTGCCCTCAAAGGGACTGACTACTGAGGATTGAAGAGAGAGACCTTGGGTTTCAAATTTTTTTTCAAACGAAAAATAACAAGATAAAACGATAAACATGTTTTAAGGACCTATTTCCCTAACGAACCGACAAAACGAAAAATAACAAGATAAGAGAATCTGACGTCTGTGAGGGTCGGCGGGGATAAGGATTTGAGTGACTGTGCGCGGGTTCCAACCCGTCGGGCAACAGCTACAAATCAGATATACGTTCCGGCTGTGCGCGGATGAATTCCGTCGGGCAGTGGATTCCGTCGGGCAGTAGGTAGCATAGGGAATTATGGATTCAAAGCATTACGTAAGGAATTTGGCCAAAATAATATATTCATTAATTGATTAAAATTATAACAAGCTCTCCTATTTATAATACTAGAATATCCATACCTAACTTTTCAAACAAGAAACAAATACCTATACATATATAGAAAAGATACGGTGAATTAAGAGATAACTATTAATTTAGAGATCCTATATAGTATGCATAATTGCGTATCACATGATTATCACCAAGTTAATATAAGATTTGATTTAAGAGATTTAAATATTACTCGATTCCATAATTGTCATAATATTTAAATAATTAAATCTATGGTGTATTTTCGTTGTTATAAAATAATCTTATGAAAATAAGAAAATTAAAAATGGAAAAATTTCATCATATTTCTAAGGTTCTCATTTTTTTTCAATGTACTCTATCTAGCACAAAAATATGAAAAGATGAGGAAAAATATGAAAAGCATCTATATATGAGATAATTTGATAGTTTTAGCACAACTCAAAGTAAAAATGAGGGAAGTATGTTGCTGTGCTTTCTCAGGAAAAATTATCCATGCGAGATAACATGTATACATTTGGCTCAAATTTGCTACTCTCTAGTCTCTACAAAAGATTGGTCCTTTGATTGGTCATTCGCATTTACTACTTCTGTCCAACTATTTTTTGAATGGTCCTTTGTATTTACTATTTTAATTTTGATTTATTTTTTATAATATATGAAGAATAAATATATTTTAAAATCATATACTCGTATAAACTAAAATCGTGCAAGTTTAAGCTACATAATAGTCAATTTAATTATTGTGTAAGTGACTACTACTATTTAATTATTGTTTAAGTGAATACTATGTAGTTTAAACTTGCACGGTTTTTAGTTTATAAATAATCTTAACAAAAACATAGTTACTGTATTAACAAATTCCAGTTTTATAATATGGGTCATAAATTAAAGCATTGAGACAAATTTTGGTCGAGATTTGAATCAAGTTTAGATTGAGTTCATGTTAGATTAAAGCTGAAATCAAATTTGAGTTGAATTAATGGCACAAGTTTAGGTAAGGTCCAGATAGACCCGACCCCACCCCACCATAACCCGCTATTTGCGAACTATAATATGTGATGGGATTAAGCTAAATGTGATATTAAATCTTACATTAATTGATTAATTCACTTATTTAAATTTTCTATGATCAATCCAACAATTCGAAAAAAATCTATTACTATCACTAGCACGATCAACTTTATATCACAAGTTTTTCTGATTTCATGCAAGATCCGATCTTGCATAATTTACTTAGTAGTACTATTTATTTTGTCAGGTCATAAAACTAAAAACAAATATTCTACAGTTCTTATTTTAAGATCTTAAACAATCACATTTCTATCACGGATTCATGAGACCCTTCACGGGTGATAATTTTAATTTTAAATGATCTTTACCGTAGCCAGAACTAATTGAACCTTTAACTCAGTGGAATCACAAAAAAATAAAATAATTTAATTTGTGGAATAAATATGGTAGTTCAATAATTGAAAAAGGAAATAGACGTTGGACCTCTAAAGCAGGCGCGTGAAGCGGTAGACCTAAAAACAACTTGCCGTAAGGAAGCAGTGCGGTACACGTCATCAGGACAGGTGTTTTAATTTTATACGCTACCGCAGAAGGCAATTTCCTCCTTAAGTCGGCTACCTCAGCTATAAAAACCCTCCTCTTCTCCTCTCTTTTCATACCTAATCTTCTCCCAATTCTCTTCTTCCATTCCTTTCGCTTTTGTCAAGGTACGATTTCTGTGGTTATGATTCGCTTATATGATAAGCTATTGTATTTTCTCCTTGCTTTAGGCTATGGATTGGTTTTTCTTTGGTTTGGATTTTGAGATCTGGATTCTGTGTTTCTCGATGCATCTGTTTGACGATTTGTTTTATTAATTGTTGTCTTGGATCTTGTGATTTTTATTATCAATTTTGGTGTCTGCCGTTCATATCTGTTACGATTCTGTTTTCGTGGGATTATTGTGTGACCTGATCGATTCCAAGGTTTTTTTTCTCTACGTTTACATTCGTCAATCGTTTCTCCTTGATTATTAATTAGGTATTGGTAATTGATCTGTTTTATCTATTAGCTGTTCTCTGATACTATTGTTTTATTAACTGTTGTCATGGATCCAATGATTGTTGTTTTCAATTTTGGTATCTGCTACATATTTGTTACGATTCTGTTTTTGGGAGGTTGTGTACCTAATGGATTCAAAGGTTTTCTTTTTCTACGTTTACAATCGTCGATTGTTTCTCCTTGACTAGTAATTAGGTCTTGATAATTGATCAGTTATATCTGTGAGCTGTTTCCTGATACTCTTGTTTGACAATACAGATGCAGATCTTTGTGAAAACCCTCACCGGTAAGACCATCACCCTTGAGGTGGAGAGCTCCGACACAATCGACAACGTTAAGGCCAAGATCCAGGACAAGGAAGGTATTCCCCCGGATCAGCAGAGGCTTATCTTCGCCGGCAAGCAGCTCGAGGACGGCCGCACCCTTGCCGATTACAACATCCAAAAGGAGTCCACGCTCCACTTGGTCCTTCGTCTCCGTGGTGGTATGCAGATCTTTGTCAAGACCCTCACGGGAAAGACCATTACCCTCGAGGTCGAGAGCTCTGATACCATCGACAACGTTAAGGCCAAGATCCAGGACAAGGAGGGCATTCCCCCGGACCAGCAGAGGTTGATCTTTGCCGGCAAGCAGCTTGAAGATGGCCGCACCCTTGCTGACTACAACATTCAGAAGGAGTCCACCCTCCACTTGGTCCTGCGTCTCCGTGGTGGTATGCAGATCTTTGTTAAGACCCTGACGGGCAAGACCATCACCCTTGAGGTCGAGAGCTCCGACACTATTGATAACGTTAAGGCCAAGATCCAGGACAAGGAGGGTATTCCCCCGGACCAGCAAAGGCTCATCTTCGCCGGCAAGCAGCTTGAGGACGGCCGAACCCTTGCGGACTACAACATCCAGAAGGAGTCCACCCTCCATTTGGTCCTTAGGCTCCGTGGTGGTATGCAGATCTTTGTCAAGACCCTTACCGGAAAAACTATCACTTTGGAGGTTGAGAGCTCAGACACCATTGACAATGTCAAGGCTAAGATCCAGGACAAGGAGGGCATTCCCCCAGACCAGCAGAGGCTTATTTTCGCTGGCAAGCAGCTTGAGGATGGCCGCACCCTTGCCGACTACAACATTCAAAAGGAGTCCACCCTCCACTTGGTCCTCCGTCTCCGTGGTGGTATGCAGATCTTTGTTAAGACCTTGACTGGCAAGACCATCACTCTTGAGGTGGAGAGCTCGGACACCATTGACAATGTCAAGGCCAAGATCCAGGACAAGGAAGGTATTCCCCCGGACCAGCAGAGGCTTATATTCGCTGGCAAGCAGCTTGAGGATGGCCGCACCCTGGCGGACTACAACATCCAGAAGGAGTCCACCCTCCACTTGGTGCTGAGGTTGAGAGGAGGAATGCAGATCTTTGTCAAGACCCTGACGGGGAAGACCATCACCTTGGAGGTTGAGAGCTCGGACACCATTGACAATGTCAAGGCGAAGATCCAGGACAAGGAAGGCATTCCCCCAGACCAGCAGAGGTTGATCTTTGCTGGGAAGCAACTTGAGGACGGTCGTACCTTGGCCGATTACAACATTCAGAAGGAGTCAACCCTCCACTTGGTGCTGAGGCTGAGAGGAGGAATGCAGATTTTCGTGAAGACCCTGACTGGGAAGACCATTACCTTGGAGGTGGAGAGCTCTGACACAATTGACAATGTGAAGGCCAAGATCCAGGATAAGGAGGGAATCCCACCGGACCAGCAGAGGTTGATCTTTGCTGGAAAGCAGTTGGAGGATGGAAGGACCCTGGCTGATTACAACATACAGAAGGAGTCTACCCTTCACCTTGTCCTCCGTCTCCGTGGTGGCTTCTAAATGTTGTCAAATTTGCTATCTGGTGATTGTGTGGTCGTTTATTCAGTCTGTTTGTGTCTTGTGGTTTTATCTGTCGTCGTGAACTGCTGCTGTTAAGATGTTGATGTTCGTTTGATTATCTCTTTTCACCTATTGAACAATTAAGTGGGGTTTCCCCTCACTACTTAAATAAATTTGTCTTTCAGTATTCGTTTTTGTTTTATGCTTAATGCACTGTCTTGCATTGCATCTGATATTTTCTTTGGTGTATTTGCACATTCGATGGCAATCTGCCCGCTATTTTGATTCGGAGTTGTGGTGTATGTTGGAAAGGCGCTCTTGCTTCATTCTTGATATCTATTTTCTGGAGATATTATATTTCATTCACTTGCCTTCTTTCACCAGAGGTTGCATATGTAGTTCTCCTAATCCCATCTTCTTCATTTCTATTTGCAGCTGCTGTCTACTATTTTGATGGGATATTGAGATGTATATGTTGAAAATTCGACGGACTTTAGTTTCAAGGTTTCATTTCCTAGTGTAACGTTTGAAGACTGGACTTTTATCTTCTAAGCCATTGCTAATGTTGGGCAGCCTTCAAAAGCCTTTCCTTGCATCTATAGAGAGTAAAAATTGTATACATAAAGGAAAAATTAGATTTATAAATAGAAAATTGATTTATTATCAATATTTAAGGTATTCGTTTTTTGCTTTAAGATGCTTATGGAGTAGTGTTATTTAGGTAGGGATGTGATCAAATGAAAACTCTAAATATTTTACAAACATATTTAGGCAGTCAATGATTGATGTTGTGTGTTGATATTAAAATCTTGAAATTTTACACTGTGTTGATATTGTAATGAAATTGTATTCAAGTTGTGTTGAGAAGTTTTGAGTTTGTATAATATGTTTGCATTTTATCACTACCTATTTAGGTATATAATACTTCCCTCCATCCCTAAAATTTTGACACATTTTTTCATTTTCGTCTGTCCCACAAAATTTGTCACATTTCATTTTTTACCATTTTTATAGTGGACCTCATATTTCACTAACTTATTCTTACTCACATTTCATTATAAAACTATATAAAAGTAGGACTCACATTCCACTAACTTTTTCAACTCAATTTCTATTACATTTCTTAAAATCCGTGTCCGGAGTAATATTTAAGGGAGAAGGGAGTATTATTAATATTATTTTATAAAATACTAATATTGAATCTTATTTTTAAAATGATTCTTTCCCTTATTTTAATTTATTGTACGCAATTTTTAAGATATTTTGATCTAAATTTTCTTTATTACTATTTGATTTAAGATTATATGTAAACTAGTTCTACGGTCTCTTTTATGTATCATTCTCTATATTTTAATAGAGTATCTTTTATCTAATCGTAGTACGTATATACAGTAGTTAATAATTTTTGTTATAATATTTTGGATTTATCAATCTCGATTGAATTATGAATCGATAATTACCAATACGATATTGATCCAAATTTAAAACATTGGCTACAATATACCCTTCTTTTTTTAATATTTATGCTCTCTTACAATGGACTAATGAAAATTTGACAAGCAACCTGATGATTTATTAAGTTATATTTTAATTTATGCAGTTGAATTAACAAATAAAATTTGCATGATAGTATAATGTGCCACATCAAATAAAATTAATTAGTAGTAATAATAAGCTAAATATCAAATAATACAAAAATTTATTTACAAATAAATAAAAATTTAACACGTAAATAATTTTAACAAAATTACATTTTGCGAAAAGGGAACGATACACAAGAGTCCAGAGAGAGAGAGAGTCATAAACGGTGAATTAATTCTCAATCACAATCTCTTTGAAGATCTGAGCCTCTGAGAAACCATTTCAAAAATCCCTTCTGAGATCTGTCTCTCATGGCTCCCGCCGCTCCCAAGTCCGGTGATGTCATTTTTGCCAGTGTAGATCGCGTCGTAAGTTTTGACAGAAAGTAATTGCTGTTTTCCTTTTCCTATCTTCCTGAATACTAATTGGTTAATTTTATGTTCTGTTACTGTTGATTTCGGGACTCGATTTGGGTAGAACGCGGAGCTCTTTACTCTGACATACGGTGCTATAGTGCGCCAACTGATTACCGATCTGGAGGAGGTGGAGGAGGTTAACAAGCAGCTCGATCAAATGTAATTGATTGGAGTAATTATTTTGCGATAATTTTCTTTGTAATTATGTTGTATTACAGCTGAGTTTTTCAGTACTTGAATTGTTCCACCACAGGGGTTATAATATCGGGGTCCGTCTGGTTGATGAATTCCTTGCCAAATCAAGTGTGTC
This sequence comes from Salvia hispanica, assembly GCF_023119035.1. Taxonomy (NCBI): domain Eukaryota; kingdom Viridiplantae; phylum Streptophyta; class Magnoliopsida; order Lamiales; family Lamiaceae; genus Salvia; species Salvia hispanica. The sequence continues at coordinate 33,229,272 of NC_062970.1, forward strand.
AAGGTGTGTTGATTTCAGGGAAACAGCTGATGTCATTGCCAAGGTTTTACCTCGTATTCTCTTCTTCATGTTTTGTGCTATTAAATGGAAGGAATCTGTAGTTTTTTTATGCTAAGGGTTACCTCTATGTTTTACCTTGATCCTTATGTTAGTGGAATTGTGCTGATTGGATACGTGATTTAACTTTATGAGATTAAGCACTTTGTTGTTTGAACCTATTTGGAAATCATTTCAATCAAATAACCAGAATGTTTGGATACTGAATTCGAAGTGTATTGAGAACAAGAATCACAAGCATAAAGTGTTTTAGATCTGGAAAAAGTGCTCAGCATATCAAGTAGGCTAGTAGCTCTCTCAAACAATCTTAGCTAAAATCAAATCAGGTTTGCAAGTACTAGCTAGTGACATACATAATACATTTGCTAAAACTGCAGAACATATAACTCATGGCAAACAAGTAGCATCAGCAATGATGAAAAACAAGAGAGCTATCACCGAATAGGGCTTTAATGTATAAAAATCATCTTCTGGAGTTGAGTGTCTTCGAATTTCCTTTCATTGTAATATTGTATTTATAGAGTCCTTACCAAGGTCCCTGCAACACCCTTTTTAATCAAGCTCTTTGACAAAGGCAGCGTCTCTTCTACAAAGGCAAATGAAACCTGTCTTCCACTATGGATATCATTTTATCTCATCTGAAGTGTCTTGCCATACCCCTAACATGCAACTTCACAAATTAACCCTCTGAGTTAGGACAGGCCATTTCTAGAAATTCCAGGCAGTGGCTGAACTGAGAACTGTATCCGCACATTGGGGACCATAGGGGTATATAATCATTATAGTTAGGTTTATTCATGGGCAAATGTAGGTCGTGTGGTGTCGATTTTATGCGAAGTTTTGGGGTGTACATTTGGCTGAACAAGCGTACTCTCATATATAACCTCCATTACGGGCTTGCCTTCTCACTGAACGAAGAATCAGTTTTAGCTTATAGTAGTAATATATAAGTACCAGAGGTAGAGGCTTATGCCTATATTACAAGTAGTATAACTCATGAATTTCTTTTAAGCTCTCCATGTGAACTCAATGCTGAAAGTGTAGTGCAACATGCATAGAGTCTCAATTATTTATATTCTTGCGTTTTTATTTCTGTTCTCAAATCTCAATATTGTCATTCGTCAACAGGTTGGATTCAAAATGTTTCTTGGAGTCACTGCCTCTGTCACTAACTGGGATGCTGAAGGGACAACCTGTAGTCTCATTTTGGAAGACAATCCTTTGGTAGACTTTGTTGAGCTTCCTGATACCTGCCAAGGCCTTCATTACTGCAATATTCTAAGTGGAGTTGTCAGAGGGGCTCTTGAGATGGTGAGCATTTTACTATATGTCTAAATCTACTAAAACCCCTATCCACCATAAATCAAATGATCTAATCTGAGGCTATTTTGAGTGCATTTATGTCGATGTGTCATTTCAGAATCTGATACTCATATTACTTGTGTGAATAAGATCCCTCTTGAAGTGCCACTCATTGGTGTCGTTATTTTTAAATAATCGTGCATTCGTTTTAGAATATTTGGGGAAGGATTAATAAGTTGTGAGCTTATAAGCAGTTAATTCTCTATTAAAGTGCAGACTGCAGACTAGCACTTCTTGAATAATTTACAGAGCTTATTTAATAAGGGCAAAAGAAGTAAGAAGTTGGGTCAGTCGGACATTTGATCTACTAAATTATGCTCCCTTTTAATTTCCCCTTTGGGTTTGCTTTTCCTTTTTTCTCGCCTTCTAAATATTGTACAGTACTTTGTTTAGATGAAGTAACAACAGCTTGTTAGATATAATAGTCATGACCAGATTCATGCGAGTACTACCACACTTTTACAGTTATCATTTCTATTCTTTTGTTTAGGTTTCAATGAAAACTGAGGTCACATGGCTACGTGACATGCTTAGAGGAGATGATGTATTCGAGTTGCAAGTCAAACTTCTGAAGCAAGTGCCCGAGGAGTACCCATACAAAGATGATGAGTAACTTGCTCCTTTTGCTCTCAAGTGGCTTATAAGTTGTAACTCCACTCTTCATTTGGATATTTTGCACTTCTTTTGGTGTAGCTACATTTGTTTGCTAGTGATATTACGTGGAAGGACATTGCCCATATTAAAATGAAAAAAGTAATAAATTTATTAAATCACTATTGCTTCCTCTTGCAGCTCCAAGTATTTAGATATTTGCTGTGTTTGTTTGTGGTTTTGTACTCATATGCTTTACCAGTTATGATGTGTTAATTGGGGCCTAGAATATGACGTTTCCTCTACCTGTTTCTAATTCATCTGATTTATTCATCAATGGATCTAAAACACTTCCATGAATTACTATTACAACCTTGTCTTGGATTAATGTCGATTCCTATGCTAACTTTTGGCATTTCTTTTTTCATTTATACCAAAATCTTCAAATTTTATCAATGGTGTATCAATTTTGTCCTCATAGCAGTGTGGAAAAAACCTGTGAAGCTCGCGGTCTACTTGTTCGATTGTGTTTTGAGATATTGTTGCCAGGTGTCTGTTCCTCATTGGATGAACTTTCTGAATCAATTACGTTGTCAGTTGTCACTGAGTGGAGTTTGACGATAAGATTGAAAACTTGGTCGGATGTAGGAGTACTTCAAAAACCCTTAATCATTTTTTTTTTAATTTTCAAAAGATATCATTGAGTGTCCGAGGATAGAATGGATACATATTGAAAAGTTCAAAAATTAATTGAGGTCTCATTTGATAATGTATCCAGATAAATATCGTGATTTAATTAGTATTGGTTTTATATATAGTTGTTGTTTGGCAGATGATTATTAATAACAAGATAAAAAATGAGGTGTTTAGTTGTTTAGATTATTTCATACAACTACTATATAAGACTAGATTGAACTGAAAAAATAGTTTTTACTCTATTTCAAGTTAATGGATGCATATTTCTTTTTGGGACATCAGAAGTTAAAGTTAAATAAGTCAATTTCTTATTTTTTTTTATATATTATCCCTCGCTTAACTCGCTAAACATAACTTTCTTAAAGTGAGAAGCACTTTTAACTTTCTTAAAATCCACTGACACATCATCATTGCGCTGCCCACCTCCTTCCATGTCGGTGACTGCTGCTAGCGGCACCACCAACTACCCCATTTCCTCGTCGACGCCCACCAGTGTCAACATTAAACAAAGCACACACGCCACTTGTAAACCTCAGTTGTAACTTGTAATCACTCTGTCTTTCTGCCTCTCACAATTACACACAAACCAATCTCTCTTAAGCCCCCAATTCCCAGCACACAACCATCTTTGAAAATTGAGCACCAACTCAATTTCTCCAAGATAATGGCAGTGTGAACTTATTTGCTTGTGATCACAAGCGACAGACGCATAATTATAACTTATAAGTGTGAGCTTGCTTGTCTTCTGATGGACATATTTCATAACCTTATAAAAGCAAAAGAAGTGTGAAAATAAAGTGCTGCTTTCTACGCCCTATAGCGCACTACAATTTAGAAAATCATTAACATCTATGCACTGAATTTCGTTAAGCGTAGCAAGGTCAAATGGAAAAGTCTAAAGATTGGTCCGTGACATCATATATTAATATTAAGTTTGCTATCTAGTACTATAGTATATAAATCAATTGCGCTATAATCATTTGCAGACAACAAAGCACCTGTGCAATCCGTGAAGACATATTTTCTCAATAATACTCTTGTCTTGGATTGAATCTGGTCCTAAATTCCTAATTAATTTGTCACTGCCACTTGAAGAGCTCTCATTGTGTGACAATGGGAAGATTTATTTGTTGAAAGAATAATTCGAGTGATGATGTTGATTTGGTTTCAACTTTAATACTAGGAATCATGCCACTTGGTTTCATATTATCATGTTAGATAAGATTGTCATCTCATGACCAGTAATTTTTGATATATACTCTATCCGCAAATAAAAGTTTCATTTAAATTCAACTCGAATTTAAAATATTACTGGTATAAAGAAATAGGTAGGAAAATACAGTAGAATGAGAATCTTATTTTGACGAACTTATTAATTTTATAATAGAAGGTAAGTTGTTTGTTATTGCAATATTATATAGCAGTAGTAGTAGTAGTAACAATTTAATATGATATATGCCAATAATGTATAGGCGTCCCACTTATTTTATCATCATCTTGGAAGCATTAGTAAAAAACAAATCATTTACAAGTCGCATGGCGGGCGACGGCGACTGCGCGCGGTGCTGCTTCAGCTTCGTGGTGACCTCGGGGCTGGCAGCAGTGTTCCTATGGCTGAGCCTCCGGCCCTCGAAACCAAACCTGTACATCGAAGACTTCTCCGTCCCCGGCCTCAACAAGTCCGGCAACCACAGTATCCTCTTCAAGCTGGGCCTCCGCAACCAGATGAAGGACAAGGGCGTGCGCTACGGCGACATAAGCCTCCTCTTCCTCTACAACTCCTCTCTCCTCGTCGCCAACCACACGCTCCCCGCCTTCTACCAGGGCCACGGAAAGACCGCTCACCGGAGTCACTCCGTCGACGCCGCGGGGGTGCCGTGGGCGGCGCTGCCTGCCAATGGGAGCGTGAGGTTTAGCGTGAGGGCGGCGACGAGGGTCAACTTCAAGATTATGCTGTGGTTCACCAAGAGCCACGCCTTGCGAGTCGCCGGAGATGTGGATGTGGGACCCTCCGGGAGGAAGCTCAGGAACAAATCGATCAAGTTGAAGTCCGGCGTGGCGGGGCCCCGGAGTCGCTGCCTCAGAATGGGCGTTGCTACGCTCTTCACATTCTTCCTCTTGTAATAAACATTTTTTTTTAATTGTTCATATTAATTGGGGTTATTTGGAATCGGAATCTGATTCCCAATGTTTGTTTGAGGGAATTTACATTTTGGATTTTAAATTTTAGAGGTAGTAATAAATTCTTACTCAAATGAAACTAAAATTTAGATGTTTTTCGAATTCAAATTTGATTAATGTGTTTTTCAAAGTCTAATGCTCATTTTCAATTTCATCATTGCTTTTTTTGACGGATGGTAAATTCAGACAAGAGTTGACTATGAGCTGTAAATTTCAATGTGAGTAGTGAGATTTAATTGATTACTTTTTCTTAGTTGTTAAAAGTTTTAACTTTTTTATTTTTTTACTTCATTGTATCTCTTAATTATTTTCTCTCTGTTTTTTAAATTTTATTATTTTTTCTACCTTACTATTATATTTAACTCACTAAACAAAAAGTACTCAAGTCTTGTGTCGAAAAGAAACGTTTTGATTTACTTAGGAAGTGAAAGTTGGCTGTCCCTTGGTTTGGGATATCATCCTAAATCAGTAGCATATGTTACGGGTTATGGCTATTCATTTTACTGCAGTTTGAAGGAGCATATTGACTTACTGATAATTGGAAAGGACTCAAAAATAGGCAAGCTATTAGATTGTTGAGCTCAGTAATTGTGTCTCCTTGTTACATGGTATGACTCTTTGTTATGAATTATCAATCCTATTAGATTAGGCATACCCATTCCTTTCTTTACCCATGGCATTACTCATTCCACTCTTATCTCCATTTCATTCTCACCTTTGACCTTTATTCCATTTCCACATTCATTACATCCCATTGTGCCAGAAACCTAAACATTCTTTTGAGTTTGAGTGAGTTCCATCAAATTTTCTACCAAGACAAAAGCCAACCTTTGTTTGGGAATTGAAATATATCTCCTACTGTTATTAGCATGATTTCATTCAAGTGCATTTCCCGATGTGCTAAAATGAAAGAGAAATATTTATAGGTATTACTAGGAATTTGGAATCAATTTTGGCTGCAACAATTTATAATAAACTTGTGGAACGAAAGAAGTAATTAATGTTATACTATAGTAGAGGAGAAGATTCAAAATGAATTAGCAAGAAGAATAGCCTGCCTGCAACGAGCCTTAGCCTGTTCAAGCCTCTGATTCAAAGTATCTTCCTTAACAGCAGCTTTAAGCATAGTCAAATCCATTTCCATTAGCTTCAAAACTCTGGCCAGCTCTGTCACCAGCCTCTCCTCCACTTTCCCCTCATCTCTCAGCACCTCCGCTTCCTCTAACGCTCTCGCTGCCACGATCTCCCCGGCTGTAACGAGCAGTGCTGCCGACCCGAACTCCCTATCCATGAGCTCCACCAGCTTCTCCAAGAAGTCCATGATCACATACCCTGTTGGCTTCTCCAATGGGATGGCCTTGCTCCTCTTCCACCCTATCTCGAAATTCGGTGGCTCCGGCTTCACCAGCCCCCTTCGACTATCCCGGTCGCGGATGATCTCCGATTTTCTCCGTTTCTCGATCGGGAACTTGTCGGGGCTGATGGTCGTTTCCAGCGACGGAGCCGGGAAGTCGGGGTCGTTTGAGGTGCATTTGAGTGGGAAGTGGGAGTGGCGGTTTGATGAAGGGAGAAGTATATGGAGGAATTGGAAAGTGGAAGCCATGAATAGTAGGATAGGAAGACAAGATAAGATGAGGTTTGGCTGTTGCAATACACATTTTTTTAGATCCCAAATATCGATTTTGCCCTTTACTACTCACAAAAGTCATCAGTTACAAAATTCAAATATAACTCAATAATAAGAGCAGATCTGCTATTCAATACAAAATTTGGTTATGAGAAATGACATTTCAGATTAATTTACATGGGACAAAATGGTTGAGACCCTAATCTCTATATTTTGTATGCTTACTATCTATCTACAAGAAAGAATCACAAAACTATACCCCTTCACCCAATGTCATATATTACAACACAGCATTTTCAGTGCGGAATTCTCAATTGGTCAAGTAACTTCTGCATATTTTCAAGTTTCTCACTCAGCTGTCTGACATTATCAAGGCAGTCCGCTGGTGATTCCGAGCAAGCTAACTCGGTCGCCAGAGCAGCGCATTTTGCCTTTGAATCCAAAACTGCCTCCTCAAGAGATGCCACGGTTGTCTCCATGCCTGCACCCCAACTTCCACCGCCCGCGTCTGAAAATGGACTGAACCCCGTCTTCGACTTCGGGGTAAAAATCTGGTCTATACTTCCAGTTCCTGCAAGTTGCAGCAAACAACAATCAGGAAACAAAAGATATATGTGTCCATGAATTGCAAGTATATATGTATAGTATATTGTTTCAATCTCTGAAAATACAAATTGCTCCATCATTTAACATCTTGAACTGATTTTACCTAAATTACTCAGTTGGCTGATTGCTGCTGAACCAAGTGATCCATCTAACTTGAGAATTCGAAGGACACCAGCAGCTATTCTACCCAAAGAGTCGACCTCAGACTTGCACAGGAGAGCGAGATATTGCAGCTCATCCTTCTTCACTACAGCTTCAATCTACGAAACAAATTATAGCCTCATTTTCCCCTCAAACTGAAAGTAAATACAACAAAGGTGTATAGCAAAACCGAAACTCTTACTGGCTCGGTTACAGAGAATTTGAAATTTTCCACCATCCACTCAGCCATTAGGTTATCATTATCTGCTTCAGAAGCCACTATGTCAACTTCCACATTGACGCCACCATGTCTGTCGACAGGTAGCTTTTCTCTTCCAGGAAAACCATTCTGAACTATCTCATTTTCATGAATCCCATTCGCCAGCATCTGGTGCCCAGACATTGGTTTTAAGATCTCCAGACCTTCCATGCCAACCTGCAAATATTTATAGTAATGAATACATATCAAGCATACTTGCTGTGTCTTGCGATTTTAGAAAAGATGATTAAGAACTATTTGTAGCAAAGGATCCAAATGGGTGAAAACGTATTAACACTAAAAATCTCAGTACCAATGAAGCTAAAAGTGGGAATGAAGAAACCTTCTCATTTGGTATAGAAACCATTAATAAGCATTACTGGGCCAAGACAAATATAATTGGAGCATAAGAAACAGAAACAATGGAACATAGTAAATGCAAATACTGATTAGCTAAAGAAGAAGCTCACAGTAATCAACTCGATAGGATGTTTATGCTTTCTGGTTGTTTTTGTTTTATCAGCTGCTGCATGCATTGGGGTGCTTTTTGCTTTCATATGTATATTATGAAATGTCATATGCCAGCTCCTCTCTTCTCTCTGAGGAACTTCGGAGTCTTGGAAGTATAATCTATCTGCAATCTCCTGTTCACCTTCAAGAGCGAATAACCAATCTTTTAATTCGATTGAAACATCCACGTCATCAGGGGTGCCCAAATGGAAGAGACTGCTTTCCTTTCCATCTGCTTGACATGCATCTAGGAGGGGAGAGAGGAAAATTCAAGAAGAGAATAGATCATCAATTTATGTTATGCTAAATAGCAGCGAAAGAAGCTAAAAACAGTAATGGTTCATACTCTCTCTAAGGTCATCCACAGTGACGGGTGATGCTTTAAAAATAATTGATAAAGGTCCACCAGATAACTGCTCAAGGCCTCTAGTAAGACCTTCCCCTGGCCCGCCATCAGCACCAAAGATTCCAAACCTATGAAGCAAAGATTCAGCATAACTCATTCCTCCACCAAGGCGGATACCAGCAATGCAGGCCAACACTCTTAAACTATGGCACTCGATATCCTGTGCACTATATGGAATCACATGTGTCACGGATATGTCCAGAAATGGTACTGTCATATTACGATTTGATTGATAATTTTTAGTATTTTGAACCCAAAAAACAGCCCGTAACTGATTGCTGTCCTTCCCGTTCAAATTCTTGTTGGGAAGCAGCAATTCAGAACCTTTCTCCAGTTGGAAGTCAGTCGCAGTGTCTGCACAGTCCACCTCGACCCTTTCCCACCGTAAAGTGGATGAAATTGCCATGGCGCCACCCAGAGTTCTATGGCTAACCTTGACAGACAGACCATCACCAATGAAAAGAACTAGAGGTGTGTCTTGGGTATCAGATGAAGATTCTAAAAATCTTAGCTGCAAATTCTTCAGAGAAAGAGTGACAGCAGTATCACCAGGAACTTTATCCATTATGCTTCCCTGCAAAGACTCATTTCTTGATTCCTCTGAAGAATTGCTCCCTGCCACAGCTATCCTTTCACTAACCTTACCAAAATAAGCATAGAGGTCCAGAACAAAGAATAATTGCTCCACTGAAGTGCTTGAATTGTATTGTTCACAGTTAACTCCTACTCTGACAACCCCTCCCGCAGGTGGCATATCTGTTAAAGGGGTCCCATCTGCAGTCACCATTGCTACCTCAAAACAAATATCTTTCATCTCCACACATTTCCATAGACTTGAATCCACCCTTGTGGTGTTCCTCCCGATAAAGCCATTGTCCAAAGACAAAGTTATCAAAGATGCTCCAGCAGTCAATTTCTTCTGGCTGGCATCAATTGGTTGACTCTTCCAAAGACAGAAACATGCAGGATCCTTCTCAATGTTCAGTAGGCTTAGTTTTAAGGAAGGTGACTGGGAGAACATCAAATTTTCAATATGGAGCCTTGCCCCAGAAAATGAATTCTGGACTGGTATGTTGGGACTTCCAGATAATTGTTCTGGGTTTCCTATCTCTAGGGGTACGGTAACAACTAAACCTTTAAGATTGAACAGTAGGGAGTTAATGGAGAAATCTGGCAGCACAGAACCAGGATTAACAACAATTCCATCAGCCAAAAAGGATGATATTCTCAGACAGGATTCTTCCTGAAGATGAATCTGAGATACAAAAACAGATAGGTATTAGCAGCAATGATAGTAAAGAAAGCCAAATGTTTCTATCTATGAGAGATAGAACTAGATGACTGCTGACCATTAGCGGCTGGCAGTCAATAACGGTTCTGGAAGCAAAAATTGGTGGGCTCGGGGAGGGCACTAACTGCAGACTGTAGAGACAGATCAGAGGCACGCTGCAATTTGATTGCCACCGCTGGTCTCCAAGAGGATATATTGGAGGACAGAAGTTCTTAGCTGGATACAGCAAACGAATCTCTATGTGACAAAGGGCTCTCAGATTAAACAGTGTAAGCATGTTGGGATAAAGTTAGTTGAATACCAAAATCTGGGACATCTGAGGTATCAATTGAAGCATCCTGCATCGACGGCTGCACTAAGGTGCATGGTGGACGCGAAAACGTATCCCTAGATTTTATTTCATATGGATGAGGACATGGTTAAACAATTAAAAGCCACTCTAAAATGAGAATCCACCAAGCAAAATAACTGACATCTATTTCTAATGAAAACCCACATAAGTTTATATTGGCATGTCTCCAGATCCACAATGATGGCCCCAAAACCTTTTGATAATGCAAGATAAATATGTACAAAACAAAAAAAATGCTGGAATCAAGCATCAAAACATACTTGCATGCAGAAATAGCATGACCTCTGACTAATAATTAATTAAGCAAACTAAAATTTGTATACAAATTGTGAAGTACCAGTAATTTACGTAATGCAAGTGATTCAAAAATTATTTGCATTCTTGACCAGCAAGAGAGCAGGTAATGCTAAAAAAGTGATTTTCAAATTTCAATCAAACAGGCATATTTCTGATGTCATGGTATACTACACCGATAACTTACAGCTTACCTCAAAAACAATCCACCTATTATGACCCGTGTCAAATAATTGGCCTTCTCTCCATCAGATACACTTGCCTAATTGAAGAAACTAGATCTCAGCGCATTGGTAATACAAAGTTGTGAAATACAAAACTATTTGGAAATCTATAACTTGAGTGTATGTGTCATCCTAGGATCATAACAAGAAATGAAATTTCCATTAAATGGTAGACGAACCCGAGAGAATAATAGTGATTGCATCAGAAGTTCTAGCTGAAATTCTGTAAGGCAAACAAATTTGTTAGACTAAGACTTAAACCGATAACAACTTTTTACAGAAAAGAGTGCATTATCTTTGGCACTCACATTGGTGACTAATCAAATAGAGCAGTAATTTTCTATCAAAATACGTACTGCACTGACTTTATTGGGAAAAAAAAAAAAGGTACCGCAAAAAATAACACAGGTGCAAACCAACTAACCAGCATCCTTAATGCAGACAAATATGTGATCCACAGTTATAGAGACCAAAGAACGGCCGGCAGCTTCTGCAGACCGCTGCCAACAGAAGTAAAATATAGACACCACTCAGAGAACTCGTATGTAGAAAAGATTCTCAAAATGTCAGTTCATGACATTAGATACTATAGAAGAAGCAGAGAAATAAAAAAATACCGGCTGGGAACTTGGATTCACATCTCCTCGATTTAGACAAACATAAAATCCAGTAAAGAAACGGAGAAGAGCCCGTAATCCTGAGAATACGACGGGATTAAGTTTTTAAAAATTATGCAAGAATTTTGTATTGTAGATTTGTAGTCCACAACAGGTTTTGAGAAACGTTATTTCTGGTAGGATTACGTTTATGTTTCAGGAAATTCAACGATAAAATTGTGTGAAGTTGTAGCTTTGGCCACATAAAACAATTTAATTTGTAATACAGACCTGGTTCACTTAAAGCAGGGCAAACAGCTTCTGTAATATGCAATTGAACTTCGAGCCCTAGTGGGCAATTCAACTCTGTCCTTTGAATTGTAATCTGAAACCATCATTGAATTGCAAAGATATTAAATATTCCATAGACAACAGGGCTCAATCACACATAGCAGGAAAGAAAACTATATCCTGGCGAATCAGTGAAACATGACTATCCACCCACATTAGAAGGTGGTGTTAAAGTCAATTGAGAGCTAAAGTGCATACATAGGCCTCTCCCGAGATCCCCTCAATGAATCGCTCCCCACCAAAGAATACCCGCTTTGCACCATCTTCGTCTTTCTTATTAGACCCTTCTTGAGAATTTAAAAAGTCTGGATCCGAGAACATATCCGGATGAGGCAGGATGTCAATGGACAACTGCTCCCACTGAAGTTTCTGCAGATAAAAAATATATATAGAGATAATGAACCATTTCCTGAAGCATGCATATAAAATGAATGACTGCTTTTAACTAGACAGGACAGAGGCATCTAACGTGATCACATGACAATAAATTTTGCAAAGTTTCAGACAAGAAGTGAGAAATAAGAAAACACACATGAAATACTCTTCTGGTATACTTCACAATAATTTATAAGTAGTACACAGAACGAATTAACAAGAATTTAAACTAAGTTGGCCTCTTTACTTTGAACACATATATGAACTTCTTGCCAGTAGAAAATTCCCTTGCATCCTTAAGATTTACAACCTGCTAAGAGGAGCAAATATTAATAAGAGATGTATCTACAAATGCACATTAAATTGAAAAAAACAGAAACAGTCTAATATGTAGAGCATAACCTCCCAGTTCTCATTTGTTGTGCAGAGTATAAGGTTGCGTATAGTGATGGAAGCCATTGGAGATGCCCTGTTGGATAGGAAATGATTAATAGAAGCTGAGTGAGAGAACTACAGGAAAAGTATGTCATATCCTTCGTATTTATCTGACAATTCTTGCTTTCTTATAAACAAATATAAGGAACTGATCCAAGTAATTAAGGTTATTGGAACCTTAACACATATCCTAAAATAAGGGTCCTCTTTAGCTCTTAAGTAATAAAAACAGTAACTCAAGTAAGTAGATTCCTAGTAAAGAACCAAATATGGAAGATATGTTCAGCTAGCTCCTACAGATGCATGATCACAACCACCACTATATCAAAGATGATATGAACTCAAATAATCTTTTTCTCTATACGAAACTTTTATTGAGAAACAGAGAACAAATACAATAATACATTACAAAATGCTGACGCATCCCCAGAGGCAAAACCCGCCCAACTAATATGATGTCTGACACAGAAAAGCCCTTAAATCCTTATGAATCAAGACATCCAGGCTGTATTAACCCAACTAAAGAATCTTCTTTGTCCTCAAAGATTCTCTTATTCCTTTCTAATCATAAGGACATACAAATGGCTGGAACATTTTTTTATTTTAACAAATCTCAAGCTCAATTGGAACTTTATACCAAAGTCGGAGAGAAGGGGCAACAAAGAAATGCATGGTTAAGATCTTCAGACTTAATCATTCCTGCCTAGAACCCACTGGTTTGGGGATGGCAGATTTTGAGGGAGTGTCTGTGTAATGCATCCAAGTGAGCAGTTCTCCAAAATCAATGGCCAGGAAATAAATTCATTAAAATTAAAGGAGGGATTCCAACAAAAACTGATTCTCAGAAACTGACTCTACAACCATGAAAATCAATTTCCAAATCTTGTATCCACTTAAAATTTAATTGTGGAGATATGAGACTCTCTTTCATTGTAAGACTTTATATTAAGGGCAATCACTCCTTAAAATCAACGTTCTTAAGACCATAGAGTCGGGTAGAAAGGGGGCTCTCCGTTCCTGGTCCTCCTGTGAACCTCCGGAACCACAAGAATCCTTAGCTAGAATGGGTTTCTAACTCAGCACCTTTTGAGTGAGACTTTAGTATTTTCTTCATTAGTTAATGCATGTTCTTTCATTTCAATGTAAAGAACACTTCCTTCATGAGTACGTTCACCCAGTTTGGAATACGGATAACCCCCCATGGGCTTTTGGCAAATACGGATAATCAACTCTGAGGCATGGATACACCCCAAATAAAATTGAAAAAGGGGGAAGTTACATAAGTATTTGTACTGTAGAAAGAATTTAAAATGCTCCAAAATGCACCTCCTAGTATCATCCTGCAAGGTTGCAAAAGATTAGGAAATCCCAACAAACAACAGATCTAGAGGAGTTATGAATCAAGAAGGCAAAGGAAAGAATGGGTAAAAGATGGAGTGGATAATACATAAAAAGGGAGGTAAGCAAAGATAACTATGTTATCCGCTCACAAGTCCTCCCAGAATCTCATTTTGTTACCGCTTCTGACTCTAGAGTCTAGATATGCATTTCCACTGCCATTGATGAGTAGCTCTAGCCTCTAATAGCAATTCCCCACATCCCAATGGTTGTCATCCAGGCCTTGCTTTTAGTTAGTTTGCACAACAAGAATTACTACCTTCTTGAAAGCACCGGTAACATTTTCCCAAAAGAGCCTAGTTTTCTATACATATATTCCCAATGTCCAATAAGCAAACCTTCAAATTCTTTAAGTTGTTTGACCAATTCCCAGGAGACAGCGTGGGAATGAATAAGAAGCTAGTTTTTAGAATGGCAGGATAATATATGATTATACTTTAAAATGTGATCTTAGTTCCCATAATAACTTGCTTCCATCTAAAAATGAAATGATAATTAATTCTGAAGGTGACAAGAGTTACCAGGTTGCTCCTCCTCTGCGCCGAGCTCCACCGTGAGTTTCAAGTAAAAGATTAACAACACCAACTTGTAATGTCATTCCATCTGCAATCTGATAGATACGAACCAAATATAATTTTATTAAATCCATTATGAGGTAACCATAAGCATTAACAGGAAAAGCCAAGTGCAAAATCAAGCAATCAAATAGCGTAAGATTAACCTTGTCAGCGAATCCATATCCACTGCCCTTTCCAGTACTTGTTGAGGTTGAAGCACTGCAGGAGAACCGATGGTACAAAATGAGAATTCAATTTTAAGGCCAAACGCATCCACAAGATATGATGAATCAAACAGAGTTTCTAAACCCTGTCAGCTTACCTGCTCGGTTTACTAGATGCATCTATATCATCATTTTCCACCAACACCAAGTCCAGCCTATCAATTTGCACCACAATTGGCTCTACTTGTACGTAGCTTACCGAAGGAAGCTTCAAAATTGAAAGAAAACGTACGGTTAACTCAAGGTAGCACCACAGCATAACCAAAAGACAACGTCAATTCTAGTTTAAAAGTTCAGGCTCTTCACATCCAGGATCACAGAAATCATCAAATCCTCATTTTACAACAATTTACAAGTACTATTAAATCACACGAGTGGCGAACCTACTAACCACAATCTCCAATTTGCCAACTTTGGCGGTGGTGACATTGAGCGCCGGCGGCAATCCCATACTCGCATGTAGTGCGTCTCCATTTATATCTACCAACAAAAAAAAAAATTACAAAATTCTCTAAATTCAGCTCCACACACACTGACACACAAGAGATGCAGCGGAATCAGAAACCTACCTAAATTCGAAAGTTGAGCGGTGCGCCCCTGCAATTTGAACTGATCTCTACTGAATGATTTGAGCCAATACTTGAGGGTGTACTCCAACGCTCGAGCCAAGATGGATTCCATTTCTGCTAGGAATCGTAGCCGGAGGCTCACGGCCGTTAATGTGGATTATCGTAGCTTAATGCGATGCCGGTGGCGCCGGAGTAACGAGATCACCAGATCAGAAGTGGGATCCGATTGGAGAGAGAGAGGAAGAGGAAGAAAAGGAGTCATATGATAGGCATCTAGAATAAAAGGGGTGGCACGTGCGAGCAGGGTCGTGGCTGGCACGTGCGTAAGTTACTTTCGTTCACACCACGGCGATGCAGGCGATCGCAGCCCGGTCCCGGTATTGGATTTGGATCTTGAATTGCTTTTGGTTGTCAGTAAATAGGCTATAATCGGCGGGACAAATGTCTTTTTTCTTCCTTTTATACGTCTAAAATCTAATTACCAGTATCTGATTTTGGATACTTTAAGGTAAAGACTAGTAAGAAATTACATAATTAAGTGATGATTCACACATCATTATAGAATGAATTAAATAGAGTTTTACGTTAACTAGTAACAAATTATTTCTCGGAAAAAATTTACTATTGTAGTAGTAATAGTAGTTTATTCGTAGTCTAAAACAATAAATGACAATTAACACTTTATTTCTACGTAAATAATGAGAGATTTATGATTAGTTATTGTATTATACGCTCTTGAAGAACATACCTTAATGTACTTATGATTTAAGAATTAGTAGTAATATTAAAGATGTCAATTGGATCAGTACATTAAATTTTAGGTTAATCATATTTGGATTGGGTTAATTGGACTATAATTTTAACGTGTTAAAATTTTTAATTCCTAAACGTTTGTGTTTCAAGCTAGTTAATTTAATTATGAGAATTTTGAGTGTATTTTTAAACTCAAACCACACATATGATAATAATCAGTGATGTAACTGATCTTTGATAAATTTTGTGTTGTTGAATGATTTACAAGTAGTGTTGATAATTCGGTCGGTTTGGTTCTAACCGAACCGAAAACTCGGTTAACCGAGACCAAATGTAACCGACGTAGAAGCACCGGAATCGAAACCGAATTGGCCTCGGTTCGGTTCGGTTCCTAACCAAATAGTGTCGGTTCGGTTAGTTTAATCCCTAAACGTTTGTGTTTCAAGCTAGTTAATTTAATTATGAGAATTTTGTGTATTTTTAAACTCAAACCACAAATATGATACTCCCTCCGTCCAACAATAGGAGTCCCGTTTTTCCGTTTTTGAACGTCCGGGAATAGGAGTCCCGGTTCTACTTACTATATTTGGACAATTTAATTACCCTCCCACTTTTCAATTATTTACATCTCTACCATGAAAAAAACAACAACCCCCCCCCCGTCTTACTCATTCTCTCACTCTCTCACTCCAGATCTCTCTCTCTCATTCCCTCTCTCTCTCTCAACCTCTCAGAACCCTAATTCACCGCCGCCGCCTCCGACAAAAGCCCTCCCAACCGCCGCCGCCTCCTTCCCACTTTCGGGAACCCTAGCCCCTAATCGACCTCCACTGTCTCCTGCCCAAACACATTCCAGAACAGCTGTCCTCTAACCTTAATCGGTTAATCCTCTTCATCGAAGTCGACGACTGTGGGTGTGGGGCGACCTCCAGAATGAGAGTAGTGAAAATCACGAAGAGGGCTCTGCTTCCTTTTAATTTTGCAAAGTTTGTTCTTGAATTTTTGTTCTTATGGCCTCTCAGCTCTTTTGCTCTCTGTTTTAATTTAGTATTGTTCTGATTCATCCGTTTTGATTCAAATCTTTTCTTTTGATTTCGATTCACAGAGGATTTTTGAATTGGAGTGTGAATTTTGCTGTCGTGTGGATTTCGATTCACTACAGATTCTCTTTGTAGTGTGGATTTTGCTGTGTCTTTTGATTGTTTTGTATGTGAGCAATTACACTGAATTGTTTCATTTAATTGTGTAGATATGTGAGCAAATTTAGCCTTAGATGTTTCATTTAATTCTCCAAATTTGGATTTAAAAGCATAAATAAAATCAGAACATTGATGTATAAAGCTAAATTTATAAATTTGTGAGCCCTAAATTCCACTATTAGACACCATTTATTACACACTCCAACCCTTTCTTAAAATCTGTGCCCTTTATAACGGATCATGATACTGAAATTAAATACTATAACTATCTAATTTAAATTTTTTAAAATTAAAATTAAATAAAACACGTTTAAAGAAATTTGAAAACTTATTTTATAATTCAAAGCTCATTTGGTAGTATTACTAAAACAATTCTAAGATAAGGAAGAAACATAAAGGCTAAGATAATATATATATATATAGGGGTGCACTAGGGTGCCACCATAGATAGGATAACACCATACCACCAATATAGTCTGTTAAATCTCGTTTATGGACGCCCAGGATTAAGTTGTTAGGTTTGGTATACTGAAAAGCATGTTTCAAGCAAGTTTCGCTCGAATAGAATCTTGCTTGTATACGTAAAACTCTATAATCCACTTTTAACCCGATTCAGTATTATTCGAGCAGTCTCGCACGAATAGAATCACTATTATTATTACATTGTGTTTGCTTGTGCATTTATAAGATGTTTTACAAATATTTAAATGCATAAGAAGTAAACAAAGTCTAAGTCTTTTGCTTAGTAGACCGGTTGTGGGCGTCATCCACTTTAAGGTAACACGGTCAGATCTATGCAATGCTTTGCAAAAGAAAAAGAAGAATTTCACAACCTAGATAGGCTTTGGCTACCTATCGTGAAAGGTTGCAATGTCAGTCCGCATATTTCTAAGCCTTACTGAAATAAGATGACATTGGTGTGGTATAGCACTGAACGGATCTAACAGCAAGACGTGTCTTTATGCTATCTACTGAAAGACTAGGTCTTGATAAAATACTATTTCTTAATCTACATATGTTAGCATTGAGCATACGGTATTGGTTATGCACTACTTTGACTTATCAAATGGTGCGGGTTTTTCGCAACCCAATAATCCTGATATATTGCGTAGTGGTGATTAATATCTAGCGGTGCTAGGATTGCTATTATGTTGAAACGTGCGCGAGGTGAGTCTCGTTTGATAATGTCCTCAAGAGGAGCTCGAACAAGGTTTTATTATTCGGAAAACTGGCCAGTTGGAGTTTTATTACTCTATGAATAATAAATAAGTGTTTCTTGCTAAGTCCACTCTTAGAATTAATAATGGACATTTATATCTTAAGCGCGGGAAATAAATAATATAAATAATGGAAACCCGGATTACTTGTAATTTCGGATTTGGATGGGGAGTGCAATATTACTTCTGTAGTGGCTGCTCGTAATATTCCAATATAAGCTTATATTAAATTGTGGGTTCAATTTAATTAGTAAAAAGCTAATTGGGAGAGCCCATATCCAAAACCTTCCATAGATCCCATTTAATTAGTAAAAAGCTAATTGGGAGAGCCCATATCCAAAACCTTCCATAGATCACGTCTGGACCCAAAATGAACTTAATATAAATAGGAGAATAAAGGAGACAGAATGATCACAATTTTACTTCTTGTAATTTTCGAAATTTTCGAAAATCTCCAGCTGTGGAGAATTTCGAATTCTTCTCCTATTCCCAAAAGGATTTCTTCTTGTCTTCTTTATTCGAGTCCTAGTATTTTGATAAGATCAGCCCACCCTAATATCGAGATACAGTTCGGGAACCAGTCAGAAGATCCGTGGTCTAGTATTGAAGATCATCACGTGGAGAAGGCGCGAGCAATCGACGATTCTTTGGAGAATCAATATCGGTAACCCTAAACCGTAGAATTCATGTTTTAGGATTTACTTTCTATGAGCATGAATTATTTGCGTTCTAGCATGCAATTATCTGTTTAACATGTGAATTGATTAATCCCATAATCGGTCAAATAGATTCGTATCTGATTTATTTGTTTTGTACAAGTCTTCCGTGTGCAAGGGGCACCAAACCCCGACATAAGTTTCGTGAAAAAACACGGGTTTGCAGTGTACGGTATTAGATATTGCGGTCTACTGTATTAGATATTGCGGTCGTGGTAAACTGCAATATTATTGTGGTAAGACTGCAATCTGGTAACGTAAAATTAGAAATTTCCTATTTTACCCCTCTATGTTTTTACACATGGCAGCATGACAAGCACACGATTTTCAGATCCAATGGCCTAAAATGGTGGTATGGTGTTACAATAAAGAGGGTTGTCATCTTAATACATCCATATAGATATATATGGGTTTTGATCTATGAAGACCAGATTTAAATACAGAAACGCAGAACAAAGTCATACGTAGGGCATTTTTAGGTCATAGTTAGTTTATTTTTAGGTCATGCTAACAAAGCATGACCTAAAATGATCTTAACATGACATAAACTCAAATCTTATAATATGACCTAAAACTACTTAATTATGACCTTTCGGATTTTTGGTTAATTATTGACCATTAGATCATCTAATCTTAGGGCCAAGATTTGGGCTGCATTTCTGGGTTTAAATGCATTCTTATTTTGATCATCTCCCTATATATATATATATATATATAGGGGTGCACTAGGGTGCCACCATAGATAGGATAACACCATACCACCAATATAGTCCGTTAGATCTCGTTTATGGACGCCTAGGATTAAGTTTCGTGAAAAAACACGGGTTTGCAGTCTACTATATTAGATATTGCAGTCTACTGTATTAGATATTGCAGTCGTGGTAAA
>NC_062970.1:33249244-33305244 GCF_023119035.1 Salvia hispanica
ACAGAACTCTCTGCTTTCACTCGGGACTGGGGCTGATCTCGATGCACCAGCAGCAGCGAATCGCGAGGCACCGAACAACAACCCGATTTCGAGCCGACGGGTGCTGGAGCGATGGCGACCAAATCGCCGAGAAAAAGTTGGGTAAGGGGTTGTCTGACCAGGAAGGCCAATGGCGACGATGCTGTTGGAGTATCTGTAGTCGGCGGCGAATTCGTCGCCGAGAGTGAAGGAGAGGGCGGCGAATTGGAGTGGTTCGCTGATTTGTGAAGGAGAAGGAGAGGGCGACGAGGAATCAAAATTAGGGAATTAATTAGTGTGTTAAAATCAGAATTAAAAGTCTAATTCGGTCAAAATTGGGTTAAAGCCGTTGACTGTTATAAAATTAACGGAACTATTGATGGAGGACCAATTGTGATCCGATTTGAAATGTGCAAGAGCAAAAAATCCAAAAGATAAAGTTTATGACCAAAATAATAAAATGGTCAATATTTTCAGGACCAATTTTGGTCTTCACTATATATATGGGGTAATATTAGTGTTATTGTGTGAGTGATTAAAAAACAAGATAAAAATTATGCATTTGATAATTTAGATTATTTTATTGATTAAGACGTAAAATTATTTCATAAATTAAGGCGTAAATGAAAAAACATTATCTGGGTCAGTTAATCATTGTAACATCAAGAAAAGATACGTACACTTAACTAAGTTTGGTATCGGTATAGTAATACGTTATACACAGACATTCTTTTCTAATTCTTTAATTCAATTATTCAAATACAGATAATCAAAGTGCAATGATAGACCCACATCATCCATTATTTTATTTCGAAAGGAATCCACTGTTATTATTATAATCAGTCCACTAATGATGAATACTTTGCTCCTATGCACTCATTGATATCTCACCTCTACCTTTATTTTTTGTATATGTACCAAATACAAAGAAATTACATTAAATATTTTATAAATCCCCTGGTAATAGCATATTTATAATTGCAACTAAGTATACTGTTAAAATGTAACCTTATATCCAAATGTGGAACGAGTTCATACCAAAACTAATGTATAGAATGAAATGCGGCAAAAATATGGAGTACTAATATTTGATGAACTCGTGGCTTCCTGTTCTAACATCATCTCTTATGAGAGATAAAATTGTAGACCTCTAATCTTTAATTTGATAACGTGAGATCTATTTATTGGAAAAGAAAAGAAGACATTTGATATGAATTCAAAGATAACATCTCATGGAGACCCCAGCAGCAGCATTCAAGATCAAGAATTTGGTCATAGTAAACCTTACATCTCAAGGCCAAATAATGGCAAGATTCTTATTATTAGCATGAATGATGCAGTATTACGACAACATCCAGAATTTTGAAAGCATGGAATGCAAAAAAATGAGTTGAACATACAGATTCCTACTCCAAAACTAGTTAAGGTTCAGATTTTGTTCCCATCCTGTGTACCAGATTCAGCAGCCCTCAGCGCTTCCGCCATCTGTCGTTCTTTATTTTGCAGCTGTCTTTCAACCATCACCATGTAAAGGCCTGAACAAGAAGATAATGTAATAAAGAGGGAAAGGAATGCAGAGCACCCCAAACCCCAACACTAGAAAAGACGAAAGATATACAACAAAAGGAAGCAAGTCTGGAGAATCTTCAAATTCATAGAACAAGCAACATCTTAGTAGGTATTTTATCTTGAAACTCCATCTTACTCCATGTTGAGAATTGAGTGGAATTACCATCATGTTCTGAAAACTGTTATTTTGAGGCAAAACCACATAGGAACTGAGAAACTGCACCAGCTTGGAAAAAAAAATTACTGTATATGTTTTGATTCTCATGAAAAGATTCAGGGACAGACCAACCAAGTTTCCCAATGGTACACAGCTTATGCAAACCAAGTAACCCAATCAGCCAACAACCTTACAAACTTTTAACTTTTTGCCAGCTCTTGTTTTGGCCAAAAGTCAGATCACTTGTCTTTTTAGTTCCATCGCAGCACTGCCAACATCCATTCTCCATGCAATATCATCATCATTGTTTTCCTAGTCAGGTTAGGTATCTATCTAGCAACAACATAACACCCCTATTGCCTCCACTCCCAAGATCTGTCTATTGCCACGTGGAGGATCTTCCACAAGTATAATTTAGTTATGTTCAGTGGGAGAAATTTAGGCATTTCGACTCGTTCGGTTCAGCTCAGTTAAGATGCCATGCTGCCAAGATTCACCCCAGAATCATGGCGGACAGAAACTCCTTGTCTGCTTCTGCCAGTCGCCATTGAAGGCAACAAATCTCAACTAATCAGGGATTTTCTCATTTTTATTACCATGTTCTTTTGAAATTTGAAATCTTTTTTTTGGCAACCACAACCAAATCTAATGAGAGTATAAAATGCATCCACAGTCCACACACAAGGTACATTTATCTGAATATGAATCTTGGTTTTAGAAAACCGCCTTTAATGAAATATCTTGCAATTTCAGAAAGATAAAATTAAACATGAGGTACCATATAAGAAAGATAAGACCTCTGGCAAATAACAAGTTTTAAGTTACAAGCACAAAAACCGAGACACCTTTCAAGATTCAACTAAACTAAGAATCATAGCAGCACATTAGTACATTACTATTAACAATAAAAATCATAAACTATACATAATGAGCTGCATACCTGCTGCACTTCCGAATGCTGTGAGCCAAAGGATCCTAGAGGACCACTTATCAGTAATTACTCCTCGGTCGAAGAATCCCATACTTATCTGACACAGAGAAATTTAATTAACCAACAGAAAAAGCTCTATAACAGTAGAGGGTTACCTAAATAATCAATGTATCTGTATCATATATTCATATTATGAGCAGTTATCACTTATCAGTCACGCACTTCCTCTATATCCTAACTAACCCTACATATTTGTTAATCCAAATTCCATGCCACCAACTGCTGCTCGTTAAGTTGTCCAAACTATAATTATAATTCTTTGACTTTATGAATATGACCCCACTTATTGGTAAAGAGTTTTCATCTGGAAAAATTCCAGAATAACAACACAATGTTCTGATAGAGTACTATCTCAACCAAAGTAAAATTTGCATCTTAAAATGCAATGCTGATGCATGGAGATGATATGGAGGCACAATCATACAGTTTATAAGTCCATGCACAAACTAGAAGGGTTTAGGTTAGGAGTGTAAACAAACAGAGTCAACATCTGTGTATGCTCGAGCTCAGCTCGGCTTTTCTACTCGGTTCAGTATCAGCTAAATTGTAAGACCCTTTACTTTATTACCGAAGAATCGAATAAGTGATGTCACAAAAAAAAAATGTTTTTACATTTTTTTTATTGATGTGACTTTTGAGATTAATTTTGTTTCTTTTTCTAATATCCTCCCGTTTCCAACTTACTAGCACACAACAAAGATTTTAATTTGTGTTTCGAAAATCGTATTTGATTAAAAGGTGACGCTCTTAAGTTTATAAATTAAAAGAATATCTCATTGAATTCCAAAATACTTATAATGCATAGACCATCGCAGAAATGGTCTAAATTTATTTATACAAAAATTTGAGTGGTACTAAAAATACTCAAAAGTACACACTACAAGTTCCTACATGCTACAGCTTATTCCCAAAAGCTTACCCAATAAATAAGCTAGAGAACTTAAAACAAGTGGCTGTGATAGTGTTAATGTATAATAAACTGCTTTATTTCCAGACTAGTTCATAAACATCTATCCCCTAAACCAATACCTAAGCATTAAACATCCAAAGATCAAGAAATCAGGGTCTAACTTTCTATCCTCGTCTTTACTTTACCCTACATCACACCCTAGTTTAAACTCCCAGCCTATAATATGTTTAAATATCCTCTGGACTGTAATTCAACCAATACATAAGTTATATATTAACTAAATTACATGCATTTAAAAGCATAATTTTCAGTCCTTATTAAGGTTAGAACAAGGTCTATTTTTCCTTACCATTCTCTGTCAGAATCCTATTGTAACACCTTATATTTATACAATTTTAATTCGAATCACGTCATACAAGTAAGCAAAAAATCCAAAGCACTTGACTTTCAGTAACTTTGAAAAATTATGGTGGGATTTGATTTCTTTCACTATTTCTTTATCTCACAATATAGGTTTATTTTATACTTGGAACAACGATCCAATAGCTAGCTAGTTTGAAGAAATAAAACGGAACCCTAAAGCTTGCAAAAGATGAATCTGTAGCCCACTTTTCCTTAATCTTCAACCATACTCAATTCATTTTTTTATTATGTTGCATTAACTTCAATCTCTATCATATTTAAACGGTTCTTGAGTTACAAATCGAACACTACATATGATAAGTACTTAGCTATAACTTAGGGATTTCAAGGTAATTAAACTTCGGTCAGCACCTCCCCTCTTTTTTCACTGAATTCCAGCTCAATAGTTCTCACTAACTTCACGCAACGTACTAACTTAATTACAGTGAGCTATAACAGTTCCAGAACCAATCCAAAAGCTTTTGGTTCTCATGTGTCCAACATAAAGATTAATTTCTTTTAACAAATCTCAAATCTAATATAGGCAGACTCTAGTATATGAACAAGGAACTCCCAAATTCTCGGCCGATCCAACATTTCTTCATCATTCAAGCTTAAATCTATTAGAAATCATGTATAAAAGGAAATTTAAGGAAAAGGGCGGGATTTTTACCTATATATGTGCAGTGTGTGCGACGGTCTGCAGTGGAGATAGTGCGGCTGACAGAGAAAGAAGGCACGGAAGTTGGCGACTGAACGGAGTCGGAAACAGATAAACTACGGCGCCGATCGAAAATCGGGTGGCCGAAGCAGAGGATGCCGGAAATTTCTAGGTTTCAACGGTGTGTGTGTAATTTTTTAATGTGTGTACGGGCAGGAGTGAAGAAGATTGGATGACGAAGAGGGGACGGTGGCCTGTACCGGCGGCGTTGCGCGGCTGAGAAGCGACGACACGGGCAGGGCGGCGGCGTGGGTGTTGGGTGTAGCCTGTAATGGTTGTGTTAGTGTATGGGTAGAAATCATCATTTCTTAATTATTTAGATAAGAGTAAAAAGCCAAAATTGATGCTCAACATATGGTTATTTGAACGTTTTTTTTTTAATTATTATTTTTTAAAATTTGAACGTTTTTTTTTAATTATTATTTTTTAAATTTTATGGTTATGAACATTATAAAAATTTGATTATTTTGGTCCTCCTTCAATATTTCAATTAAAAACTAATGATTAACGGATTTAATCCTTAATTAATTTCCTAATTATTTTTACACTTTAATTTTACTTTGCAAACCGCCCTCCCCCACTTATCTTCTCAGTTGTAGTTTAAATCCAAATCCATGGGCTCATTACGAGAACTACAGAGATTGCTCACAAGGGATTTGCAGAATCTACTGCCCTCAATTCTGCTACTTGATCTTCCCTCCTCCGCCGCCGTCCGACGACGATTCCGGCGGCCCCTTCTCCCCTCTCATAATCGCCATCATCGGCATGCCGGCCAGCGCCTTCCTCCTCGTCAGCTACTACACTCTCGTCACGAGGTACTGCCGGTAGAGGAACGACAGCGGAGGGGGATCGGAGAGCCGCGGCGGCGGAGGAGACGATTCGTCGCCGGAGCAGTGCGGTTTCCGGTCAAGGGGAGAAGATAGTCGGGGAGGACGGTTTGCTGAAAGTTGAACCCTCCATACCTAGGGTTTGAGAGGAAGAGGAAGGAAGAAGATGAAACTGAAGTGTAAAAATAATTAGGGAATTAATTAGGAGTAAAAAATCAGAATTAAAAGTTTAATTTGGTCAAAATCGCGATTAAACCCGTTGACCATTAGTTTTTAACTGAAATGTTGACGGAGGACTAAAATGATCAAATTTTAAAAGTTTAATTTGGTCAAAATCGCGATTAAACCCGTTGATCGTTAGTTTTTAACTGAAATGTTGACGGAGGACTAAAATGATCAAATTTTCATATGTTCGGGACCACAAAATCCAAAATATAATGTTTAGGACCAAAAACGTAAAATGGTTATATGTTTAGAACCAATTTTGGCCTTTAATCTTTAGATAATTGTCATTATAATTTTCAGATATTTAAAAATCATGACTTCGTAAAATGAACACGGATGATTGACCAGATCCAATTTTTTAACCAATTTAAATTTTTGACAGAAAAATGAACTTTAATACTCTAACTTAGTTGCATTTTCCTATATTTCATTGAGCTATTATTTTTTAAGTTTTCATTTACCACTACTTTTAGTTGAGTTCAGCACAGTTCTCTTTAAAGTAAAAAAAAATTAGTAAAAGAAATAATAAAATATAAGTCTTACTTTAATATAATAAAAAATAGGTGAAAAAATAACTTATAATATTTATAAATATTCCAACCAAAACTTTAACTTCTAAAGTGAAGCATTTAAAAATGATAAATTAGGAATGCAAAAGTGGGATTGAGGAAGGTCTTTTTTTTTTACAAATGTACCAACATAAATTTTGGCGCATGTCAATATTTTAGGCCATCTCCAACCATTTAAATCAAATTCAAACTCAAAATAAAATACCATATCCATTTACTTTAGATACTTTTCAATAACACCTACATATTCATTTAAATTACACATTAATCCCATAACCTTATATTAAAATTTTAAATTAAATTAAATAATAAAATAATTTTCTTATTATAAATTAAATATGCTTTATATTAAAAAATACACTAACTTGAAAATTAAATTAATATAAACTTCACATACTATGGTAATATTAAAACATAAATGAAAACATATTTAAAAATATACAATTAAAAAAACATACCAAAATATGGATATAAAATTAAAAAAATTAAAGACTCGAAATTTGTGTTTGTTCCCACAACTGATCAACCAGTGCAAGTCCAGATGAACATTTTATTTCTTTTTGCGTCATATCAAGTCAAATACTTTTGAAACTGGACATCTTCATTTGTTATTGTAATTTTTTTCATGTTTTAATCACATAATTAAATAATAATGGATCGATTTGCAATATCTCATAAGTTTTTGCAGAAGTGCCATATTTGGTGTAAATTCGTAGAAAATACCAAAAATGAGTTTGAGTTTGGTGTATGGTTGAAGATGATTTTTACGCCAAAAATGGATTTTGGTGTATGATTAGAGTTGGTTTAAGGGCAATAAAATACTCCATGTCCCATAAAAATAGCAATTTGAAGTTGGTATAAATTTTAAAATAATTGATAAATTAGAAGATAAGTAGAAAAAATAGTTAGAAATTATGTAGTGAATGATGAGACCCATAAATGTAAAGTAAAAGAAATGAAAAAATGTGAATACTAAGAATTTTAAAGTTAATCATCCAAATTTTAAATTTCAAAATTACCTCAATATTTTTTGTAATTTTTTTTAATATAGTTTATAGTGTTTAACTATTTATTACTAATATTGTAAATTTTGAGGAAAAACGACATCACATGCTGTAGCTCTGCCTCCAAATTGCGATGCCAACCTACGACTTGATGGCCGAACACTACAACGATTTAAAATATTTTACACCGAAATTGTAAAAAGCTCATACTGTGATGAAACTCCGATACCCCTAAAATTTAACAAATCCATCAATTTTTGGCCAAAAAAAAAGTAATTCATAATGTTTAGGACTCAATTGCAGACAAAACAAATATTTTGACAAAAATTGGACTAGTTTCTCCATTTTAAGGATCAAAAGTGTTAATTAATAGAAGAGTGATTTAATTCAAAATCAGAATATCTATTTTACCAGCAGTGAAAAAGTTTTTACCGTGGTGGAGAACACTGTCGTTTCTAAATTCATAA
Source organism: Salvia hispanica (assembly GCF_023119035.1). NCBI lineage: Eukaryota > Viridiplantae > Streptophyta > Magnoliopsida > Lamiales > Lamiaceae > Salvia > Salvia hispanica. Next base: position 33,257,105 of record NC_062970.1, read on the forward strand.
AATTTTCAAAAAAATAAAATAAAATGAAAATCGAGAATTTAGATACAGAGTCATGCGGCAAATTTCTCTCTCTAGAGTTACGAGATTCTCGCGATACACAAATCTTTTTTCTCTCTCACCTCAATCTCTGAATATCATCGAAACCCTTGAGAATTTAATTTGTATAAAAAACTTTTCAAAATTCTTGATTCAAATTTGTATATATCAACCTCGTATTCTTTGTATTATAAATTGTCAATAGAAATTCTTTGATTTTTTTCCTATAATTTTGTTGGTCATAGATATAGGTAGAAACAACTGTAGAGAAAAAAGAAAAAAAAGAGAACACACGCAACAAAGGAGTTTTTTGAGGGATTTTGTTGTGTGATGTAGTTGAACCTGTATGCATACCGCCGCTTTTGAATTATTTCGGCAAGTAGTGACTAGTGGTTGTGATAAATGTGAAGAAGCGAAATAACAAGTGCAGTCGAACCATCTTTAATTTTTTTTGTTTCGATTTGCATGATTATTGGATGGATTTTGAGGTGTAAACCGTTGAAGCAGACACCTGTAAGTCGAGGGCTTTGATCATCACTGTGAGTTTTAATTTTCATTGCTGGAGGTTGTGATCATTAGAGTGGTTGAGCATCTATGCGCGGTTTTTTTGTTGTGGGGATTGGCTTTCTTTCATTTGGGGATGAGGAATGATAGCCAGAAAAGTGGTGATGGTGGATCAGTGGTGCCGCGGGGTAGAGTTAATAACGGGATACTTCCCAATTTTAGGACCTTTTCGAGCTACCTTAAGATTGTTTCTTCTGGTGCCTCTACCGTTGCTTCCACTGTGAGGTCTGCTGCATCTGCAGCTTCAGCCATTGTGGAGAGGGAGAGGGAGAGGGATGGTGACACCAACCATGATCAGGTGAGGCTTTTATAGATTTTTTTTTAATGTTTACATTTTGTTTTTCTGTAGTTTTGGTGTGGTCAAAAGCTTTACATGTTGGAAAAATTATTAATAATTGTAGACGTAGTTGAATGCAAACGATTAATTATCAGATACATAGCCAAGCTGTAACTTTGGCAGGTTGCAGTCTGCTTCCTTTGTGTAACTGTTAGTTTTTAGGATCAAGAGACAAGAATGAAGCAGCATCTAGTGGTTTTGTAATTTTGTTGAAGCATGCATACATGCATTCAAAGCAGTTTCATTTCCGTGTGTTGTATATAGATGCTACCGCCATGTCCTGAGAATTGATTTGGGCATGCATGGGTGTTTTCCAATTTTTGAACATGTTTATTTCTGTGTTGAATATCATTCTCTACAAGTACATGAACATACCGTTGAAGAAATGATCTCTTGGAAGATATGAATACTGATGTTAATTTTTATGCTATTTAAATTACCCACCAAAGAAAAAGAAGAAATTGAAAAGGAAAAAGAAAAATGCCCAAAAAACTATTTTGGCCTCCATAGGTTCCATTTGCAGCAATCTTACTCGATTTTCTGTTATGCTGTCGTTTATGTATGTACCTTAAGGTTTATTCTTTACTGCAAAATTTTTTGCCATCGTCATCCGCAATGCTGTGGGTCAATTTGTTTTTTTTTTCAATTGGGCCGAGAGGAACGGTAAGCTGTAGATATGATAAACTTACCTTTTTGTTCAGTTTTGCGGTTGTAGTGTTTTGCAGTCTACGAGTGGCTAAAGTAATTCCATTTGTATGATTTGACTTGTCCAAACCTGCTGTTTTTCTCTGAGTAGTTTGGAAATTCATGCTTTTTCTTGTTTTTGCGGCTGGTTGGGCAGGTGGAACTTCTGTTGTCATCTGAATTATTCATAAAGCATTTGTCGACCGTTATATAATTTTTGTCGTTAACTAGATTTCCAAAATTGTTGCGACACTAGTGCTTATTTAAGGGTATAATAATAATCCCGGGCTTTGTCGGATCGTATTTAATAGTAAATCTAATTTTATTAGAATTAGGTTAAATCTCTTGATCTGATACTGATTGTTATAATTACTTTAATTAAAATTCTATGGTAACTTGCTGTTCTCATGTAGCTATTAGAAAAAGTTATGATTGTTCAGATTTTCCAATTATGCAGGCTTATTTTTATTCAGTATTATCCGAGATAAAAAAAATTCAAGAAATTTATTTTCTAGCCAGAAGTAGATCCAAAATTAAGATACGGAATGAAAAATATGAAAATAAGCTTCAGTGGATCCCTCTTGGTCCTGTTTAGTCGTCTTTGTTTCGAAGCTGTTTCTGTTTGTTTCTTTATCTCTTGATTCGAGTGTCCGATTGTGAAATTCTTGATTTTCAAGAATCAAAATATAGCTGCTACACCAACACTGGGTGCAAAGAACCAGCCAGACTGCTCTTGTCTTGTTTGTTTAGATGTTTTATATCTACTATATTATAGAATATGGGACTTGATCATTTGTTAATGAATAGTTTTGAGTTACTTTAGGAATAAGTTGTGAGGCTCCAATTTGAAAGTCAATGTCAAATCTGTTAATCCTAACACAATTTGTTCTGGAATGACCTACTCTTTTTTTTAAGTTGTCACCATGATTACATAGGATGCCATCTCTAGGATTTCCATGCCAATATTTCTTAATTTCTCTTAACATCGATCTCAATCTCATCCTCTTTTTTCTAAAAGTCAGTGGTCTTGGGTTTTATATTAGCGGAGATTGTTTTCTGGTAAAAGTAACTTAATTATCTTTTACATATTCTGAATTCGAGGTTTCCTGGGCCGGGTTTGACAAACTAGAGCTCGAAAAAGATAATTCACGCCGAGTGCTCTTGCTGGGCTTCAGTTATAGATTTCAGATCTGGGATGTTGAAGATGGTGATAATGTGCATAATATAGTTTCAAGGCATGATGGCCCTGTTTCATTTATGCAAGTGCTACCAAAACCTCTAGCGTCAAACCAACCTGGGGACAAATTTGCGGACAGTCGCCCATTGCTAGTTATTTGTACTGATGGATCCTTCTCTGGAGATATTAAAGTTCATGACAGATCAGCTCCTAGTAATGAGATGGGCCAACAATGCAATGGTTCAGTTAATGGTACTTGTATCCCAACGGTGGTTTGCTTTTATTCCTTCAAATCTCGGTCGTATGTACATCTCTTAAGATTTCGGTCTGTCGTCCATTTACTGCGATGCAGTTCTCGTGTTATTGCTGTCTTACAATCAAATCAGGTGTGTTCCACAACTTCTACTCAGCCAAAGCTTTCTTGATTTTGTATGTTAAGCTGCAAGCATATTCTCCTTGGTCTTTCTTTTGAATGTGATGTGATTTTGTTGCAGATACATTGTCTTAATGCTTCTTCACTTGAGAGAGAATATACAGTTCTTACAAATCCAGTGCCAACTGTATCTGGAAATATAGGTGTTGGACCACTTGCTGTGGGACCCCGGTGGATAGCTTACAGTGGGAGCCAAGTTGCAATTTCCAGTGCTCGCCGTGTGAGTCCTCAACATGTAACTCCTTCACCAAGTTTACTTTCTCACTCCTCAAGTGGAAGTCTTGTTGGACATCTTGCGCGAGAGTCAAGCAAACAGCTTGCTGCTGGTATTGTTACTTTGGGTGATATGGGGTATAAGAAGCTATCAAGGTACTATTCTGAGCTGTATCCTGAAACCAACAATTTTCAATCAGGGAGTGGTCGTCTGAAGGTCAACGGCATTGCTGATGGACATTCACCTGATGATGACAATGTTGGGATGGTATGCTGTATTAAGTTCATATCTAATAAGTCTCTTGGGAACTGGTTTAGGTGGATCTTTCTGCAGTGATATGCAATGCTTGCACCTTTTTTTTTTATAGTTTTTGCTTTTTCATATACAGGTGGTCGTCAGAGATATTGTCAACAAAGATGTAATAGCCCAGTTCAAGGCACATAAAAGCCCCATTTCGTCGTTGTGCTTTGATCCAAGTGGTCTTCACTTAGTGACTGCCTCAGTTCAGGGTCACAACATTAATGTCTTTCGGATTATGCCTGGCTCATCTGGAGCTGCTTCTCATGTCCATCTTTATAGGCTGCAACGTGGTCTGACCAACGCTGTAAGATGGGCCCTTCTTTAATGTTGCAAACTTCTTTAGAGTACAAATTCTAATACATTGTTATTGCCTTTTCAGGTTATACAGGACATAAGTTTTAGTAGTGACAGCCAATGGATTGTGATCAGTTCCTTAAGAGGGACAAGTCATATTTTTGCTATCTCTCTCTCAGGGGGATTAGTTAGTTTGCGGTCTACTGATTCTTATTCTAGTGCAAGAAACAGGGTATCTAGCTTGATGACAAAGCCTGCAGTTCATGGATCACCAAATTCAGGATTGCAGGTGCTGACTCAACAAACCATCTGTGCATCAGGTCCCCCAGTTAACCTTAATGCTGTCAGCCGAATAAGAAATGGAAGTAATGGTTGGAGAAATACAGTAAGCGGTGCTGCTGCAGCTGCAACTGGGCGGTCTAGCTCACTATCTGGTGCAGTCGCATCTGTTTTCCACAACTGCAAGGACGATGGTATCTATGGAGACCAGAGTTTGCTGATGAAAAATTATTACATGCTTGTTTTCTCTCCATCTGGATGTGTGATACAGTATGTTCTGCACTTTTGTCCTACTCTGGATGGCGCGATGGCTTCGCCTGGAGCAAGTCTCACTTCTGAATCTGGTATTGATAATGATGCAAGAGTGATGGTTGAGGCAATGCAGAAATGGAATATTTGTCAAAAACATAACCGAAAGGAACATGGAGATAACATTGACATGCATGGTGAAAATGGGAACTCAGATAGCAGTAAAGTATATCCGGAAATAACGAAACATGAAAATGGCGCATTTTCTAAATTTTCTTGTTCAACAAAAAATAAAAATATAATTTCTGAAGAAAAACATCATATGTATATATCTGAAGCGGAACTTCAAATGCATCAAAAGCAGAACCTGGTGTGGACCAGACCTGGGGTACGCCCTTGTTATTTTGAATTTGAGTTACTGATGTTTTAAGTTAGAAATTAGGCTAGTCGTGCTAATATCATCTTCTTTCATATGCGCGGCAGCAGATTTATTTTCAGTCGATGCAGAATGTTGATCTAGCTGAAGGTGATCATGGTGGAGAAATTGAAATCGAAAGATTCCCTGTTCGTATGCTTGGAGCAAGGTCAAAAGACTTAGTTCCAGTTTACGATTATCTTCAAAATTCCAAAGTTCAACGCGGGGGGAGGTATGTTTGAAACCTAAAGATTTGTGTGCCTAAATGATAGATCTGGTCCTGTATATTGTTTTGCCTATATAATTAATGTGGCCTTAATTGGGTTTTGCTTGGTGGAACCTCATTTCTGGGAGGCAGAATTATAGCCTTGATATGCTTCTGTATTTTTGTTTTAATTTTCTGTTTCTGTTTCAGGATTTCTACGAGTAGTCTAGACATTAATGGCCACTTTCAGCCTCAGGCATCTAATTCCTTCGAGTATGGGACGACTCCTGGCAGGCATCTTTTGGGTTCTCTTGATTCTATTACCAACTGTGGGTCTGGAAGGGAGAATGAATCAGACAATGGTCTCGAAGCAAACGGTGAAGATGGTCTCCAGATGTTAATTGAATCTAGCAGGGGACATGTAAATAACAATGATACCCCAACAACTGACACCGAGCAAGAGGAGACTGTATATACTAGAGCAAACACTGAGGGGGATAGCCAACTTGGATCTGTAAATAATATAGATGGCTTGAACATGAAAAACCAGTTTGAAGAAGATGACGGGTTTTACTGAGGTAATTCCTCCAGTCCTGCCCAGCATCAGGTATGTCATCAAGATTTGTGCTTGTGTGTTTAAATTTGATTTCTCTGCGGCCCCATCATGTTGATCCATCTCACGCTGGAATTAATAACGGGGAATTGTTGGGGAGATGAGGCTCGACTTGATTAATCTTTACTGTTGTGTCCCTCAGGTGTGGTGATATTCTTTTATTATCTCAAAAAAATGGTTGTGGGCGGAATAGACATATACAGTGAGAAGCAAACACTAGATGTTTTGAATTGATTGTGGAAGTGTGCACCTTTTGTCATTTTACATTCTGTGACAGCAGATGTGAAGAAAATTTATCAGGTCATAATCTCAATAATAGCCGCCTGCTAAAATATGCATGTATACTTCATGTTTGCAATGTATTGCTATCTTCTCTATTTCGTATTTTCGTTCATATGAAAATATTAAGGAATTTAATTCATTTTCACGTCTCTTGTGGTTGGAAGGTGTGACTTTTACGATAACCTTATAACCATGTTTTTGTTTTAGATTTTTTTCCAATGTTGGATATGATGTGGATCTTGTTTATTGGGAGTTTGTCATTTTCTCTACACCACATGAAAAGAATTGGAGATGGGATCATGATAGTATTGCCGTTGTGTTTCATGACCCGATAGAGGAAATATTTTTTTTATCAAAGAAGAGAAATATAATACTACTACTATTTGCTTATTGAAATGTAAAAAAAAAGGTAATGTTTGTAATATATCACATTCTCGGTTGAAATGTTTCTCTCTTGATTAAGTAGGTGGCCACTGTGAGTCTTTCTTGGTTGAAAAACAAAGTATGATTCGATGTTTTATTTTCAATAGCAATAGCAATCAACGGGGTGTCATACTTCCACATTTCGAATTTGTTTTGATATAGTACATTGCTATCAAATGTGCGTGTCAATAATAATTAAAGATAATACAATAAAAACGACACACGCCATTAATCATGAGTGAAATCTTTTACATGTAATGTGGTATTCAAGAAAAGTATTGGTTGAATATTGTGATTAGTGATTGATTCCAAATTGGGCATATACTAATTTGCACTTGTAATGAGTCATTTATGCAACTGTAGTCCAAGTGCCTTTATTTATAATTCTTTGTTACATTGAAAGATAATGTGAGATTAAGCCTTAAGATGGATTCTAAAGGCACGACTTTGAGGAATGTTGAAGAAGGTTAGGCCAACATTATACGTCATTATAAATTATAAATAAGGTGGGGGCTCTTGTTGGTGGAGGTATAATAAGGGGAAAAAAGAGGTAAAGCAAACGTAACGAATTCAACGTGTTTTATTATTTAATTTACTTAGTTTTTGTCAGGAAATTCCAAATTAAAGCTAAAAATTGGATTGCAGATGCATAAACAGTATTATAAACTGTATAAGCTATCGTTAATCTTACTGAAATTGTCTTAATTATCTTTAGCTCTTACTAAGCTGATGGAAATGAAGACCAAATCATCTGAAGATTAAGAGGGGCTGAAATGAGATATAAAGGGAAAAAAAATGGCTGCAAAGGATTGATATGAAAGGATGAAGAGAATGTAAAAATAAGGAATAAAAGTAATATTTACATGAACATTCAATTTAGATTAGGTGGTGTTCCCTTGTTCGCTTTCTTAAATAAAGTAATAGTTGTAAAATATAGTATAGATAAGTTAAAGATACATTTGTTTATGACTAATTAGTGTTGCATCTTATTTTATGGTTTGGCTCGTTGAATTTTATTTAAGATTAAATTAATATTAGATTTTATACTGTTGGTTAATTATATCTAGATTTAAAAAATAGAACAATTAAAATTGTTTAAAATATAGCAAATACTATGTATACGATTTTTTGTAGATGTGGTACTAATTTTTTTAATATGCACATTTTTTTTCGAACATAAAAAAATAGATTCAATGAAGCCCCTACCAACGTGATTTTTTTTTACGAAACAAAATAAATTTGAATTTAACTATTACTCTATAGTAGTATTATACTTTTTAATGATAACTACTAGTAGGTGTGTGATCAAATACTAACTAAGTTATGGTAATAACTAATAACTAATATCAATTTTGTATGTTAAAAACATCAACACAAAGACATAAATTTATCAATCTTCTTGTGCTGATAAACTTATATCTTTGTGTTGACATTTTAAATTTACATGTTGCATTGATATAATTATGTCTTTGTGTTGATAATTTTAATGCACAATATTAAAAGTTATTAGTTATTACTGTAAATTAGTTAGCACACTAACGCAACCCACTAGTACTAAATTGAGCTAGTACTTGCATTAGATCGAATACATATTATACATGGTCATTACTATATGACTATACAATTGAATCAACAATACCAATCATCCTAAATACTTAAAAATGGAAAGAAAGAAATATTAAGATAAAATAAACGAAGCTATGAAGACGTCTTTTTCCATTTCGGAAACTATGTTATATCACAGCCCACAAACAATAGTAATTTCTGAAATATACTTGATGTGGTGGCAAAGTGAGCTGCACCAAACAACATAACTTCATCTTCCTTAATATACCTTTCCATCAATCTAACATTAATTTTTTTTTTTAGAAAAAAAGCTCATTCTTTTCCAATCCAACCCTCCCTTGTTGAATACTACATTACAAATTCTCAGTCTGCAGTCATTTTCCTCCAAACAACCTCTCTTCACCTTCTCTCTCAAGCCTGCATTTTTGTAGAGTACACAACAAATACACACACATTCAACAATAACCTCTTTCCTAAGCAAGTTTAGGTGGCTGATAGCTACTCCAAACACCCCTCTAACCTTCCTTTTTCATCTCCTTTTTTCTCTTTTCTTTTCACCACATAAGGTTTTCTTGCCTGTGGCATCTTCCTCTCATCTAACTCTGTGGTCTGAGATCATGCAGCTGCACATATCGCCGAGCTTGAGGCACATCACCGTGCTGCCTGCGAAAGGTTTTAGGGAGTTGTGCAAGGTGAAGATCGGATCAAGAAGGTTGTCGTATCGCATGGTTTTCTACTCCCTTTTGTTCATCACCTTTCTTCTTCGTTTCGTGTTCGTGCTCACCGCTGTTGATGCCATTGATGGAGAGAATAAATGCTCCTCCATAGGTATATATATATATATATATACACACACTCTCTTTGCATCAATGCACCCATGGTTTGTTCATGTAGTAATGTAATGAATTTGGAGTTTTGTGTGCTCAAATTTGAGGTCCAAATTCATGTGTGCTGATTGCAATGAAATGCAGGTTGTTTAGGGAAAAGGTTGGGACCAAGAATTCTGGGAAGAAGATATCAACCAAATGTAATTTCTCACCATTTTTCATCAACTTTCTAGGATTATGGTTGGAAATTTCTAATCTGAAAAAAAGGAAAACTGAATGGCCTAAACTGGCATCACAATTAAATGTATTCATGAGATGATTTTTGAGCAGGTGCCTGAAGTGATATACCAAGTGCTAGAAGAAGACACAAATCCAAATGAGGAAGAAATAGGGCCACAAACATTGCAAGAATTTGTTGCAGAAATGAAGAGTGAACTTCCAGATGCCAAGACTTTTGCCATCAAGCTCAAAACCATGGTATATTCCATCTCACCCTAATTCTATATGTATGATTTCACTATAAACAATCCTAGCTGTAGTAATCAAATGATCTCACTCTCTCTCTCTCTTAAAGGTAACATTCCTTGAAGAAAGGACTAGAACTGCAAAGATACAGGAGTACCTCTACCGTCATGTGGCCTCTAGTAGCATCCCGAAACAGCTGCATTGCCTCACTCTCCGGCTGGCCAACGAGCACTCGACCAACGCAAACGCCAGGCTGCAGCTGCCCTCAGCAGAGCTTGTCCCAGCACTTGTAGACAACTCCTTTTTCCACTTCGTCCTCGCCTCAGACAATGTCCTGGCTGCCTCTGTGGTTGCATTGTCGCTAGTACAAAACTCGATGCAACCTGAGAAGGTCGTCCTGCATGTCATAACCGACAGGAAGACTTACGCCCCAATGCAAGCTTGGTTCTCGCTGCACCCCCTGGTGCCCGCCATCATTGAAGTCAAGGCACTCCACCAATTCGACTGGTTTGCAAAGGGGAAGGTCCCGGTGTTGGAAGCCATGGAGAAGGATCAGAAGGTGCGTGCACAGTTCAGGGGAGGGTCATCGGCCATCGTGGCTAACAACACTGAGAAACCTAAAGTCATCGCTGCAAAACTGCAGGCGCTCAGCCCCAAATACAACTCACTCATGAACCACATTCGTATAAATTTGCCAGAGGTCCGATTTCAAACTCATATACTGAAGTATAGGATCATTTCCAAGTCGATGTGGAACTGGTACACTATGGAAATCTCAAATATGTGCTTTATTTATCTGCAGATGTTTCCTAGTTTAAACAAAGTGGTGTTCTTAGACGATGACATCGTCATTCAGACAGACCTTGCACCTCTGTGGGATATCGACATGAACGGGAAGGTGAATGGGGCGGTGGAGACATGTAGAGGGGAGGACATATATGTGATGTCAAAGAAATTTAAAAGCTATCTCAACTTTTCTCACCCTCTCATTGCAAGCAACTTTGATCCTAATGAGTGTGCATGGGCTTATGGTATGAACATTTTTGATCTAGAGCAATGGAGGAATACAAACATCAGCCAAACATACTACTACTGGATTGAAGAGGTAAGTAAAATTCCAAAACCAAAACATGGTTCTTCTTCAATATCCAAGAATTTATATGAGAAACTAACACACATACACACACATTAATTCTCTGCAGAATCTTAAATCAGACCTAAGTTTATGGCAGCTTGGGACGTTACCTCCTGGGCTGATAGCTTTCCGCGGCCATGTCCACACCATCAATCCGTTTTGGCACATGCTCGGATTAGGATACCAAGACAACACCACCATTGGTGATGTTGAAGCAGCTGGAGTCATCCACTTCAATGGCCGGGCAAAGCCCTGGCTCGACATAGCATTCCCACAGCTGCGGCCTCTTTGGACAAAGTACCTCAACTTCTCTGATAGATTCATCAAGAGCTGCCACATAAGAGCATCTTAGAATGAAATTTGACGTCCCAAAAATGTTTTATCATTCGTTTTGGACCTGTAAATCAGAGAAGGGGAAGCACACATGGATAGTTCTTCATGAGGATTTTCAAGCAGAGAGATGACAGCAGCCAATTTTGGCTTCAAATTTTTCAGAACTCTCCTCTTGCTTCTGAGTTCTTGAATATATCTCAACATATACAATGTTTTTCATTTTATCAATTTTTCCAAAGGAATGATTCATTCCTGTAGAAAGTGTTCATGTGTTGAGATGCAGAATCTCCTAAATTATATATATCCATAATAATCATCTTTCACATTACACAAGAAAACACAATCTTCAATACAAAATCATGCATTGTATCGGTACAAGAATGAAGATCAAACTATCAAGATTCGCATAAAAAATCTCATTGTACAACAATAGCAAACATTACTTCTTCCCAGTCACATTTGATACCAAATCTTTCAAGAACTTGGCAGATTTGGTGACTGGTGAATTGATTGCCATGAGATTGTACAACACGGTCTCAACTTGCACTATCGATGGCCTCGATTTGAAGCTCGAGACCACTCTCATTTCTCCTCCTTCTTCCTCAACTAAAATATTCCATCTCTCACCACTCAAAACCCCATCTCTCACACACTTAAAGATCACACCTTTCCTCTTACTCAAAATGCCCCTAACTTCCAACCCCATGAAAGAATACACAACCTCAAACGATCCCAAAAAGCCACCCATCTCTCCAAAATCAGCCTCCTCATCAAAACTCCACCTAGGATTGAAGATCACCACAGGCCTAGGACTCAAACTGTCACTAACGGTCTTCATGATCGCCAGCTGAGCCGCCTCGGGGGCAAAGAACACCGCCACATCAGCAGAATTCAGCGTTCTGACATCCTCATCAAGAACTGATGACATGTCAATGCTCTGTACGGTAATGTTTGAAGAGCGAGAAGCAAAGGCCTCAGTGGCAGCCTGCATTAAGCCATAGCTAGGCCATAAAAGAAGAATCTTGATTTGTGGGCCTTTTCTTCTGATTGGCATTTCTGCAAATACTTGGAGGGCTAGCTCAGAGAGCGACGCCGGCGAGTCATCCACGACTGGAATCTCGACACGGAGCCTGGGCTGCTTGATCTTCTTCATCTTTCCAGCGAGTTTTGGATTGTTGAGGGGCCTCTCTAAGGTGGATGAGAGAGACGTTTTGGCTTGGAGAATGGCTTCTTCTTTGGTTGCTGGTGGCTTGGGAGATGAGAGAGTGCATTTCGGAGAGATTCTTGATTCATGCTGAGGGCTTTTTTCATGTGTGTAAGAGATTAGTAGGTGGTGTTGAGAGAGATGTTTGGTGAATGAAATTGATGAAGAGGGAGTAGTTTGAAGGTAGTTGTAGTTGAGAGTTGAATTCTTGATGTTTCGGACATGGATTTGGAGTTTGGAAGCCATTTTGGGAGTTGAAGAAAGTAAAAAAACTGGTAATAATCAATAGAAGATAAGCAAGGGACAATATGAGCCTCACAACATGCCACGTGTCAATCCGATATTCGACTTCAAAACTACACTTGTTTTTAAACTACACAGACAAAATCTATACAGATTTACAGCATCAGGAGAAGTAATATCTTCACTATGATAAAAAAAAGTTTGACAAATCACAATCTCTAGTCCAACATTATCCAAGTTGGACAGGTTCAACAAAAAGTAAATAGTCAAGCACATGACAACAATTTAACCACAATAAGAATGCCAACAGAGGGGTTCAACCGCCCTCTTAGGCAACCGGTGGGCGCAGCACATGATCCTGAGACGTATCAACGGCTGCTGGTGGCATGAACTGCCACATGGCGACACCAGGGTAGCTGATGATCGGCACCAGCTTGTTACCACCAGCTTGATTTTGGGCAGCGAATGCGGGTGGGATGCTTGGGGTAGCTGGCAAAAAGCCAGGTTGAGGAGCAATCATTGTCTTAAGCTGCTGCTCCAGCTTCTCCTTCTCCGCCTTTAACCTTTGCTTTTCATCACGAAGCTCATTCTTCTCGGTCTATAAACATCATGGAACAGTATATTATGAGCAACATGATTAACCATATCCAAAAAAAATAACGTGTTCAGATACAATCAAATACTGAAAAAAGGTGCCTTACTTTGAGCTCCTTGATCTTCTCCTGTAGATTCGAATTTGAGTCTTTCAGCTTCTGAGCTTCACTTCTTAACTGAGTTACCATTCGGACAGCATCGATCAAGATGACCGATTTATCAGTTTTAGGAGGCCTCCCTGGCTCAAGAAGAGCACCTAATTCCATGAACCTAGAGAATAGGGCACCAAAGTTAGTGGAGGAAAGAAGCCACAAGGAGAAAAACATCATGGTCAAACAAATGTATACAGTTACTTGTCATTTAGCCTGTCCCTTCGTTGTTTCTCCCTGCATGCTTTGGAGCTTGATATAGCACATGTCTCGGTTCTAGCTCTGTGAAAAATATAAAATGTTAGTGTACTGGAAGAATTAGTTCATCTCGTACAGTACATGTTCGTGAAATTCAAAGGAGAGCTTTATACCTTTTCCTGGACTCTGTTTCCTTATCCTTTTGTGAGTCAGATTCTCCAAATGATCCATCAATTTCAACACTATGAATGAATAAAAAATGCCATAATAAATCAGTAACAAATAAGCAGTGTAAGCCACACGTCTTAAGCAAATAATAATGTATAAAGAGATAGACAAACATCCACAAACACATAAAATAAGTTTCCTTGACATTAATTAAACAGGTCTATAAAGTAAACTTCTATCAAAAATGCCTTTCAACTCATATCCTAAACATATTATCCGTTCAGTAAGTACTCAGCGTTAATTATTTCAATTTCATTTTGGCAGTTGATTTGCAGAAACAAAAGAAGACCCCATTTCCATATTTGTATTGAACCATCAGAACTTCTATAAGGACCGGACCATTCATACAAAAGCAAGCTAATTAGCTAAGAAATTATAAAGCTGCAGCATACAAACAAGATCATTAGGAACCAATAACAGTACGTACCTAAACTCATTGACATATTACAGAATTTTGTAGAAACAATATATTCGAGCTTGAACAAATGACTTGGATTGAATTTTCTATGATGAAACTTACCAATACCAGAAGTAGATAAAAGAAAAAATGGGACAAACACACAGAGAGGAAACAATTCTCAAGCAATGCAGTTGGCTCTTCAAGCGAGTGAGAAACAAACACACCCAGTATTCACATAACATGAACGTATAGTCATAAACCATGGCGAAGTCGTTTCCACAGTGATTCCTATGCCCTCAACGTCCCAACTTAATTCATGTTTGGAGGACAATACTCCAATAGAAGTAAAGACAAAAGTTCAAGTGAACTACTATACTCCCTCAGTCAACAAAAAATATCATGTTTTTCCATGTCGGTCCATCCACCAAAATTAGTCCCTCTCTATGGTAAGTTTCTCTATCTAATAAAACAAATGCATTAGCCAACAATGCAAAGCAAATCATCTATTCTAACAATCATCAATAACACTACAAAAATCTGTATAATCAGTAAACAAATTCACTCAATCAAGAGAATGTCCTTAAATCCATGATTTGGGAAATATAGAAAAAAGTAGTCTAGGCACAGCTGGCCAGTTGGTGGAGTTACCCCAAAAAGTACTCAATGAGCGCTACTAAAGCCTCTTAAAGATAAACGTCCAAGAGCTTCCCAATAAACAACCAATTCTTGAAATTCACCGTCTCAAATTATTAGAACCCAATTTATTACAGTGGTAAATTGGATAACTCTTCGAATAACAAACCATAAAAGTAGAAGAAACAATGCTACTACCAACATCAGATTTCAATTCAACCCGTTCTTTTTTCCTTAATTGGTGTATGCAAGTAGTAGGAGATAGTTGTGAATCGGTGATAATGAAAAATATTACAGTGGGTCCCATAATGTCATTTCTGCATGTGCGGCGAATGGGAAGACTTTGTCAGAGAATCCACTCCAAAAATGAACAAAATCGATAGCAGCCTCAGATAATGGGGTTGGATATAGCAACCGCAAAAACAAAATGAGAACTTTGGACGATTGCTATTGATTTGCGAGGAGAGGACTTAAAAAGAACCAGTAACACCGCCCAAATTTTGGAGTAGACAGATTACTACTCCATACTATTACTATCACAAAATCAAAGTTGGCATTTAATAATTGTTCTTTCTCTAATAGGAGTACTAATTAAACTGGTTTAAATAAGTGACCTACCACTACAAAACTTATTAATGGAGAAAGAAGAAATAAAAGAGGTATAAATAACAAAATTACAAATCTTCAAATCACAGGAGGCAGGAAAAGAAAAGGAAGCAAAGCACCGAACGTAATTTGAAGAATCTGAGTTGAAAAACAGCACCTGGCATTGGTGGAGGCCGGCCAAGAAAATCCGGAATTGGGAGCGGCGAAATTAGCAGTGATGTCCTCGAATCCATAATCGTAGAGCCAATTCGTGTTGTCAGGCGAAACCATCTCGGAAAACAGAAGATCAAATTGAGGGAGGGAGGGAGAAGCAAAGGATTCTTCGGAAAATGAGAATCACGTGTGTTGAAATGGGTTTTATTGGAGGAGTATTAATGTAGTACTATATTTGGATTAAGATGAGTTTTTGATGCAAATGGATTTGCACGTAAGCGTCAAAATTTATAATCAAATAAAAAAATCAAATGAAAAGATTCCCCACGCCAATTGCCAAAATAACAATTGAATAATTAATTCAGATCCTTTTTAATAAAAGCATAATGAAGAGTTGTAATATAGTAAAAAATATCTAATCAAACTTTTTTTTATTAATTTGAGAGCTATAAATAGAAAATTGGTGATTCCTTAAACAAATTGGGTATTTGATCGGTTAAATTTGATGATTACAAATCCATTTCATGTTGGAGTTTTAATCTTATGGCCAATTTATATTTATATCTTTGTCATAAAATTAATATAATTAAGAAATCTATAATATTTTGAGTTATATAGTCGAGAAAGTTGTGGAATACTTGTATAATGTATGGTTCCGCCGATGTTTATTTATATAGTATTTACTATTTCGTGGCATGTGTACGCATATTTGAGTGTATTGCTCAAACCAAAAAAATTTAATCTCTTTCGAATAATATTTTTTTGGTAATAATTTAGATTTGAGTGAAGCACTCAACTTCCACGAAACAATCCACCAACCCACTAAATTTTCTCCAACTTTCTTCAAAAAGAGAGAATATTAATATATATATTCAAAAGGCTAAAAATCAGAATAGTATATATGGTCTAAAAAGGTGTGGTCTTTTTCCACCGAATTTTTTTCGATGTGTTGTTTGAGCTCAAAACTACGAGGATATTGTGTTGGTGAGGATGCTGATGTGTGAAGATCCCATTGGCGGATAATAATCAATATTCCATCACAAGATTGAGCACGAACGAACACAAATCAATAGGAAATACCCCAATTTGTGATATAGACAGACATTCACTTGATTACTCATAGAATACGAAGTCCCACACGTTTTTTTAAAAATAAAATTGACATGGAATGATGTATACCACTTGAACAACTATAAATTGTACCGAGAGAATATTAATTTAGACCGTGGAATAGTTAAATTTTCATTTTTGGATCTTATTATGTTTACTACTAGTAAATGATAATTAGAGGTTTCAATTACATCTGCCATATCGACACACAAGGAAAAATTAAAAAGGAAAACTTCTCTATCCCCTTGGTAAAAAGAGTAAAATTTTGAATTAACTACAAAAGAAATAAATTTAACCCAACCCGTATATAATTTAACTCTACAATTTACAATTATTAGTAGTTATTTTGATATCCCATCTTTCATGATTAGTAGTCAGTGGAGACTTGGGTTGATGCATGAAAATCTTACAACAAAAATTATTAGTTTATTACTGCTACTATATTTTCACTCCTGATCGCCGTTGTATTTTTTGAGTCACAATCTAATTAATTATGTGGGATCTTTTCAACTCACTTTAGATGCATGTCTACCTCAACGTGTGCAAGATTTTGTGGCACCTATCTTAAAAGTAGAATGGTTAAAATCAACCTCTAATTGCTCTTATCATTAACAAATTCTACAACAAAGGTAATACCTATTCAAATAACTGTGATTTCATCATTACCATTAGATAAATCAAATATTCAAGAAAGAGATATACACACATCTATGTGAAATAGTCTTATTTGATAGAATTTGGTTATAACCTTACAAATTTGATTCTACGTACCTATACCTATTTTTTATAGCTTAATAATTTAATACTCCATTTTAATGGTTTTGTTTATATACTACTTGACATATATGTTCAAAAATCTTATTACAACTAGAATTAACCCTAATCAATAATAAGCAGAACATCTGCGAAGAGCACGTACAAAAAATCTTGATAAATATACAAATGAATAATAGAAGGGCTGATGCTGAAGCGCCCTTGTATATTATCCCTATATCTGTTATATATAGACAATCACTTCAACCTTACAAACTAGTTAGATTTCTGTCATTTGTTATCAGTATCAAAACAAACACATTTTCCTAAATCTAAAATGTAGTGTAATCCCATCCCATAAACAAAAAGTCATTCAACCAATGCTCAATCGAGAATCTGATGATCTTAGATTAGTTTGACGTCTTGGGATGCCAATCTCGCAAGCATTCACCCTTGCAGCAAACCGTAGCGAACAGAGTGATTCACCCACAGATGCAGGATCCGGTGAAACATTCACAAACATCAGAGTCTTCGAATCCCCGCCTAAGCAAGGCTGTATGTGAACAACAACAAAAGTTCAAGTGTTTAATAAATGGCAAAAATGCTTAAAATGCATGGGCTTTTCGATAATATTGCCATGCTGCAAGGCTAAAGAAGAAGTACCTGGAGAAGATAAGTGAGCTTGGAGTTCCTAAACGGAACGTGCTCCTCTTTCTTGGCCAAGGCAAAAATGACATCACTTAGTGATGATAAACTTTTATTGATGGCCTGATCGATTGTTGATAAAAAAGTATTAGTCAGATGGGGCAAGAAACTTTGCAAGAATAACAGAAGGCAACTCTTGCTTCTGATACCTGAGTTTCTTTAAGACGATCCCCAGTCGATCCACTCTTGGAAAGACGCTCACTACCAGCAAGGTCAATGAGATTCAGAACACCTTGGACTTGCTGATCAGTGCTCTATACCACACAATAATACTTATCAGCAACTTGCAAAAAGGAATAAATATCATATTTAGGAGCAAATAGCAATACCTCATTAACACCGACTATTCTTAGGGTAAAGACAAAATGGCTCCTTGAAGACTGTTCATTCATTTGGGTCTTGCCAACAGACCTAACAAGATAAATTCAGGATGCAAGTATGACAGAATCAATATCTTGGTTAAAAAATTAGCAACCCAAAACCATCATATAGCTTTAAAGTAAATGCTTTTATGCAGTATTTCAAAAGAAAAAGGAAGAAATAAGGAGATAGTAAACATGCAATTGTTTTTTACCTGCTCTGTGCTGCCCGTTCTAGGAGATAGGAAACTTCCCTGCTACTGCGGACATCAACAATTGTAAGATCAGAGACATAGGTGTTGCCATTTGCATCGTGCTTGATAGCATATTGCTTTGCAGCAGTATCTACTCGTGATGCATCGAAGGTTGATTTGTTTGCTGATAACAGGTCACGTATTGTTTCATTGTATATTTCAAGCATTGACACCTGAACATGTAAATATTTTAGCCAAAATATGTATATATATTCTTTGGAAGGCATAAATGAAAGACCACAGTTTCCTCCACACCTGCATCTCATACTTCCATCCTTGGGCTTCAAGCATTTGTTTTGTCTGAAATACTTGCTCTAATGACCTTGGAATTAAACCTTTCTGATCTAGTAGTCCTGGCTTACCCATCATTGTATACGTCTTACCAGACCCTGTTTGCCCATAGGCAAATATGCAGACCTGGTATGAAACACAATCAAATTAATAATAGGTTGTGAATGAGCACTTATGTGCAACTTCCATCATTTAGGCAAATGATGTTTCACGATGTGAGTATAATTCCTTTTGAAGAGTCCAAGGTCCTAATAAAAACTACTGTATCAAATTTTGACATGCATATCAGTGAATGTTCAAATTTACTAATAAGTTGGTAGAGTTTTCTTATCAACCATAACTCTAGTAAAATATTAGGTATCTATAAATTTAAGAGCAAATGATTCTTGAGTTCAGTAGAAACAGTACTACCTTATATCCATCAAGCGCACTTTGAACTAGTTGTGATATCTCCACAAAAACATCTTCTTGTGAGTTATCAGGCACGAATACTTTGTCAAAAGTGAAAGAGTGCTTTTGCCCTTGCAAGAAAACAAAACGTAGAAAGTTGAGAGGAAAATATTGATATGAGAACTAGTAATATACTAAGAATATATATTATATATTACAAAGATTTAGGAAAATGGGCATACCATTTTGGCTCAAATCAATGCCTCGACCCTGCGCTTCCATTGATGTTGGGAATGAAACAACTTTTACATCATTTCCAACCCCATCATCAGAAAGCAGGGGTCTCACTCTACAAAATACACGAATATTCCCTTTCAACTCCTGCATTAACAAGGATTCTAATTAGACTAGAATATCAAAAAACTAAATATTTGCTAAAAGATAAAATCTTAAATTTTAAATACAAAAGTAGTTATATAACATCACATAGTTTTTGTATAATTAGGTACCAGAATAGTGTTATGCAATTTCTTGCGAACATTTTCTCCCTCGACAATCTTTAACTCTGCATCAGCTAGACGACTTTTCAACTCAAGAATCATTGCCTTGTTCACCTCAAATTCGGATCTTGTTTCCATGGCTGATAGATCAGAAAGCTAGAGAGGAAAAAAGCAAATGGCGGGATTAAACAAAAACAAAGGTATTTCTGTTAAATACAGTTCATTATGAATACATAATTATAAAGGTCTTGGTATAATTACAAAGCAAGGCCAAATCAACAACCTGCAATTTCTGTTGCGCGGAAGCAAGTTGTTCGTGTAATCTTCTTATTTGCTCACTTTGATCCGAGCATGTTGACTGAAAAAAAATTCATGTGTCCAATAAGCAAAAAAAATTTCAAGCCTTCAACTGAGAAACATCAATTGAAAAGCAAACCTCCAGTTTCACTGTTTTAGTGTTCAGAGTCTCCAAATCTGCTGTGTACTTTCCAGTAAATTCCTTGTATTTTGAAACTTCAGATTGTAACCCTTCAACTTGTGCCAACTGTCGATCACGGTCCTCCCTCATTTGTTGCAGATCGCCTCTCAAGCGTGAAGCTTCACTGCCTAGTGCTTCTTTATGCTTGATTGCCTCATCTTGGGATGCCTATAAAAATCAAGTATGAAATGGGCCGTTTTCAGATAATGTTCGATCAATTGCTATTAATTAGTGTTCTAGTGATTGGCAACCAGACGATTTTTTGAGCAATAGCTCAATAACAAACCAATTGAGCAAGTGATAACAATAAGTTTAATGAAGTAGGATGTGTTACAAGTTCTATCACTATATGCTATCTCAAGTAAAAAATGTTCTACACGACTATTTGTGCATTTGGCATTCTCATGTGAGACTACTGAAGGCAACAAACTAAACTAAAAAATGGAATTATCTCTAAGATGTACAGATGGAACTAAAATTAGCTTGAAAACCATGCAAGAAGTATCAAAAATAAAAGTTATAATAAACACTACTAAATTCTTTGAGGGTTACCAAAAAGGATACTTCAGCAATAAAGCACAACATGTAAACCTAATGCGACATAGGTAAATCACATATCATGTGTATATAGAGGTGGCCATCACATATCCCCAAAAAATCCCATCCACAGACCACATTGTTGTGAAAGTGACGTAATATGGTAAACACAAAAAGCCACCCACAGGCTATAATGAAATGCAATGCTTCAGACCAATCTTCCACTAACCTAATACATAGATCTAAGAGTAACTAAGCTTTTCCTTAAAGCAATTAAACTCCACTTCTTTATATTAGGAACATGATGAATTTCCTAAGCATTTCATATCAGATGAAAAGAACAGATCTAATGAAAATAAGACCAAGAGCCCAATCCCCCCCAAAAAAAGCCTTACCCGTGACAAACTAAGCTGCTCTTGCAGAGAAGTAAAGTTGCCCCTCAAAATGCTTAGGTTTTCCACAACGGCTGCCTTTTCTTCCTGAACACGTTTGAGCGTAGTATTTGTCGCTTCAAGATCCGATTGAAGCCTAGTATTCCATTGATGCAAACTCGTATTAAACTCTTGTAACCGCCTGTATGTATCATTAAGTGACTGAATCTGCAGAAGGAAGTACACGTGATGACAATTTTTAGTGTTACACTGTTACACTAAGATGAAATCAATTCTGAAATCATACTTCAAATTTACAAGCACTAACTACTTACCTTCTGGTTAGCACTAGCATTATCCAATTGACTTCGCCTAAGATCTTCAGAAAGAGAAGCTTGTAATTTCTCTGCGGCCAATCTCAAGTCTCTTTCTCTAGCCAAAGAATCTAATGCTTCCTAGTAGATTCATTTTACAGTTTAGTATGACAATCCAAAATACAAAACCGATACTACTTTTAACGCATGTCAAGGCTCGTACCACTCTGTCAACTTCCTCCTTTGCAAACTTTGACTGCAAAGCTTCCAAATTTTTCCTCAATTCCATAATAATAGAATTCAATTCATCTTCCTTGGCCTTCATCATCGACTCTGGAAAGAGACAATTATGTATTTTGGGACTTTATTTATAAGTTCTGAAGTAAAAACAGAACGATGTTAATAAGACAAAGAACAACATACCCGTATCATTGCACTTCTTTTCTGCCAATTCCAACAGTTTTTTAATTTTTTCCTGCTCCTCAACATAGTTTGCTTCAAGTTGCAGAAACCATTTGATACATTGCTTAAGTCTTTTGATGAAATCAATCATTTTGTCATTCTTCTCCTGCAACACAAGAGTAACCATTATAACTCAAGCATGAAAAACTTTATAATAAAAGAACTCATTGCCAAAGCACTCAACCGAAAAACATATACTTCTACTTAATAACTGAAGTCTCCACTGCAACGTACCCTGTAGTTCAAATTTTTCTTCAACTTCTCGGTGAGTAAGGTATCGACATCCTCTTTTGTGAACTCAATTGCACCACAATCAGAACCAATATTGCTTGGCGGCGCACTAAGTGGTGGTAGATCTTGGCCCCCATTTACCACTGAAAATGCTTGACGAGTTTGAGTTCGTGTTCCAGTGTTAGGTGCCATTTTTGTGCTAGCAATCCCTCTCCTCTTATCTAAGGAACCCTCATCGATACTACTACTTTTTCTCTGCATAAACCATCAGCACCCAACTATCGTTTAAGTTATGACTAGAGAAAAACTTAAGAGAGTTACGGAATTTATATAGAAACAAAATATGCAGAAATGTAGAAAATCGAGAAGTTAAGCAGCAACAACAACAACAATACCTACGAATTTGAAAATTTTAAAAGAGATTTACATTAATGGAAGAGAAATTCACTGTTGAAGGACTGGGAGGAGCCTTGTTCTGGTTCTTGGAAACCATTTGAATGAAGGGCGTATGTAGAGGTTTTGTGTGTGTGTGTGAGAGAGAGAGAGGAGATAGCGAGAGGCGGACGGTTTAATTTGCTGGTGGGACCGTGGTTTATTGCAATGGAAGCTACGGCAAAAAATTCATTATTGCTTTGAATTGCAGGGATCAGAATAGAAAAAGGTTTAAAACTCAAAAGGAGGGATTGGAATTGGAATGCCGAACTGCAGTGAAAATTCTTGATTCGTTTTCTGAAGCTTTAGATTATGAAAATTGGAGGAAAATTTGGGTACTGGTTGAGTAATAAACTGGTAATTATGTTGAGATGTGAAGGTTAAGTGAGGAAGAATTGAATGCAGATCCGTGTAGAGAGAGATGGGTAAGCGTCATTTGAATTTTGTTTCTGATTCAATAGAGAGACATCCGTTGTAAATTTGACTTGACCAAAATGCCCATGGGCTCAGAATCCATTTCATCGAAATTTCGAAATATAATGCTAGTGAGTTACTCCAAAGAGTGACTAGATGTTATAAATTTTTACAATCAATTAAGTTTTGTCTTTTGACTTAATATTTGTTACTTTGAAACGTTATTTTATTAACTTAACAAATAAATTTATTTTGTTTTTATAAATAAACAAATTAATTAAATAAATTGTACTCCTTGCATATTTAATCATGTATGTGAAAAAGAATAAAGTCACTTGGAGAAAATTATTATCTAAAATCGGGCCACATTCATCAGGTTCTCATTTGCACAACAAGATCTAAGATTTTAACGGCCTCGATTTTGACTTCAACTTAGACTTTCCTGCCGATCCACAACACATATGGCCAACATCGATTGTTGAAATATCAGGTCATCCACAACCCATTCCTTTTATTGATTATTGCACTACTCTATCACAAGACCCACAACACTGTTTATATATTTCTCAATTTCCCATGAGTATCTTGTAAATTATTTAGACATGTTGTAGCCATTTTTCCCAAGTGTATTCTATTATATTTTGTTGGAGTTGCTCGTGGGTGATGGGATTGCGAGACGACTCACGATAGTGTAGGTATTCACGAATTGGTGACAATGCAACTTAATGTGTAGGATTACTTGCACTGTCTGGGTTTGACAAGTCTGGGAGTATCTTCGCCAAATTGATTAATAATATTTGTTTCTATTTTTTCAATAATCACATTGTACATTATAATGGATGCGTACTCAGATACACAACTCTAATTACATAACATGTGCCCATGATAACAACCTTTTTATTACAAGGTATGACAGCAAAACAATGTTGCAATATCATTTATATTCAGCAAACATGCGACATAGAAATATCACCCGATGTCCCGATCGCATTAGCTCATTATCATACTAATCATAAATAGCTTCTTAATGAAGGTGTACCACTATATATTTTTAATAGAATAAATAGTTTGTTCTCTCCCGATAGTTTAATATAAAAGCAAATAAATTAGGAGTAATAGTATTTATTATATATTCGATGTAGGTGAGTTGAAAAACCATGATTACATCCTTTAAATCCCCTCTCATGCAAGCTTAATAGAGAGAAAAAATATGAAATAATTTTTAAATTATATTTGTTTCTATAAAAAAAATACTCCATATATAAAATCATTTGCATAAAATGAGTAATAACACTGGTAGCATATTTCCTGAATCGAAGACCATTTCCAAATTGCAAAATACCCCTTGCTTGAAGAGGGTGACAAGAATTTACACTTTTTTACCTTTTTCACGAGTGGAAACTTGTCACACAAACACAGAATAATTAGTTTAATTAATTAATTAATAAGGTGAGAGATAATGCATGGAGTTGTTCATCTATCTATTTCGTTTGTTGATGCTCTTTATTTTCAACTTTATTGAAAAACTGATGGATGGATGCTTCTTCTTTACAAACGCACTTACGCCTCTCAGCTTGTGCATTACTTTCATGGGAATTAAGATATAACTTTCCAACTCACACACTCCACTGCTTATTGATGCTCACTCATTGCCCTTTTCTCACTAAATGAGTTAATACTTAATACTTACTTTTTTGGGGGATTTGCTAACTATATAAATTAAATAATATAATGGCATTCTCACTCAGGCAACATCGGAATATTGGAATATTGGAATATATTCGATGGGGGGCACTATTAATATTAACAAATATATATATAATTAAATAAGTTAATGGATAGTAATTTCAGTGATGCATGTATCAATAAATTTGTTAAAATATTCTACTTGGATCCAAATATTGACCAATAGTATCCGGTATCCCAAAGAATCTAAATTGTTTGAAAATTTTGCGTGTTATAAAATTTAAATATTGTTTAATTAAACTTACCTTTTCTATCAAACGAACGAATTCATTATTTCATAATTTATTGTTCTTAGTGATTGCAATACACATAACATTATTACATAATTGGTTAGATGCACAGCTTTTATCGGACTATATATGATTCAACAACTTTTTAGAGATACTTAAACAGATAGGATTTTTTTCTAAAATAAAAATTAATATGATGAGTTATCACCCCTACCAATGAATTCTTGGTATGTGTTCAAAGAGTGAAAATTCCAATTTTTACAAGTCATGCATTTCCACAATGAATTTGTACATGTTTAACCTAGAATCCACGGTTAATTATATTCAAAAAAATGGATTCTAAACTTAGTAATAGTACTTATAATTTATTTTGAAGAAAGATGAACAAGGTTGAAACCGAGCTACTGAAAACAAACATTGGGTTGACTTTTGGGCCCGTTATTTCAAAGCTTTTTTGGCCCAAGGTCCGTTTGTTGTGGTGGGCTTACTAGCCAAACTTTTAAGAAAGCATGGGTCATAATTGGAGTAATGGTTCATGGGTTAGAATTTGAGTCTAATCCAGGCAATGGGCATGTTTGGGCCTATTTTAAACTAATCATTCTACTCCCTCAATTCCGTACTAATAGAGTCATTTTGCTATTTCAATACGTTCCATAGTAGTAGAATCATTTCCTTTTTTTAAGTACTTTTTCTTACTTTATTGTTTCTTTATCTCTTTACCTTTTTCATTTTCCATTTTATTCTCTCTTTACTTAACTCACCTAACACAATTTTCTCAATCTCCGTGCCGAAAAGAAATGTCTCAATAATTATGGAACGGAGGGAGTAGTATTTAGAAAATCAACTTCCAATGATACATATGTTAAATTTGGTTACCCAAAAATTGGATGTGTGACGTTAAATTTTATGGTCAAGCTCAAACTTACTACCAACCAAAATTTAGACTACTAACTTAGCATGGACATCCATTTCTAAATCATAAACACGAAAAAAGAAGCAAAGAAAATGGTCTCTCTATTCAATATTCATATGCACTCGACGAGAGGGATATTTCATGAAATAAATTACTGTATAAACGAGAGAGAGAGAATTGATGATATGTTAAATTAAGTTCCTTTTGGTGCATCAGAATCTGTAGGAAGTTTGGGGATTCTGATCTCTAGCAGAGAATCATTCTTGATATAAGCTTCAGCTTTCCTCCAATCTGCATTCTCAGGCACTTCAATCCTCCTAACATACCCATGCTCCCACCACTGGCTGCTTTTCCACTTCCTATTCTTACTCTCTTTTTGTTGCCCACTTATCTCCATAATCTTCCCATTTTCCACTGATACTTCAACACTGCTTTGCCTATTACCTAATCACACACTCTAAATTATGGAAAATCGTACTCAAAATTAGGGCAAACAAGGTTTAATTGGCTACTAACCAGACAGATCTGCTTTGAGGATAAAATCGGTATGATTTTGGCACCAATCGACGCTGCGGTGAGCGGAATTGGGCAGCACTTCGTCGGATTGGAACTCCCATAGAGGGAAGGCATCTGACGGATCGAAGAATTTACCGAATAAGGAAGGGCTGAAGAGCGATCCAGGCTTGTGCGTAGTTAGGGCTGCGAACACATCTTCTTTCAGCGGTTGGCACCATTTGTGGGGGTTGTGGTCTTCGAATTGGATCTCGATTTGTTTGCTACTCATCTAAATGGGGAAACGATGGAAACCTGTGAATTTAGCAGAGATGTGAGTTGCATTATAAAGCAGAGAATCAATTCCGTGGGAATCTGATAAAGTTTGTGGCGATCGATATCGAATATTTTGCTTTTCACGGAAGTCCATCTTCCGATTATGCAAAAAGCATGTTCTAGATTAATGCTTACCCCTTAACAACTGTTCCATTCATTATAAGGACCTTCATACTATGATTATTTGATTTTGAATTGAGACCGTAGAAATCGCTTTCTTATTTTTTTATGCTACACGTATATTTTATAATTTTATTTTTACTTTTTGCGTTGAATACAAATGGAGTATTTGATTTGACAGTGATATCACTTCCAATTTAATCAATGGATGAACACTACTCAAACATAAAAGTCAATAAAGATAATTTTTTTTCACTTTTAACTAAATTTGAGTTTGTAAAGTGATAATTTTTGTTTTTCAATTTCTAGTCATAAAACACTGACAAAATCGTGAAACTGTCCACGTAGCAAAACGAGTTTTTAAATTTCATCATGCATCTGTTAAATATTTTGTTGATGTCATTTAGTAGTATTTTTTTTTTTAAACCATCAATACATTTTGAATCTAATGCTAATACAATTGATTCTTTAATTTCATCTTGGTCAGTTAATGGTACTCCTATCATTCACGGGTGCTGTTCCTCACATTCCAATTTTTTAAAATTTTTATTTTTTTTTATTAAGTGTTATATTTTAAATTTAAAAAATGATGATGTGCAGAACAGCATCCCCTGCTGTGATTCCTCCACAGCAGGGGATCCAACCCCATCATTCATTGATTCGAGATTGCAGGCAGGCAAGACCAATTATGAGAAGAAGCGTCATTGCATGCTCGCCTATCGTTGAAGTACAATTTCATGGCCGAGCATTAGGAGGGATTTTGGAGATTGTATGGAAAATGCCTTATGTTCGTTGCCCTTCACTATCGATATCAGCCAAAATCTAGGTTGGGGTCTTCGTGATATACATCGCGAATGAAACTCTAACATCGAAGTTAACAGCTCCGTCAATCCTTACCAAAATAGGAAGAAATCCGCCCTTCATCATCGATGTCAGCCAAAATCTAGGTTGGGCTCATCGTGATATACATCGCGAATAAAACTCTAACATCAAATTTAACAGCTCTGTCAATTTTAGAACAAAATCATAGAATGTTCATATGTTTAAGAGAAAAATGTAATTAAAATATTAATATATTTAGAACCAAAAATGCATTTTAGTCTAGTTGAAGTGTTTAACTAATGTGCTACTAGTATTTAAGGTATTCGGTAGGTCAAAATCGTTTTTACAATCAAATGTAACAGCACCATCACTTTTAGGATAAAAATGAACTGATTCGTTATGTCAGAAATCATAAGCTACCAAACGTAATATTCTAGACTAAAGTTGTAAGATAACTCTATTTTTAATGTTTTATATGACAGTCCTACCATATATGCATAAACGTATGGAAATATGGTATATAAACTTTGTAATAATTTCCTTATAAGAATGTATGGATAGATATGAATGAATGAAGATTTTCCATCATGTATTAATTTCATTTTTGAAAGAGTAAATTGATAATCTTAAACTACAAAAAGCAAAGCAGGGTATATCATATTCGCGCTAAAAATGACATAAAGAAACTCGCAACAAAATTTCGTGAGAAACACCAACAAACATACCATCAAATTTTGGTCAGATTTCGTGTGACAGGGAAAGTCAACATCAATTCGTAAATGTTAATGTTTCAATCCCATCTGGTTGATCACGAAACCCCACACCTCACATTCAATAATTTCATTTCCATTTTTCTGGGCCTATTCAATCGCCCTGTTTCTTGGAATTTTTCCGGCTCCTTCTTTTGCTTCATGCAAACTGGAGCATTTGCTCGGAAATTCCCACATTTTGCAATCAAGATTGTTGATCATTTCGGTCCTGTGCATGATTCCGATATTTTTGGCGGAAATATTGAGGTGGGCAGCCTAGATTCTTGGTGAAAAGGATTAAAAATCCGTTCTTGATCGAAATGTGGTTAATCAGAATATGAAATTGTTGTAATGCAATGAGAAGCATTTTGCAGAATAGGGAATATGAGGTTTCAAATGATAATCATAAGAGGAGGTTTTATCTATATGGCGTTTGTGTTTGTGCTTTCGATTACATCGGTGATGGGTGTGGAGAGCAAGGACCAAGAAACCTTACTTTCTTCTTTGATGGACGCAGGGGAGATCAATCAAGAGATGGTACTCACCTCTAAATTTTATCATCCACAATCCTAATTTGGGAAGTTGTCAAGTTTGCTTTGCCATAATTCATTCTCTGGTTTTTCATCCTGAATGCCCTTACAACTTTGCTTCACAGCAATGCTGGTTAAGAATGAATTATAGTATAAAGGTTAGGCCAAATGGGGAAGTTTTTGGTTTATGATGAATGGATTTAGATTATTCATTCTCTCAAGGTTTTTAAGGTACACGTGTTCACTTTCCTCTTAAAGGTGGAGTTCCTCACACCATTTCATAAAAATCCTCTTCCTATTTCAACCAACTGCTCTAAGAAGCCATCAACTGTGAGCTACTGTTTTGTGGATAAATGCCATGGATGTGCTTTGCACAATTTGTGGATTCTGTTGAACTTCCTTAGTAAGGTTTCTATATATGTCTATGTGCTGCATAAATGATCCTGATCCAAAGGACTTTCTTGATGCAGGCTGAATCACTACGGACTGACTGCAGGAACGAGCTATCAAATGCCAAGAAAACCTTGCAGGATATTGAGTTATGTTTCACAAAAGAGAGGTCGGTTCGTCGTGAGGAGCTTTATGGTGGGTTGTCCAGAGGAAAGACACAGGATGCTCGCAATGTCATGTGCCCTCATGTTAAGAAAATCCTTGTAGATTGTATAAGGGATAAAAACCTAGTGCTTCCTGTCACAGGAGAGAAGAAGGATTTGAAAACTTCCAATGCCAAGTACTTGGGATCTTTACCATCTTCTCCCGTACGGCGTGAGTTAGCTGAGAAATCCAGAGAACCAGCCGATCCAGTCCCAACCATCATGCTTGCTGTCGGTGTAACTGCGTCCCTCACCTTTATTGTTTCTGTTCTGCTGTTTTATTTCTGCTGCGGGGGTAGCTTTGCAGCAGGTCGAACCGATGAGAGAGCGCTCCTCAGCTTAGCCTTAAGCGACAGTTCCATTGGTATATAATGCTTTTTCTTGTCATAACTCATCTTTACTGGATCCCTTCTCAGCCATGTCTATTTCCTCAATGCTTTAGCCTCTTCGCGGAAGTCATTGACATTAGGAACATTGTCAAATGAAGAAAAGCTCGATAGCCAGTCTTTCAGCAGCAGCTTGGGGCATACCAGAAGTAGCGGGACCTTACACTTGGAATCGCGGTCTTTGGGCAATTTGAACCATAGCAGTAGCAGCGGAGACTTATTTATGGAGTCGAACGAAGCATGTTCTCCGAATGATGCACTTACTCTGAGTAACTCAATCACTCTGAGCAGTTCCAAAAAAGAGAATCCGCTTGGAACCTCTGCAGACGATGCTGCCAACTCTGCTCCGGTATTTCCACCTCTTAAGCCGCCTCCTGGAAGAATAACCCCTGTCAACCCTCCTCCTCCTCCTCCTCCAGTTAGCTCGGCTCCTCCCCAGCCCCCAACTGCAGCTCTCAGTACACCGAGTCCACTAGATCCTAGAGCTCCAGCACCCCCACCTCCCATGAATGCTCCTGGAGCACCCCCACCTCCTAGAGCTCCCGGTGGTCCACGTCCTCCAGGACCTCCACCACCACCTGGCCCCAGGGGGGGTGGTCCTCGCGCGCCAGGACCCCCACCGCCTCCAGGTGTTGGAGGTGCTCCACGGCCTCCTGGCGTGAGGCCTCCTAGGGGTGCACATCATGCACCAAGCTCCTCCACAGGAGATATTGATGACGGTGGTTCTATGACGAAGTTGAAACCTTTTTTCTGGGACAAGGTGAATACCAGTGCTGATGATACAATGGTTTGGAATCAGCTCAAAGGCGGATCCTTCCAGTAAGTTTTGTTTTTCAGCCATTTAAATGCTTGTTTAAGTACTTTTCCGTGAACTTGTCGTTTGACATGTAATGACGTCTCAACAGGTTCAATGAAGAGATGATCGAAACCCTATTTGGATATGCCCCAGCTAGTAAAAACAAGGTTCCGGCAAAGAAAGATGCTTCCCAAGAGGCTCCTAAGTTCATTCAAATAATTGATGCCAAGAAGGCACAGAATCTGTCGATTATGCTCAAGGCATTATGCGTGACTACAGATGAAGTCCGAGATGCACTCGAAGAAGGTTGTTTTGCCTACCATTGCCTCTGTTAATTTGCACAATGGCATTTCGATGAGAGATCACATGATGTAGCAATTACAAAATGGGAATCTCTAAATGAAAGATATAAATAGTACTAGTATGTAAATGTATAAATGGAAATAAAGATTATTATGCAGGTACCGTGCTTGTGATAAACTATCTAGAGGTGGTTATTCCTCATTGATCTCCTTGTTTCAAATTATGTAGGTAACGAGCTTCCTGCAGAACTTATTCTGACATTGTTAAAGATGGCGCCTACTTCTGAAGAAGAACTAAAACTGCGACTCTTCACGGGTGACTTGACCCTGCTAGGTCCTGCAGAACGCTTTCTAAAGGTCGTAGTTGATATTCCATACGCGTATAAGAGGCTAGAATGTCTTTCCTTCATGGGCGTCCTTGAGGAGGAGTCAGCCACACTAAAAGATTCTTTTGTGGTTTTGGAGGTAAGCTACTGATATATTGTTGCTCATCATCTATGAACGCTGAAATAACGGGATCAATATATCCTGTCATATTATGTAAGCTAGTGAGCGAATAACCAGAGAAAACTGAATGATGATTTTCTACTCCATTGGTAAAAACTGGTCTTTTAGTTAGGTTGATGAACTCATATATATAGAGGCACACTTCTATTCACCCGCCTAATTAGATCCTAATTGTGATTAATAAACTCTAACTAGGGATTAAGAAAGCCTAATTTAGATGAATACACTATAATCAGTTAAGTGTCCAAAACTGTATGATTTCTCAATATTTTGCAGGCTGCATGCACAGAACTGCATAAAAACAGATTGTTTCTCAAACTTCTTGAAGCAGTTCTGAAAACTGGTAATCGCATGAATAGTGGCACATTTCGTGGTGGTGCACAAGCATTTAAGCTCGACACGCTTCTAAAGTTATCGGATGTGAAAGGACTAGACGGAAAAACCACGTTGCTGCACTTTGTCGTTCAAGAAATAATCCGAGGGGAAGGCATAAGAGCTGCTCGAGCAGCACAAGAGATGCGAAGCATGTCCAGCGTCGTGTCTGAAGATCTTGACAACGGTCCTGTCCTAGATACAGATGAGAACTTAAGGAGCCTCGGTCTTCAGGCCGTGTCACGTCTTGGAAATGATCTCGAGGTTGTGAAAAGAGCTGCAGTTTTAGAAATTGATAACTTAACTGGGACAGTTGGAAGGCTCGGTCATGCACTTGTGAAAGCGAAGAATTTCCTCAACACGGAAATGCAGACGATAGAGGGAGAAGACAGGGGGTTTCAAGCCTCATTGAGGAGTTTTGTGGAGAATGCTGAGCCTAATGTCAGGTGGTTGCTAGAGGAAGAGAAACGAATAAGCATGCTGATCAAGAGCACTGCAGATTACTTTCATGGATCTTCAGGTAAGGTTGACGAAGGATTGCGATTATTCTCTGTCGTTCGCGATTTCCTTGTGATACTAGATAAAGTATGCCTTGAAGTTAAAACCACACCAGCAAAGCCAAAGGAGCAAAAACGGAAAGAGGAGAAGCCTAAATTGGTGGAAAAGCCTAAAGATGAGAAGCCTATTACATCAGCTCCGAAAGATGATACAGTTGCTGCGCCTCCGGTTCAGCCCCCAGCGGCCATAGCTAGTGGAGGTGCGGCTAGCCCGGATAGCTCAGATGATTCAGATGAGTCAGACAATTCAAGTTCAGAGGAGGATACATCAACTACCAAAGATGATCCAGTTGTCACCTCAAAAACCAACACCTCCAGTCCCAGCCGTACCTAATACGCATCCAGATACTTCAGAGGATTCGAGTTCTTAAGAAGAGGACAAGCCAAACACATCAACTACAAAAGAAGAGAGCTCTACTAGTGCATCAACTGTGAAGGAGGGTCCTCCGGATAGTTGAGACGAACACGAGGACAAGGGCTGATGTTACATAAATTAGAAAAAAAAGCAAGTGCAAGAAAGCCTCATCTTAGTTTAATGCAACCTCTTCATTGTTAAACAAGTTGATGTCCAAGAGAAAATGGTAGCATCTCTTCTTTGATTAGGGTGATAGTTCCTTGTGAAATTGGGCATTGATGATATTTGGAATGTGTAGGAAACCTTTTGTATTTTCTTCCCACTTGGGTTTGTATCATTTTGTAGCTTTATGTTGTTTATTGCAGTGCTTCCATTAGATTACTAGAAATAGATAAGCTCTTTTATTTATGTACAGATATGATTCAAATTTAAAATCATCACTGCCGTGTGACTTGTCTTGTTTTATGTATTCCATTATTTTCTTTTTTTTTAGCATGTGAAAGTGTGCACTTCGCAAATGAACTTGATTTTGTGCATTTCAATTAATCGTATGGAAACTTTAAAGTTTCATAATCTTGAATTCCACAATGTAACTTCTAAATGCCAAAAAATAAAATTGAGCATTTTAGCAAGAATTTGAGACCTAGTTATATACCACTACTACACAACCTATATAAGACCCAAATAAAATCTAGCTAACAACTCAACAGAAAAATCTTCCAGTTGCCTGCCTAATATCTAAAGGAAATGAAAGAGAAGAGAGTAAAAGAACAGCTGCCAAAAAATCTCAGCTGCAAAATCTCCTAATACAACACCGTGACTAGGCAGAAGAATACACGATTCGGTATATCTTTTTCCAGGTAAACTAGTTCAATAATCATCTAAAACTGCTTCTTATGCAACACCTAAGTTCAACCTTTTGCAATTTATATAGTTGATTAGCAGCAGCTTCCTGGATGATACCAAGAAAAGAGAATTACTGAAAGAGATATTGCTATTCACATCCAACAAAATTTTATCATACTAGGATTTGAGAAGGAACAAAAGTGTGTCCTTTGAATGTAAGTCAAAGAATAAATGAAGGAGTACAAATCGTAGATCCTAGATTGTTACATGCTGGGATATATCGAATGGAATTATAGAACCTGGTCTCCTAAGAGGCAGCAGCTAATTCTGTTGCTTTCTCTTTTTCTTTAGCCACTCTCTTCCAGTTCTCCGCACTGTCAATGATTTCTCCAGTCTTTATTAGGTAACGAACACGTTTACCATCATCCAAGGTTTTATGACCAACCCTGCTCACCACCTCCTTCTCTTTCGAATAAAGCATAACATTTGAGCTGTGAATAGGGGCTTCAATCTGAAAATAGATAAAAACATTAAACATGTTAATAAGTGCAATGACTTCACTCAGCCTTACTTGCATATCACCACATAAGATTTTCAAGAGGGAATTGTAGGTCCAAGCTCCAAGCTGGGAAGAGAAATAACCTTGATTATCTGCCCAGGTTCATCCTCTCCCTTGCTCTTAACATGCTTTGTCTTCAAGTTAATATCTTTAATCACAATGCTGCTATTATGCGTGAAAATTTTGCTAACCTCGCCGACTTTACCTTTGTCCTTTCCAGAAATGACTTTTACAGTATCTCCGAGTTTAACGTGCATTTTATGTAGCACCGGTAAACTGTTTGGTTTGCACTCTTTCCTCTCCCATCGTTTAAGCTGTTGGTGAGATTTCAATTTAGTTAGTAAGAAACTTCGCTTGCAACTTTGAAGATAAAATTCAGAGATGTAACACAGCAAAAATGATGAAATAGTAGGCATAGTAGGAGTGCAACTGTTTAGATGCAAGAATCAGTCAAACAAATAGCAAAGAACAAAAAGGTAATTCTTAAAAATAATCAAGACATATTTTAATAGAACGAATGAAATACTTCTTTAAAGGAGAACTACTGGAAGAATTTTTCCTGTCCATTCCTAGACTAGCTATAAAAAAGAAGCTTCATCGATCTATACAGAATATGCATGTCATGCACTGGGAGACTATGATAAACTTATCTTACAATGTAGCTAAAGAGGAAACGGTGATTTTGAATTCAATGAAAATTAAATAAGCAGGTGCAGCTTAGTCAGATACTACTAGGAGCAAATGATGTGTAAAATGATCAAACTCAACCAACCTTGGCGACAATTGAAGTCGGCTGCTCTGTTAACTTAACCTGCAAGCAGAAGCACGAGTTATTACAATAAACCAAAGATGCATCTTGTTCCAAGGCTTAGTGGCAGGAAAGCTCACACATTGCACCAAAAACAACTCCACAAGTTCACAAAGCATGCTTCATACATGTGCATTGGTTTAGTTTGGCTATGTTATGTAACGAAGAAACCTCAGACTTTTTACGTATATCCGGTACAAGTAGCCTAATGCGTTAAAAGAAGCATACTGAAGTCAATTCAGTTTCTTCAACAATTCACTCTCTACCTTCAAACATGATGACATCAGTTACTCTTCAATTGCTTATAAGTCATAAACACTAGAGTTATTTATCAAAGCGAAAGTAATGGGGATAACAATCATAACACTAATTCATTTATTAATCAGGGTTTGACACACGGAGTATAACAGCGAATTTATAGCTCCGTGTTCTGTTAAACCCCCTTCTCACTTTAGCACATTAAAATTTGAATTTCAAGTAATTTATTGGATGATTTGACGAAGATAATTGATAATACAGCGGTAAGAAAAACATACAAGGGGCAGGTGAAGGGAGGGAGCGACGCTTTTTCCGAGGAAGGAACTGGGGCCGAGATTGAGCGAGCTAAATGAGCTCTGAAGAGCAGCCATTGTTGGATTTCTCTGACTAGGCGGAGTGACGAGAGAGAGAGAGAGAGAGAGAGAGAGAGAGATAGAGATAATGTTCCAGAATCGCCTTTCTATCCAGTGCCCTGCCGTCCGGTTTCTACAGTTGAAATTTGTCTTCAAGAGTCGTGTCTCCCTCCCTCCTGAATATAGATGATAAATAAAGAAGTCGCATCTTCCTCTAATGTTGAATAGTACTAGTACAAGTAATTTTATTGAGATACATTTGTTTCAACAAGTTTTTCCTAACAATATAAGCAATTACTTTCTACAAAGTCTCCGTTTGGCACACACTACACACGCTTCTCATATTTTACATATTTCACACACTACACACACTGCACACATTAATATCGTATTTCTTTTGTAATATTATGACTTAAAACAAATAATACTACATGTACTAAATTTAATATTTCAATTTCCAAGTTTTGACTCTGTTTTATAAAAATATTTGATTTTATACCAAAAATGGATGAAAAAGTTAATAGAATATATACCATACTCATTTTATGTACTCATATTTATCATCTTAACATGTATGACAATATCCGAGCTTTAGTCGAAGAAACTTTATTACTTGACCTAGCAAACTTGATCATAAGACTATAAATTTGCTAAAATGAATGCTAGAAATTATGTTTAACTCTATTCAACCAAAGGTCTAAGTCGAATTATGTTCAGCGACATCTTCGCACATAGATTTTGTCCGAATTTCTAAAAGAAACAGTAATCTAGCAGGACGTCTATTTCTAGACCAGAATTTCCCAAGAAAAGAAATACTAGTAAAATATGTATGTACAACATGGATTGCTTTCATAATCATTAGATCAAAAATTCCTGTGGAGATATACAAAACTAGAGCGATGAAAGAAAAAAAAAAAAGGTCAATCTGGAGAAGTTACTATATACACAAAGCAAAATGAAAAAATATCCGAAGGCCTATCTGAAGCAGCTGGGCGCTGTTTGAGCAAAAGCTAAGGATTGTGGTGTGATCAAAATCCAAATTCAAAAGATAGAAAGAAGAAAAGAATAAAAGAAAAGCATGCTCTTTAAACATCAATGGAGTCGGCCGTGCTGTCTAGTGATTCCACTCTTTGGTGTTGAGAAGTTGGGCTGCGACGATCTAATTGTTCCATGTTGACAATGACAGAATCTGCCCTAGGAGTCCTGGATTCTTTCTGCTTCCGCCTAACATGCCTGGATTTATGAATCTTTGAGAGCTCCTGAACTATGTCCCTCATGCTTGGTCTCTTTTTAGCTGTAGGGTTCACACATTTGTGTGCGAGGGCAGCCACTTCATTGAGTTCTTCCACATCAACTCTCCCATCTAGACGAGGATCAGCAAGTTCCTCCCATCCAACTTTTCCATCGGTGTTCATGGCTGCCTGTGATCATATTTACCAAAATCAACTAGAGAAAACAATGATCAAACAAATGATGCAGACAGAGTGACACCAATGCTGGCAGAGGAACAAGAGAAAAGAAGAAAAGAATCGTTTATCCTAAATAAAAAACCAGATCCTCGATTATTAAATAAGACGCATGAAACTGGAGAAAAGACGGAAAACATAAATGGTGCGAGGAGAATATGTGATATGCCAAAAGTCGGTGTAATCATAAGATTGTGAGGCAATCTAAGACTATGGAGACAACTTACCAGCTCAACATACTCCATAAGACCCTGGAGGGGATTTCTTGCCGCAACAAGTTCAAAAAGCAACACCCCATAGCTGTAAACATCACTTTTTTTTGTAAATGACCGGGTTGATATGTATTCAGGATCGAGATACCCAAAAGTCCCTTGAATATTAGAGACTTTCTTGTTAACCATCTCTTCTCTTGAAAGTCCAAAGTCTGCCACCTGTGAAATAGCCCATGCATAGTATGAACATCTTAAAAACGCACTAGTACGTCATAAGAATTTTGAACATCTTTTTATAAGAATAATGGAATACTGACAAAGAATTACCCTGGCTCTCATGGAATGATCCAACAAAATATTTGAGGATTTGATGTCACGATGTATCACAGATGGAACTGCCTGTAAGCAATTGCAAAAGCAGAAGATAAGCATGTGACAACAAGGCAGCAAACAGATGCATAACCATAAAAGACTAGTATTTGTTGTGAGCATAAAAATAAGTTATCCAACGTACCCCGTCATGAAGATATTCCAAGCCCCTAGCCACATCGAGGGCTATTTGAACTCTTAATTCCCAACTCAAAGGCTGAAGTATCTCATCTAAAAGAACATGCGAAAAAAAGGTAATGATTCAGCAATAATGGAAAAGTACCATCAAGTAAAAATTCCAAATTTAAATAATGGATACTGACAGGTTCATGATTTTCAAATTACTCAAGTACAAGATATATAAGACACAGGCAGAGTAAAAATTCCAAAATATGCCTAAAAAAATATTAAATGTGTAGTAAATACCGCCTACTTTGAGCCAGAAGTAGATTTAAGTTACAATAAAGAGTACTCTGTACATATCATTCAAAGTGTCTCACTTTCCTTTTTGAGTTGTCTCACTCCTCTCTCTCTCTCTCTAAACACATGTTAGCCGATACACTTTATACTCTAATCACCTTTTCATACATGTGCTCATTTGTAAAGAAATGAGACAATTCGAGTGGGACGGAGGGAGTATCATATACTTTAAGCAATGCGGATCAAATTCTTAGAGAAAACTTATCAGGCAAAGGATGCGAAAGTTAAGTTCATAGTCAGCTGGAACTGCCTATGTTACAAGTTATCTTCTCAAATATCTAGTTTCCAACCAAACACACATTGTGGTTTAAATAACAAAAGTTTCATTCCATTTTCAAATTTCTTATATTGTAAATTAGGAATTCTTAAAAATTGCATCAAGATCCAGATAGCAATGAAGACAACGACTTGAAGAGATAGACCCAGGTGGGCTTCACCAAATACTGTTGAACAAAAACAATTTCATTTCTTAAATTGAAAGCAATG
The DNA here is from genome assembly GCF_023119035.1 of Salvia hispanica. Lineage (NCBI taxonomy): Eukaryota > Viridiplantae > Streptophyta > Magnoliopsida > Lamiales > Lamiaceae > Salvia > Salvia hispanica. Next base: position 33,295,588 of record NC_062970.1, read on the forward strand.
TTATAGGCACTTACTGTACAAATGCGAAGCCAAACTTCCTCTGCTCATATATACGTAAATAAGCATATGTTGGTTTTTCTCTGCACAATACCCAACCAAATTCACAAGGTTCCTGTGATGTAACCTTCCTAATAGCATAACCTGAGCACAAGAGCAGATAAAGAATAAATATGGTAATGTAGTCACAAAAAATCTTCAAATCATGCACTAACAGCAGTGTACAACTTTCTCACTGGAGAAGGACATGAGGAAACACTATCATTGTTATCAAAGCCATATAGTGTTTTTTCCTCTTTTTCAATAATTTGTTCTTGATCTCCCATCCAACCATTTCTATATGATATTTCATTGACGAATATAGTTTAACATCCCATCTTGAATAAAGAACTTCATTATAGTTATTATTCGGCTCTCATGTTATCTATTTTCCATTGTTGAGTTGGAACTGAAGCTGGCAATATGTAGTTGTACATTATATGACTCAATGGGAGGTGTAGCTAATAATTTAGTTATAAGATTATTATGTTGATTTAAAAGTCTAAAATAAAGCACATTTTGACTGCCATATAAGTTAGTTGATAAATGGAAGTACCTCTGTATGGAACTCTTTCTCACCCTGCTTTGAATCAGTGGCCAACACTTTAACAGCAACAGTCTCTTCAGCAGACATCTGAGCTTTATAAACTGGACCATAAGCCCCTTTACCAATTAAAGTTGTAAAATTGTATGTTGCTTTTTGCAGGTCCCTGCTCGTAGGTTAACAAAACAATATCATAAGAAAAAGGCTAAAACAATGACATGTACATAAAATACCCATGTAGACTATTTATGCCAGACACTAATTTTGCTATTTCATCTTGAGGCAAATTACTTTTTCCTTTTAGTTCCTATTCATAGCGATCTTGTAAAAGATGCATGGTAAATACATCTATGATATTTTGAATATACAAAATACGGAGTAGATGATTACAGGCATATCATCTTCATTATGAAGATTCAACTTCGAATCACTATTCATACCTATGTTGCATAAGACATATAGCAATTGAATCAGCGTGAGAACACTTACTTGTAGGAATACTCCAGTATGCCTGTTGCAGTGACTAAATTCACCTTCTTAAGCCCCCTAAGCCACAAGGGCATACTACTCGGCATCACGGACTTGGGCGATTCAGTGCCAAGCGATGAATCTGTTGCACAAGAATCAACCCCATTTGTACGTATAGGGATCGTTGCATTCCTCCTAGAGCTGCTATTCCCTATTTGGGAATTCTTCCTATGATACTTGAAGCAAAAAAATGCTGTTACAGCCAAAGCCACTCCGATCACCACTCCAATCGATAACCCGATAATTAAGCCTGATGATTCCCCTTCCATCTCTTTCTTTACAACTCAACCTCCTCAACCCTACTATCTAATCCGTCCATGTGACTGCAAGACAGTAGCAATAATGATTCATGAAAAACTAGTAAATCAAATAATCTTCAGATAGGATCTCAAGACCATAAATGCGGAGCCCTTGGTTTTAATTATGCCTATGAAATTGCGCTACAGATGCATGACAGTTACAGAGTTTTATGAGGAAATAATCAACAAAAGATATGCAACTTGTGAATTAGGGGTCTAGAACGTTGAAAAAGAATAAATGTGTAAGCAACAACAACAAGATAATCAACAAACAACAGCGGAACAAAAATTCATGCGTTATCGTCAATCTCAGTAGTTTCCAAAACAGCACGAGTCAAAAATTCGCCTCGCGATTTTGTCAACAAAAAACAATAAGTATAAATCAGCAGGAAGTTCCAGGAAAAGTAGCAGATAAACACCGAAAATTTTAATCAAAACACATCCAGAAAAAAGGAAAAAACAGGACAGAGAGAAAATTGAATAATACTTTGCTGAAATTTTGCTGACCAACTAATGTTATCCCCATCTCTCTTCTTCTTCTTCAGAAACACATAAACACACACTCTCTCTCTGGAGAAAGAAAAAAAGAAAATGAAAAAATCAGCGATGAAAACAGGGAGAAATGTAGGAGGAGGAAGGAATCAGGTGCGGGAGTAAGGGTGAAGATTGAGCTGGTAGTTTGGATTTGTTCGGGGAGAAAGAAGGCGACATTTGATTTGGTATATATTAGGGGAGAAGAGAGGAAGAAACAATGGCAACTGGTCAAGAAAGGATCACTGCAATTGTTATTGTCGATGAGAGAGATGAGTTGTTTTGTTGGATTACATAATTCAAGTGATTCCGCTCGTAAATGCTATACTACGCGTGCCACTCTGCCATTTCTTATTTCCCAAAATACCCTTTTCTCTTTGTTTTTTTATTTCTGCCCTCTTATCCAAATTAATTATTATTATGTCGGATCATATTCCTCTTAATAAATAATCCATCCAATTTAATTCATCGACTTTGATTGTTTATGCGCCAACAACCAATTTATTTCCATGTACTAGTATTGGTGTGATATTAAATTACTACTCTATTATCAAATTATGTGATGTATAGTCTCATTTTGAGTTTTATTGTGTAATTCGTGATATAAAAGTGAAATCAAGTTTTTTTAAAAAAAATTAATGCGAAAGTTATATAATTCTGAGAGATCTATAAATAAAAACTTTTAATAAATGGAGTAATTAGTAATTTTCCAACATAATTTCTTGGAAAATTAATTCCAATAAACGAATATCCATATCTGCGAAACAGTCACCAAATGCATTTTGTTTATAGAATTTTATACGTACAATTCACATTAAGATATATAAAATTCCACGTTCAAATTCAGATATTTGGAATTTCACAATTTAGGACAGTTCAGATTGCAGAATAAGAAATATTTCATCAAACAAAGTCTAAAAGACTGAAATAGGTCAATTAATCATTTATAGAATTTCTCTAATTACATTATTTATTTAAGGAGAACTACATTTTAGTCTATACTCCTATTTGCTACTTGCACATTTATGATTGTTGGAGTGAATACATGAAATGATATTAAATTATTTATGCAGTACTATGTTTAAAGTATTTTTTTTTATTTTTTATTTTTTACTTTTTCTTTTTCTTCTTTTTTATTATTTTTTTCGTGATTTTTTTTGAGTGAAGTACAAATTTGGTAGTATTTGATAAATGTATGATACATCTATACTACCTCCCGTCCACTAATAATCGTTTCATTTTGACATTTTTTCCTTCAATCAATAAATATCTCATTTAGTGTTTGCTAGTTTTGATAATAGACCATACATTCAACTAACTTTATTTCATTTATATTTTAAAATTTTATTATAATATATAAAAATAAGACTTACTTTCACAATCTTATTCCTTTCACTTTTTATTACATTTCTTAAAATTTGTGTCCGGTTAAATTAGGCCTCAAATTCGTGGACGGAGGTACTTTACGAAAATAAATTGCACCAATAGTCTCCAAAGTAAAGTTTTAATTCGTTTGATATAAATTTTCATTCAAAGAATTAGTTCTTTTCCATTTTGCCCTTTTTAGCTTCAAAGCTAAATTTGACTATATTTGTTTATTCTCATTTCTATCTCTTCTCTCACATCTCTATCTTTACATTCCTCTCATCTCTCTCTATTAGACTATGAATTAAAATAAAAATATTCTTATAAACATTTTGAGATAATTTGTTTATAATCTTGAAAGTATTTTTTATACGTTTTTCATATAATATATAACTGGGATGTGATCAAATGAAAATTCTAAATATTATACAAACTCAAAACTATGATCTGGACCATTGAAAAATGTCAACAGATCACAAAAAAGCATCAACAGGAAAATGTCAATAGAATTTCAACGGTAGTCAATGATTGATGTTGTGTTGATATTGTGTTGACATTAAAATCTTGAAATTTTAACTGTGTTGATATTATATTGAAACTGTGTTGAAGCTGTGTTGAGGAGTTTTGAGTTTGTACAATATATAAGTTTTCATTTTATCACTACCCATATATAGCTAATATAAATATATAGTTCAAATTTGATATAGTAAAACTTAAGTTTTGTATGGAATGTTATCTTTTTTATGTATTCCCTCCGTTTCGCAATAGGAATCCTATTTATTTATGACACGGATTTTAAAAAATGTAAAGAAAAGTGAGTTGAACAAGTTAGTAGAGTATGAATCCCATTTATATATATTAGATTTATAAAGAAATGTGCGTATAATAAGTTGGTGGAATGTGGGACCTACTTACCATTTATAATAAAAGTGAAACAAGATTCTTATTGTGGGACGGACTGAAATGACAAAAAATAACTCTTATTATGGGACGAAGGGAGTAATAAGTTTGTATATTCCTCATAGATTAATAAAATAAAGAAATAAATTTTGTATTTCAAGTATCAAATCTAATAATAATTTTTGCATAAAATAAATATTTAATTAAAAGAGATAAATAATAGAAGAGAGATGAAAATAAGAAATTATCTAATTTTTCCTTGAGGTTGGATATGGCAAAGATGGGAAAGAATCCTTAAATGAATTAAAATCTTAGATAAAAAACTTCTAGTGCAATTTATTTTTATGAAGTACTCCACAAATATGTATATTCAGCAGATATTAAATTTGTAGTTCACTATCCACCTTGTTTAACTTTTTTTTTTTCTTTTAAAGAAAGTTTCAACCTAGATTTAATTACTAAACATAGAGATTTTGGGGACGAAGTGTTTGTTGTTAATGGTATTAGAGTTTCAAGAATGTTGGAAAGAGTAACTATAGAGTTTCAAGGAATATAACATTAATTGTGTTATAGTTCCTAAGTGTATAGTTTCCATGTACATTTACTTTTCTAATCCTATAAATAGGATTCAACAATGTATCACAAACATCAATTCAGTTCAATGAAATACAATTCATAGTTCAATATGGTATCACGAGCAATTCGATCCTAAATCTTCATTTTCAATCTTTCGACCCGATCCAAAATTCGAAAATCCAGCAACAAACATCCCAACCAAATCTCAAACCTGAAACACCCACCAAAATCAAGTCAGATCACATCCAAATGGCCAAATCAATTGAAACAATTTCTATAGGCATCAAACTTGACGGAAAAAATTTCCCTATTTGGTCAAAATTGATGCTTGTAAACATTGGATCCAGGGAGAAACTGGATCACATAGAGGGGGAAAATGAGCCGCCGGCACGAGACGATCCCAAGTTCAAGGAATGGCAAGCTGCCGATTACATGGTGTTCTCGTGGCTTATCCAGAATATGGAGCCGAGACTCGTCGTGCAATTCGCCCAACATCAGACAGCCAAGGCTATGTGGAAAAGCCTTGTCACTACCTTCGGTGCACGAGTCGATCCTGTACAAGTCTACGACCTTGAAATCACGACAACAAGAACGTTGCAAGGGGACGACAGCCTCGAAGGCTACTGGAGTGAACTCCAAAAACTTTGGGTGGACACAGATTCAAGGAAGCCTTGTCCATATACATGTTGCGACAAAGGTCCTGGCATCTACCAAAAAGAGACGCAGACCAAAAGATTATACCAATTCCTCGCCGGGCTAAACGACAAGTACAATGGCCTGCGGCGGGAGATTCTCAAACTCAGCGACACTACAGCTGAGGAAGCATTCGGAATAATGAAACAAGAGGAAGGTCGGACTGCCGTGTGGAGACCGTCGGCGAGACTGTCCGACCCAGGAGAAACCGGAATTGGAGCGGGCTTCGGTACCCGATTCCATCTGCCACCACCACACATGCAGACACGCGGACCACCACTGCCCTACACTGCTCCACCGGCGCTGCCCCCACGCGGAAACTTCACGAACCGAAAGGGACTTGACAAATCGAAACTCCATTGTTCCCACTGTGGAATGACAAAGCACACCAAGGAGACGTGCTTCAAGCTCGTCGGCTACCCTGAATGGTGGGAGGACGGGCACAAGGCGAACAAGGGCGGTGCTGGGAAAGTAAAAACGGCTATTGGGCGAGAAGAGGTCGATGGGAATGGAGGAGTCGTCGCTCCAGCGGGCAACCAGATGGCCACTGGCGCTGGGGGCGACGGGAATCGTCCGGGAGAACTCCTAATTGCAGGCGGGTGGTGGGGAACAGGCAGCGGTGGTGAGCGAGGGGAGGCAGCGGCGCCGAAGTCTTCCGCCTCTTTTACTCGTTCAATTGAAGGTATAGGGTTTGGGAGTTTGCCCCCAAACCCTTCTAATTTATCTTTATTTCATAATGAACCCCATGTCTTGCAAAATGAGTCCCAAATATCCAAATTTTCCAAATTCCACCCCAATAGTTGTGATTTAACTCGAAATAAGCCCCATTTTAAGTTAAATTACAATGTTAACCCCCCGATTAATTGCCAAAATAGATTTTCTGTGCTTGACAATAACCCTGATATAGAACCAAATGTTGATATTCCTGTGGCTTTCACGGTTAAAAATATAAATATTGTGGATGAGAGGGGATGGATTTTTGATTGTGGGGCGACGGACACCATGTCATATGATAGGGCAGATTTTGGAGAATTGACGAAGTCTAAAAGGGTGTGTATCGAGACTGCTGGTGGGGAACTTGTCCCGGTTGCTGGAGCAGGGACCATTCAGATATCACCATCTTTAAAAATTTCCAATTGTCTTTATGTTCCAACCTTATCTCAAAAATTGTTATCTGTCAGTCATGTGACACGAGAACTTAATTGCACACTTCTAATGAAGCCCAATTTTTGTCTTCTGCAGGATATCCGGACGGGGATGACGATTGGGCGTGGCACTGAACACCAAGGGTTGTATTATGTGGATGAGATAGCTCAATCTGGCAGAGGAATGCTGGCTCACGGAACTTCAGACCAGGAAGTCAAGTTATGGCATAGGCGGTTAGGGCATCCGTCCTCAAGTTATTTAAACATTTTATTTCCTAATCTCGTTAAGAACTCCGTTTTTAATTGTGAAACATGTGTTTTGGCCAAGAGCCACAGACAATCTTTTAAACTCAGTAATACTAGAGTTGATTCTGTTTTTTCCTTAATTCACGATTTTTGATTGTGGGGCGACGGACACCATGTCATATGATAGGGCAGATTTTGGAGAATTGACGAAGTCTAAAAGGGTGTGTATCGAGACTGCTAGTGGGGAACTTGTCCCGGTTGCTGGAGCAGGGACCATTCAGATATCACCATCTTTAAAAATTTCCAATTGTCTTTATGTTCCAACCTTATCTCAAAAATTGTTATCTGTCAGTCATGTGACACGAGAACTTAATTGCACACTTCTAATGAAGCCCAATTTTTGTCTTCTGCAGGATATCCGGACGGGGATGACGATTGGGCGTGGCACTGAACACCAAGGGTTGTATTATGTGGATGAGATAGCTCAATCTGGCAGAGGAATGCTGGCTCACGGAACTTCAGACCAGGAAGTCAAGTTATGGCATAGGCGGTTAGGGCATCCGTCCTCAAGTTATTTAAACATTTTATTTCCTAATCTCGTTAAGAACTCCGTTTTTAATTGTGAAACATGTGTTTTGGCCAAGAGCCACAGACAATCTTTTAAACTCAGTAATACTAGAGTTGATTCTGTTTTTTCCTTAATTCACTCTGATGTGTGGGGTCCAGCTCCAGTTGTTGGTGGGAACGGCTTTCGTTTTTTTGTTTTATTTATTGATGATTGTACTCGTATGACGTGGGTATACTTTCTTAAAAACAAATCCGATGTGTTTTCCAAATTTTCTGATTTTTATACCATGATTCTCACACAGTTCCCAACCAAAATTAAAATCCTTAGGTCAGATAATGGGGGAGAGTATGTTAACACCAAAATGAAGGACTTTTGTGCTGAAAGAAGTCTTATTCACCAAACATCATGTGCCTACACTCCAGAACAAAACGGGGTAGCTGAGAGAAAAAATCGTACCATCCTTGAAATGACCCGAGCTCTCGTTTTAGAATCTAAGGTACCCAACCATTTTTGGCCTGAAGCAATCGCTACATCTGTTTATCTTATCAATCGTCTCCCTACCAAAATCCTCAACTTAAAAAATCCCCTCCAAATGTTATCCACCATGACCACAGTCCCTTCCGCTCTCTCCCTTGATCCCCGTGTCTTTGGATGCTCGGTGTTCGTTCATATCCCAAAACATGAACGTTCCAAACTTTCTCCGTGTGCTGCTAAATGTGTTTTCATTGGTTATGGGATTCATCAAAAAGGGTATCGATGTTACGACCCGAAAAAACGTCAAGTCATCACCACAATGAATTGCACTTTTTTAGAAACCGAGTTCTTTTATAATACCCAACTTACAAGTCAGGGGGAAAGGGAAATAAATGTCGACTCGATAAGTTGGTTGCCTATGTCAAATCTTGCTCCCACTGAGGATCCACAAGAGCCAGCTAATACTGTCGCCGAGCAAGTCTCAAACACAACTCAACCCATGGAACCAGGTGACACTCCATCGCCAGCCCCTCCGATATCCGAGGTAAACAATTCTACTGAGAACTCTGTTGCTATTACCACTGACCCTGTCATTACAGAAGAAGAAGTACAGGAAATCATTGATGAAGATACTGGGCAGTATATTTTGCCGAATCGGATTAATCGGGGAGTTCCACCTAAACGATACTCTCCAGAGAAAATAGGAAGAAAGTCAAAATATCCGGTGGGCAGTGTGGCAAAGGCAAATCTAACGAAATTGGCTAGGGCATTTGAAGCAGCACTATATGGTGAAGAAGAAATCCCACAGACAGTGAAAGAAGCTTTAAATATCAAACACTGGAGGGAAGCAATGATGATTGAATTAAAGGCTTTGGAGAGGAACAAAACATGGAAGAAATGTCGACTGCCGAAAGGGAAACGAACAGTAGGCTGCAGATGGGTCTTCACCATCAAACGAAGGCCCGACGGAACCATTGAAAGATACAAAGCGCGTCTTGTAGCTAAAGGGTATACTCAGACCTATGGGGTAGATTATTGTGAAACATTCTCACCAGTGGCAAAGATGAATACGGTTCGAGTATTGCTCTCCATTGCAGCAAATAAAGACTGGCCTCTACACCAGTTCGACGTAACTAATGCCTTTTTGCATGGTGAACTAAAGAAGGAAGTATACATGGAAGCTCCTCCGGGCTTTGAAGAAGACTTTGAAGATGGAGAAGTCTGTCAGCTAAAGAAAACCCTATATGGGTTAAAACAATCTCCGAGAGCATGGTTTGGAAGGTTTACAGAGGCTATGAAGAAGTACGAGTATCAACAGAGTAATGCAGATCACACACTCTTCACTAAGAAGAGAGGGGACAAAATCACCTGCCTGATAATCTATGTCGATGATATGATCATCACAGGAGACGATTCTGAAGAGATAGAGCAGCTAAAGAAGAATTTGGCGACAGAATTCGAAATGAAGGATTTGGGGCCACTCAAATATTTTCTGGGAGTAGAAGTTCTAAGATCAAAGGAGGGAATTTTCATCAATCAGAAGAAATACACTTTGGATCTACTCACTGAATCTGGCATGCTAGAATGTAAGCCAGCAGACACGCCAATAGTTGTCAATCATGGCCTCAAAATAACAGAAGGAGCCCAGCTAGCCGACCGAGAGAGCTATCAGAGGTTAGTGGGGAAATTGATCTACTTGTCACACACTAGACCAGATATCGCATACGCAGTAAGTGTGATAAGTCAGTTTAT
>NC_062970.1:33305344-33347894 GCF_023119035.1 Salvia hispanica
TACCATATATCAATGAATTAATTAAGAATATAAAGAACATATAGCTTTAGAATGTTAATTAAATGTATATGAGTTAATATTAGGAGAAGAGATAAAAAAAAATATCTAATCATATTTTAAAAAGATTATATGACACACGTATATCATTAAATGCGTAATAAAATATGCATAAGTTAATCTATGTCCATAAATAGGTGTCTTTAATAAATACATTAATGCAAGGGTAATAAAGTACATACATAAAATAAAAATTTAATTGAAACTAAAATATGATGTACAATTACCAATTCAACCCCATTATGGGATTGCCATTATGTCTCCAAAACATTTCTCATCATAATATCCCTATTTCATTTTACCATAATCATATTTTATATTGCGACTAATTTGCCCTATTATTATTTTAGAAATACAAGTCTTAAATTATGAAATTTAACACATGCTTGCATTATATACTCATAATTTTAATTAGGCAATTTAAAATCTTAATTAGAGTATTATTAAATGTACGTTGGATAATTTTATGGGAAATGCTCATAAAATTTTTAAAATATAAAATTAAAAATGATTGTTCTTATAAATAAAAATTATTAATTTTATAAATAATAATTATAATTTTTGTGAGTAAAAGATATTAATATTATTTTAATAATAAAAGTTATTCTATTCATTACTAAAATTTATTATCGTAATAAATAAAATATATTGTTATTTTCAAGGAAAAAATTGTTTCATGAATAAGAATTATATTGTAAATAATAGATTTAATTATTTTTAAAGCAACAATAGTCATTTTTCATCATCGAACCCTTTGATTCATCGGATAGATGAGAAGCTTATTACCAATTGAACTAAACTTCATCGGATAGATGATGACTCAAACCCTTTGATTTATCGGATAGATTAGGAGCTTACTACCAATTGAACTAATCTTCATCGTTGAATAGAATTTTTTATTCTTCAAATAAAAGTTATATTTATTATGAAAAGTCATTAACTTTTTTAAATATAAAATTTATTACTCTATTATATAGAATTTTTATTCTTTTGAATAAAATTTATTACTTTAACTTTTTTAAATATAAAATTTATTACTCTATTATATAGAATTTTTATTCTTTTGAATAAAATTTATTACTTTAATTTTTTAAATATAAGTTATTATTCATGAGAATAAAAGTTGGTACTAAATTATTGTTTATGCAAAACTAAAGTACAATTTAAAACACAAAAGTTATTATTGGTTTGACTAATAATAAACATAATTTGTTTCAACGAATAAAATTTACTACAATACTATTTTATTGCGAACAAAAGTTTTTGTTTATTGTGGACAAAAGTTATTTAATTTTTCTATCGTTCAAGAGTGAGTATAATTGTGAAAAAAATAATCATTTGATGAATAAAATGTATTGTACTATTGTTGTCAATAAAAGAATTATTGTAATAAAAAAATATTTTTCTTTAAATTGAAAGTTATAACTCTAAAGAAATAAAAATTATTACTCCAACAAATAATTTTTATGCTTATGATAAACTCTATTATTGTTGTAAACTAGTGTTAACACCCGCGCTATGCACGGGACATAAGATTTTCAAATAATGAACACAAATCCTAACGAAATATAGAAAATAAGAATTAAAAACAATATAAAGATTTACAAAAACGTAAATCTTTATCTTATCCCACTTTAAATGAAAAATTTACTCCTTCCTAATAAATAACATTTCAAATTTGGTAATCGATTTTGTACAATTTTAATTTATGATATAAGTGGAGTAAAATAAATGACAAATAAGAGATGTGTGACTAATGATAAAAAGTATGAGTTAGTTAGAATAAGATGAATAAAGAAAATATGTGTGAGTAGTGATTAAAGAGAAAAACTTAGAAAAAAAAAACAACAAACCAAACAATAGTTCATAAGTTTTGTTTAAGATAGACGAACAAATGATACTATCATTCACAGCACACGAATTAGGTTGATTAAGTATGCCATCACTCGTAGCTATTGAACTTTGAACGGATACACCAACATTAGCTAAACAAAAATGTAATAAATTAGTAAGTTCAAATACAATACAATATGATTCAAGATACAATTCAATATTTACCATAAAATTAGTAGTCATTTTTCTTTACTGAAAGTTATCCCAATGTATTACCCATATAAATCAAGTTATTTACAACATATACGACAATTAATACATCAATAGTAACGTCAGTTTCACTATCTACTAACACTGCTTTAACAATTTAACTTCCAATCCTCCTCTTTTTTACTTTATCAATTTTATCTTAATTCAAATAAAATATCGTATGGATGAAGTATAAAATAAAATGAATGTTGATTCACTTTTTAGCAAAATAATAGATGAAAAGAATAATTAAACTTAAACTAAATTATACAATACTTAACATTGAACAAATACTTAAATAACCTAAATTTAAAATATATTTACATAGTCTCGAACTCCTAAATTCGTATATTGTTTGTTAACGTAGTTAATTAAAATTATTACTTAACATAACCAAATATCAAAACAATCAGCCATTAAATACCTTAATTTTTTACTAACCATTTAGATGATCGCAAATAAAGTATAATTGAAGCCCACAACTATATATCAAGCCCATATAGATACACCTCAATAGCCTAATTTAATAGCCTCCATCGTCTTCTTCATATTGCTCCCTCATTTCCTGACGCCGGTGATTCTCTCTTTTCCCTCATTTCCTTCTCTCTCATGCCTCACTCGCCAGCTTCCCGCCGCCCCACTTTCCTCAACCGCTGCGTCGCCAAGTGGAGGAGGGGTTTTTGCGGAGGATTTTGGTGGGTCTGCACAGCTGGGTAGCTGGCGCTGCCGGCGTACTTCTCTCTTTCTCGCTCTGAAGTCCAGCCGCCGCCAGAGTAGCTTGCCGTCGCGAGTCGGGCTCGACCTTGACTGTCATGGAAAGTTTGGTTTTTGTTTCGATTCAATGGTTGATCTTTATTATTCAGCTACAATTTTCCATTTTTGTTGTAAGGTTCCAGAAATGGATAGATCTAAAGAATCCACCTTTATTCTGTCGAGTTTATCGGAGCATCGCTGGATTATGGCCAGAATTATCCCACGAGCTGCAATAAGAATATGTTCACATTAGTCCAGTCGCCACCGCGTGGGCTTGCTGGCGTGCGAGTCCAGCCGCCACCGCCGTCGGCTGCTCCTCTTTATTCTGCTGCCGCCACAGTAACCCATCCTACACAGCAGTAGCGTCGCCGCTTCCTCTTCATCTCCAGCATCTCTCTCGTCGCCTCGCCCGCCGGCTATCGCCGGAGCCGTCGCCGGATTCCAAGCAGAACCAGGCCTTTTTTTTTTCTATCCAATGGTTGCTATTTTTCAAAATGACCAAAAGGATAAATCAAAATAGCTTTACATTTTCCCTCCAAAAAGGGTATTAAAGTCTTTTTTCGAGTAAATTACTTTTAAATAAAATTTAAAAGTTACTACTCCCTTCGTCCCGCTTAATATGACACGTTTTCCTTTTTAGTTTATCCTAACTAAGATGACAAATTTCCTTTTTTGGTAACTTTCTCTCTCCAATTAATACACTCAACCACTTTTTCTCACTCCTATTAAAATATCCATCTTTCTTTATCTCTCTACTTTAATATTTATACTCATTTTCTCTCTCTTCAATTAAACACTTTAACCAATAACTCCTAAAATCCCGTGTCGGCTAAGCAATGTGTCATCTTAGCCGGGACGGAGGGAGTATAAGTTTAATAGATACTCCTTCCGTCCCGGATAATTCGTCCCAGTTTTCCATTTCGGTCCGTCCCACATAATTTGTCTCATAATTTGTCTCATTTCATTTTTACTATTTTTGGTAGTGGACCACATATTTCACTAACTCATTCCTACTCACATTTTATTATAAAACTAATATATAAAGATAGGACCCACATCCCACTAACTTTTTCAACCCACTTTTCATTACAATTCTGAAAACCCGTGTCCGGTCAAAGTGACCCGAATTATCCGGGACGGAGTGAGTAAAAGTTAGTATTATTTTAATTAATAAATAATTTTGTTCTAACGGATGGTGTTATATTTTTGAATAAGAGTTGTGAATGAAAGTTAATTTTTGCAAATAAAGTTATTCCACAATTCTAGTGAATACAAGTTTGTGTGAATAAAATGTAGCTATTTTTGTGAATAGAAAATTTTATTTTTATGCATAAAAGTTGTAATAAAAAAAAGCCATTGCTTTTGTGAATAATTTTTTTTTTTGTGATTTTTGTGAAAAAGTTATTGTTCTTATAGACAAATAAAATGTGATAACTAATATTGATTAAATAGCTTAATATAAATTTAAATTACTCTAATTAATCAATTAGTATAAACTAGTAACAATTTTTATAGTAATATTGGAGAGAAAAATCAAACTTTTTTGTAAATAGTTAATAAAATCAAATTGGAAGTGAAAAAAATAAAGCACACTAAAAACTAGTATTTTTTATTAAATTATTTTCACTAAAACTTATAAAGACTAATTTGATTAGAAACTCACGACGTATGTTAATATATAAAGACAACAAATTTATACTAATATTTTATATTTGCTCATAAATATATACCCATAAATAAATGCAATAGAAGTAGAGAAACAAAATGAATATTGTCCATCATAAATAAACGGGCCAATGTTAACAAATACTCCTTAATTAGATCTAATATTCTAATTAATATAATAGTACAATTTAATGTAAAGGATAGTAAAGTAAATATCAAAATATTAATTTAACTAAAAATAAAATCTGATATACAATTACTATAAATTCCCATTATGCCACTGCTATTATGTCTCTAAATCATTTCTCATTAATTTATGGAATACAATACATATTCAATAATAATATAATTTTGTGAACCAAACAGCCCCTGAATGTATAATATAGTCATACCTCATAAAGATACATGGAAGAATATATGTGAAAAAGGCCAACTTTTTTTGGTGTATACATCCTCCGTCCATGAAAGATAGTCTCATTTTAGCACTTTGGGTTGTTCACAAAAATTTGTCTCATTTTTATCACTCGAAAACAACTTTCTTTTACTTTACCTACTTTTTCTCTTTTATCTCTTACTTTATCCCTTTTTTCTCCTCTCACTTTACTTACTTTTCTTCTTCTCTATTATTTTACCAATTTCTGATTAAAACTCGTACCATCCACAAATATGACTATTTTTTGTGGATGGAGGGAGTAATATTTTTTCCATAAACATGTATTTCAATTAAAAATTGTCATTTTAAAAAATAAACTATATTCCACATTTCACTCTAAGTGAGCATTTTTTTTTATTTGGCATAAGAGTTTATAAAATGTAGAAAGAGTGGTGTTTCTATTAAGAAGTATATCATTTAGAATGTATATCCAAAAAAAGGAAAATGTACTCTCTCCGTTCCACAGTAAAAGAGTCATTTCATTTTGTGTAGTCGTTTTGCTAAAATAATTTAAAACAGTAAAAGTTGAGAAAAAAATGAAGTAACAAAGAGAATACTATAGATAAGACTCTTCTCTATATTATTCACTTTCTTACTTTACTTTCTTTCTACTTTAACTATTTACAATTATTTTTGTAAAGCGAGTGCACAAAATGAAATGACTGTATCACTGTGAAATGAATGGAGTATCACTTTAACAAAGAGTATATATATTTTATGTAAAATATGATAAGAATTCTTATATTTATAATAATTAATTGTACGATTAATTAGACAATTTTTTTGTCGCTGTTAAAACTTACTAGCACAAGATTAGAATATTGAGGGTTATCTATAGTAGTACTACTCATTTGTCTTATCTTCACAGATTTTTTTTCGCATTTATTTTGGAAAAAAATAATATAATAAATAATTAAAGTCGAGAAGAAAGTATAAAGTAGAAGAATGTATAATGTAGAAGAGACTCTTTATTGTATTTTATTTTATCTCCACTTTAATTATTTAAAATTATGTTTTTAAAGTATGTGTGAAAAAAGTTGTCATCTTAGACGGGACGAATGGAGCTATGATTGTACATTTGAATAATTGAATTTTTCTCATGACATCTTTTGCGCTTTAACTATTTCTGAAATCTTGTGTCTAATAAAAATTTTAAGAAGAAAAAAATAGCATGCTAAATTTGATCATCCCACTCGAATTCCAAGTATATCAATTTTAAGATATGGAGTAGTAGTAATAGTTAAATTTATCCTACAGTTTTTAATTTTGTAGTACTCACTCCGTCTATAAAAATACGTGCACTTTCCATTGTTGTCGGTTCCACAAAATATATGCATTCTATTTTTGGAAAGTTTATATCAATTTAATAATGTAGATCCCACTATCCACTAACTCTACTTTAACTACCATTCTCTTTCTCTCTCTTACTTAACCATGCCATTCTCATCTTCTCTCTTTCTTTACCAATTTTATCTTAACTCTCGTGTCATCTCATCCGCCCATACTTTTATGGGACGAAGGGAGTAATACCTCCGCGTTTTACTGTGGACTGAGTGGATTTAAATATGCAGTGATCCCGTCCTAATGAAAATAACCTACTTCTTCCTAAGTGGTAGTGCGAGATTTATGTAATACTCCATGTTTTGTGTGCTAAGTATAAACAGAATAAAGTAAAAAAGAGAATAAAATAGAAATAGAAATATTTACTTACACATTGAGAGAGAAGGCATATCTAATACTCCTAGGAGGTGTTCGGTTTGCAAGATTGTATTCGAGATTAAATTTGTAGCGTGTTTGATTCATGAGATTCAACCCCACAACTTAATCCTAAATGAACAATCATGGGATAATTAGTCATAGCTAACCCCCTATGACTAAAATAATCTCACACCTCAATCCTAAATTATATCTTGGTACTATTTTATCTTGCAAATCGAACACCGCCCTAGGTGATGAAACTAGCAGCATTCAATCAGTGCTTTGAACATGTCAGCCAAATTCGTATACACGAAGATGAATAATCAAAAAATAAATTGGAAACATGAATGATCCTATCCAGTCATCAAGGAGTGCATGAATTGCTCCACTCTCTCCACTCCTGTTCTGTTCGTTGCATGCTTCATTTGGGGAAAGAACCTTTTGGTATTGCATACTCCACAAATATAACCCAATTATCCAAATACTACAACACACACAAACACACACTAACAATTAATAACTAACCACACTACAACCCCCAATTCAAATATTATCTCTACATAATTCCATAACATACTACTCCATGTATGTATGGTTTAAAATAAAAATCTTCTTATCAGTTGAGTCATTATACAAACCTAATTTACTGTATAAACTAAGTATCGATTAAATGAGAATCATTTTCAGCTCTATGACTTTAAAAAAAAAAAAAATGACTTCTGTAGGTTAGATGGTAAGAACTTAGTTTGGGCCTCTGTTAGGTCGGTTTTAGGTCTTGGTTGTTCCTCTAACGGACCTGGGCCCAGGCCAGTCCTAAATTTATAAAAAAAAACTAACTGAATCCCATAACAGATGATGAACCTAGCTCAGACCGTTCCGTGTCTATGGTGGGCCAGCCCATACGGGGCCAAGCGGGGCACTTGACAAGTGTAGTTGCTATTTTGATTTTCAGTGCAGGTAATCCAGTTAGTTTTCAACAACAATTATTATTTTAAATAGGAAGTCATCTAAAGAATTTTTAACCTGGCCATCCATGCTTTTCATCCCTAATTCAGCATCTTGTATTGTTGCATAATTCACAAAACCAAAACCCTTAGAGAGTGTAGTAGCATGATCAGTAATAACTTTAGCTGCATAAAGAGGTAAAAATCAGCAAATTGCTTTAACATTTTCCAGAATTCTACTACAAATCCCTCATATTATTAAACCACAAAAATTTTAGATACCTTGGACAACTTCGCCATATTTAGCAAAAGCATCACGTAGGCCTTCACTTGTAGTGCGTTTGTTTAGTCCTGGAAATTATACAAGAAGTTGAATTTGGAAAACTAAGAATATGATGCTGCTAAATTTGACTAATTAGCAACAGTGAGGATATTATATTAGTGGTCTAATAACAAACAATAAACAATTTATTTTACCAACTTGTATTAAGCCAGAAAAACAATTTTAGATGACTGCAATATGAATAAAGATTAAGCATAGAATACAGCCAAACTTTATCCTATGCAGCAAAGCTAACAAAGATATATTGGCTCTCTAAGATTGTTTATTACAAAATCAAATTGAATGAGAAATGCAGCAGTAACTTATGGTCTATGGAGCTATCAAGCTAGAAGGTAAGCATAGCATGCAAAACGATCTTAAATTGCATTGAACTTCCATCATAATTTGATGATCTACAGCTCACAAGTCACAAATCAGTTGTGTGTAGCCTCAAATGTTGTCACCACAGTGAAGGTTGGGTTGTAATGACGATCAATATAAAAAAGCAAAGAAGAGAATTAGCATAAAGCAAGCAGCACCATCCTCTAAAACCGAGCGTGTCAAAGATGCTAGTATAATATGTTTCCTATAACTCTATGCCTTTACAACCCTTCAGTTTAAGCAAACATACAAAAATAATAATATCACAAGTGAGCAAAAAAAGTATGAACATTTGGCAAATTTCTCATTTTGGGTGATTTTAGCTTTTCTTTTTTATATTCTATGAAACGGAAATACACGAATGTTTATGGCGTGTTTAACCATTGGCGTTAAACACAGCATTATCATTAGTGTGTTTCACTTTCATAAAAAAAGGTTCCATTCACTGAACATTTTTTCTAAAATCACCCAAAACAAGAAGTTTTTTACACATACTACAAATAAGCACACACGGTTAGAATTGTTATTTTGTTCTCTCGTTTTGCAGAAGACAATCAAATGAATGGCAAAAATTGTAGCTTGAATACCAACATAGGCCAAGGTAGCACTGCTGCTCTATTAAACACATCACGCCCAAACAATACGAATATAACTACAAGTCTACAACCAATATACTTAAAAACTATGAGAAACGAATTTCAGAATCAAAGTATATTGCAGAGAGGTATATACCGAGACAAGTGATGGGAAAAAAGTGTAACTCAATCAGGCCAAAACAGGGAAGACTGTTAACAGTGGTATTAAAACTAATTTATGGTGTGATTGAGAGAGAGAGATATTTACCACAGACGAATAGATTTGTAGAGGGTTCGGCGGGAGGAGGCTTAAATTGAGATAGAAGGGTGGAAAAAGAAGAGCTGAAAGCCTTTCTTAATAATCCCATTCCAACTCGAGAATTAGCGGAAACCGCCGCCCTCACTGCCATTTCTGTCACCACCAGAGAGCACCTCTCTTGTGAATTTAGAATTTATAGCTTTATTCTCAAATGGGATACAAGTAGAGTCTCACTTTTTTTGAAGAAAGAATTTAATGAAATATTAATCTCATTTTTATATACTCCTTCAACTTTTTTAAATATTTTTAAATATAGAAACTTTTGAATGGCATAAATTTTAATGTAAAGTTAGTCAAAAAGAAAAAAAGAAAAAGGATAGTGAAAATGTTTAGGTGAATTGTGGGTCGTGGAGTCAACATTATTAGTGGTGTGTTAATAATATAAGTTGTAATAAATTATGAGTAAAGGTAATCTATTATTTAAAAATGTACTATAATAAAATATTTCTATTTTTAAGAGATTGACGAGAAAGAGTTTCTATTTTTTAAAAATAGATTGAATATTAATTTTATATTTAGTTAAATATGAATATACCAATTTAATGGAATGTGGTGAATGAAACCATAAATAATAGATGTCCTGCTAATCCATCTCCTACTACATATACTATAACATGATTAGTGATGGTGGGGGTCCATCACTCATGTTTGTGTGTATATAGTAGGAGATGGATTAAGATTTCCCAAAGATGATCCTGAATGGTACTAGTAATGAACCATTATTTAGTATAACGAAGGAATATGCCACAAAGAAAGTAAATCGCGTGCAATACTTCTCTCTATGGCCCTAGCCCTTATGTCTTCTGATATTACAAGCATATGACTTGGAACGTGCAAACTGGGCAACTCTTTGTGAGTTTTGCAGTAAAAACTAGGAGTGAGAATATGGATATTAGGTTTATCCATTTTCGACCCAATACTCACCTGGTATTGGATACCCGATATTCATTAAAATGGAATTGGGTATGATCGGGTAATGAAATTTAAGATAAGTCAGATATTGGGTAATCCAATCGGGTATCGGGTATTACCTGAATATCTGATTTACTGTCTAGGGTAATTTTTAATTAGGTTTAACCATTTAAGGGTTGTTGGCTATGGGATAACTTATTTACCTAATTATAATTAATTAGGTTATTTTTCTCAAATATTTATAAATAAGTAAATCATTCGACTCTCCATTAAAGTGACTATACTCTCATTCATCTCTTTCTTTCTTCGAGTCTGTGTATCTATTATGTTTGCGCCTACAGATACCCTACGTCGTTGCCTCTCGGTGAGTCACTGGCCTCCCTTGACAATACAGTTTCATTTTTAAGTTCATAAATATACATAATTAGCATACAGAAGAAAAATAAAATAAAACATTCTCAATGAATAAGAAATTTTTAGCTTTAAAAAATTTAATATATTTTTAATTCTTAATTTTTTTATAAATTATTAATATATATATAAATAGTTGGGTATTTAGGTACCCAATCATTGGGTTTAGATACTCGCGGCGGATATTTGGGTACCCGAAAAACATATCGGGTCTGTTACCCATGGATACCCGAATTCCAATCCCTAGTAAAAACGCTCAAAATTGCTGCTACTAAGAAAATTAAACAAGCAATGCAGAATTATTGAAGCCCCTCAACCAATCAGCATGTACTCAAGGAACAATAGCACAACACAAGTATGAATACTAACACTACAATACCCATCTACTCTTGAAGTCTACAAAAACTTCAGCGCATAGCAATAGTAACAATCAAAGCAGGGTACACGCTCCAGAATAAAGACACTATCATAAGAATCAAAATGCCATAACAAAAAGTAACAATCTTCAAAGTCCCACAAAAACAAGAACAGAACATTATAGTAGTATTCTTAATCCCACAAAAAACTACTAAACCTATAACAATGATATGTCGTAAGATAATTAAGTAACTCATCCAAAAACACTAGCTTAAGCCTTGTCGGCCTTAGCAGCTGTAGCAGCAGCTTGACCACGAAGCCGACCAGTTCTCCTGGCTGCAATAAGACCGACCTTCTGTCCGGGTGGTGCATCACGACGCACAGTACTAGCATGACCAATATGTTGATGGTTACCACCACCATGGGGATGCTCCACTGGGTTCATGGCAACACCACGGACCTTGGGCCATGAGTTTCTCTTCACCCTGAACTTGTGGTACGCATTTCCTGCCTTCAACATGGGCTTCTCAGTACGCCCTCCTCCAGCAACCTGACCAATCATTGCACGGCAGCCACTTGGCACAATCTTCTTGGCTCCGGATGGGAGCTTAATTCTGCAGCCAAAGTAAAGCTTGTCAAGCTAACAATCCAAAAGACATATTAACAACATAATACACCAAAGCTTGTCAAGCTAACAATCCAAAACACATACCAACAACATAATACATCAGTAGAATCAAAATATAAATTATAGTAGCATGCCATATCGTAGTAGCAAAATCAAAACTATACCCTGCAATTTATTCTAACATGACACCAAGAAAACACATATGGCTATTGTCCTCAAACATTAACTAAAGTTTTAAAAATATCAGGATGCATAAACTGAGAGATAGTAAGAGAGTGAAGTGAAGTTAAAAAACATTTTTTTGCTTTCCTTATGTATCAAACAGACCTTAATCTGAAAACCAGAATATCTCAAATTGAGGCCAACAATGTATGTAAGAACATGAGCCTCAGGATTTTGATTAGGGAAGAGGCAAACACCAGAGCACTAATCGTAATTAGATTGTAATTGCGATTGTGAAGGGACACTAAAGTTTATGCCTTCAACAGAAAATGCTAACACATATTTGACAATCAGATGACGGGCATCTAGTCAGGGAGTATTAAATAGAGCAGAAGAATCGAGCTAATATGTAGCAAATTAAGCATTAATTGGCCAAACATATAACTCAGAGAAGCCTTGGAATTAATCATGTGTTCGATTCATGAAATTGTTAATAAGCATCACAATTAGTTAATACGAGCACAATAATAATTATACCTAGAGGTGCCATTATCGGGGTTGTGCGAGATGACGATAGCGTAGTCACCAGAAGCCCTAGCGAAAACACCACGGTCACCGACATGGTGCTCGACGTTGCAGATGACAGCTCCCTCGGGAACGGATCTGAGGGGCAGAACGTTTCCGACGACGAGGTTAGCCTTCTTCCCGCAGTAGACGAACTGGCCAGTGTACATACCCTCGGCGGCGACGAAGAGCTCCTTCTGGTGCTGGAATCGGAAGGGGTGGCGGAAGGTGACGCGGGCGAGGGGAGCACCGCGGCCGGGGTCGTGGATGATCTCGGTGACGACTCCCTTGAGGTAGCCGTTGCGCTCGCCGAAGTCGAGGGAGCGGAATCGGGCCGGACCCTTGCGGTGGTGGGTGTGGGACTTGAACACCGAACCCGCACCCTTACGCTGTGCCCGGATTACACGACCCATTTTCGCTGTGTGTGTGTGTGAGAAAGGTGGAGCGGCGGAGAAGAAATAAGAAGATGAATCTGCGGATTGGGGAATTAGGGTTTTACAATTGTGGGCTTGGGCCCTGATTACTAATACCCCAAATTCATTTCAGGAGATGTAAAGGTATTAAAAACACAAGGTGGACTAATATTTTTCTCCGTCCTTACACACGGTCAACTTTGGGTTCAGCACGGATTTAAATAAATAAAAGAGAGAAAAATGGTAGTGGAAATATTGTTAAAGGAGAGGGGATCCATATTATTATAATGGTATAAATGTTAATGATAATAGTATAAGTTGTAAATAAAATGATGTGTAGAGGTAATATATTGTTTGAATTTTTCAATGTTAGAAAGTTCATACTCTTTAAGGACGGACCAAAAAGGAAATAGTTCGTACTATCTGGGACAGAGAGAGTATTTAACAACAACCTATCCTTATACAGAATAATATTAGTAACAAATTTAGTAAATTCAAAAATAATACTTAATGACAATAAATTTGAAATTAAATTAAAGTATGCATATGAGTTAAAGGTTAGAATTTCAATAAATATGAATTTATATAAAACAACATTCCTTAACCCAATCTGGCCGAGTTGATTCTATAAACATTAGAGTATTAGTATCTTAATTCAAACCTCTATAATCTATATCATATGGAAGCAACTTTTTCGTAATTATCCAACAAATCTTCTAAAATAGTTACAAAGAATCCAAATTTAGAAAGAAAAAAAAAATCATATTCCAAATGTAAAATTACATTTTATAAGTTCAATCATCAATACTTTTATAAGTGCAATTGTCAGTGTAGCCATAATGCAATATCAATGAACTATATGTTGTTAGTGTATGTCAGATCAACTTGTGCTCTGAATATATTTTAGTTTGAATATTTTTAGAAGATTTATATATAATGATTCTTTGCTAGATCTTCTAAAATAAATGGAATGATCAAGAAGATTTGTTATTAATAATGATAAATTAAACAGTAGAAAATAAGCAATAGAAGCACGAAGAATAAAAAATTGAAAAGCTAATATATTTGTACAGTTACTTAATTAAGGATCATAGTGGATTTATAGAGGAAGGAGGGAGAGCAAAATGATTTTGTTTAAATATGGTGGGTATAGAGGAAGGAGGGAGACAACAATGATTTTGTCTAAAACAAAATCAGGGTGCCTTCCGCTATGAATTTTCATTTATACATTGCATATATCAAACTTCCAAGTTTATACGAATCTTTCATTTTGCACCATAAAGTACTTCTAGCAACATATTTTCCACTTTTGTCCAGTCTTTCTTTTTTGTATTGTATAGTTTCAAACATGACCTTATTTACTGTTGACATGTAGGACCACGTAGGAGGCATTATATTGAGACTTTGCATAAGACATTTTTTTTTATTGAGAAAAAATATTCAAAGCTAACGTAGAGCAGCGAGCAAGACTACACAAAGTCAATACCGATAACAAACAACAAATAACGCACAAGCAGTGGCGGAGCCAGACTTTTAACGATGGGGAGCCCAAACAACTATTCTGTTCGTTCATAAAAAATAGTCTCATTTATAGACGGCACGAGTTTTAATGAGAAAGTGGTAAAGTAAGAGAGAGAATGTATAAAAATGTGGGTAAAGTATGAGACGAAATTTTTTCATTTTTATAAATGAAACTATGTTTTGTGGACATTTCAAAATGACAAAATGAGATTTTTTTGTGAACGGATAGAGTATTAAAATATATTGAGTATGTTCAGTGTTCGGAAACAACTCGAACATATGCTAGAAAAATATGAATATATTTTTAGGGCATAACATTGATATTAATTTTACTAATATTATACCGAATTATATATTTACATGTCTATAGAATTGTTTTTATTCTTAAATCATAAATATCATTCTTCATGAATATAAATTTAAATCATTTATGCAAAATTACTCGAGAGAAAATCAATAAAAATAGTAATGTGAGAAAATCAATAATACTCTAAATGAATATGATAAAAAAAAAAACCAGAATTACTAATTTAATTTAAAAATAAAGCCATAAATGAACTAAACATAACTCTAAAACCAGCTTTACTAATTGTATTATACATTTATACAGTTGTAGAGTTAACAATTCTCTGCTAATATTAGAAAATCTGAAAAAACGTACTCCAACAGGATTTGTTGTAGAGTATAAGATTCCAAAATAAGCTTCAGTTATAAAAACTAATCCACAAGCAGGATTTGAACTTGTTATCTCGCGAATGAGAGGCTTGTTACCAAACCAACTGCGCTAGCTACTGATATCATTCATATTGCATACATATATTGAAAAGGTTGTTGTGCTGCGTGTGTTCAAATAGGAAATAACAGGTTCCCTAGATCCAACAAATCCACTAGATCACGTGGTCTAGAAACTCTTTGATCGCAAGGAATTCCGGTCGTCGGACACACAGAGCACTTCTTTCAAAAACCCTCAACCACTTTACTAAACCTAGTATAGGGAAGTAGGGATCGATCCCACAGAGAAGGATGCGTAATACTCATGTTCAAGGATTTGGGTGTGTTTTTGGTGTTGGCTGCTGCCACGCATTTTCTTGGGTTGAGGAAAACAAATTTAACTTGACTTGGGAGTCTTTAAGACTCCTAAACTAACAGCTAGACCTAGGCAAAAATTATAAGAGAACGTTGCAAAGAAAGTTAACTGCTCAACACTTGATCTAAGAAAACTGCTTCACTACTAGACCTAGGAAATAGACCTACTGTGGGGACCATGACTGAAAAAAGCAAAGTACGAACGAAAAGCTGGCAGAATAACTAACTCTCATACTAACTAACAGCGACATCGTCTTCTACAACCAAATTGCATAAACTCATAAGAAATTTAACATGAACGAAATTAAAACAGAGCAAACTAATTTTAAATCAAATCTATGCATGAACTATGAAGAACTAAACAGATTTGCAGACACTAGACGAAATAAAGCAGAAAACAAGAAGAAAACTCGAATTCATCTAACAACTTTCTTTCCTAAACGCAGATCAACAAACGGAAAGACAATAAGTATCATCAACAGCCAGGTCGACTCTCAAAAGTGAAGTTCGACGGTAAAAACGAGCAAAACAACTGAAATTAAAAGGAATTGTATCGTCGTCCACACTCGGACGGTGTTGCCAACCACGAAATTTCTAAGAAAATAACCTTCCGTTCCCGACTACCCCAGATCTCCCATTCCCAAGTGTGTGTAATGTGTGTGAGCTAAAAAGAGTGAAGAAAAAAGTCCTTCTCCTTGCGTTGCATGCTCTTCTATATATAGGCGTTTGAGTGGGGCCCAGCGAGGTATAGATAAGACTTTGTTGCCCTCGCTATTGACTCCTCTGTCACGCTAATTTCCCTTGTAAGTCCTGCTGACTTCGTTCCTTTCCTTCGCTAGACCATCTCCTTCAGTACTTCCTTGATCTAGCGATTTTCTTCACACACCTGGCTTAGGAAACGTGTTAGACCCAGCAAATTATAACATTTTTTCGCACATTACCGATGCATGAAATTAGCCTTATCATATATATAGTAATACTCTAATGGCTGGGGGGCTAAAGGGCCCACCTGGCCCCACCGTGGCTCCACCACTGCGCATAAGACAACCCCAACTCAACATGAAAACCAACAAGCCAACGAGCAAGACACCGAAACAAGAAAGTAAAATCAACAACTTGTGGAGACTTGACTAAATAATAAGTATTAGTCATTCGGCTCGGTGGTCTTGAACACCTTCCTTTCTTACAATACCCAAGATGCCATAAAAGTTTTCTCTTTGTCCGCTCCTAATTCGGGGGAAACTCTTGAAATATTACGTTGTTGCGGATGTCTCAAAAATAGACCAAAGAATGATGTAAAATATAAAGATCCAAAATTTTTTGTCAAGCTTTCGAAATGGGGTTCCAAGCTAACTTAGAAAGCAAGCCAACGGATCTCTAGGAAGACAGAAGGAGAAATTCCATAAGTCACAACAAAAATACTAAAATATCAGAAGATGTTGGAGACCTTGCAACAGAAAAAAAAAAAAAAAACGGTGTTCAATAAATTTAATTTCTTCCTTGCAAAGTGAACAGAGATCATCTTAGACATTATCTTGAGACTTGGCATGAGACATTATTTTAATTCCATTGAGATAATATTGATTTGACTACAATTTTATAAGACAACAAGGATGGTTTGAATAATTCTTACTTTTCTTTGAGCTTTAACAAATATCAATTCGTCTTTGACCTACTTTAATTTCTAATTTGATACAAAAAAATCTCTCTTCCTATTTGAATGGGTAGGAGAATCTTTCTCTAATAGAAAGAGAGATATTTGGGTATCCAATTAGAAAATTACGAAGTAAACTATATATGTCAACCTCAAATACTTAATTTTGCTTATGGCATGATGCATGAAATGTCAAAGAGATGCAAACTAGATTATTGAACAAAATTTGTGAATTGGAGATGCAGATTAGGGATATAAAATCTAATTAATGAAATTAGACATACACGAGTTTGAGTCAAAGATGCAAACTAGATTATTGAACAAAATTTGTGAACTGGAGATGCAGATTAGGGATTTAAAATGTAATTAATGGCATTAGACATACACATGCTTTAGTTGAGTACGCATTAGGTGTTCTTAAAGAGCTATTCTGTTAATAGATTCTTTAATTAAACTAATGTGTTTGTATAGTATTCTCTTGATGAAGTACTTGTGATGCAGACTGATGGCCAAATTAACGGTTTCCATGCTCATCGATGGTGAATTGGTGATGTACCCACACAATTATCTTATGCAAATTTCTTTTACTCATATTGTTGATATACTCACTCCGTCCCAACTTAAGAGTTCTAATTAGTTAGGGACGAGTTTTAAGAAATGTAAAGAAAAGTGGGTTGAATAAGTTAGTGGAATATGAGTCCCACTTATATATGGGTATTACTTTCATAATAAAATGTGAGTGGAATAAGTTGATTGAATGTGAGACCTACTTACCATTATGATAAAAATGAAGTTAGACTCTTAAGTTGAGACGAACGGAAATGGCAAAACATGACTCTTAAGTTGGGACGGAGGGAGTATATATTTAGAAGGGGTCGCGAGGTATATATGTCTCACTTTTCTTTTTAGTTTATTCCACGAAAGATATCATATTTTCTAAATAATTTTTTTTTCTCACGTGAATATATAAAAACATATTCTCCACTTAACATATAACATTTCATCTAATTTGAGAGGGATGAAATGTAAAAAAATGGATTGGGTATGAGTGAAATGGATTCAAAGAGTATTGGTAACCCATACTCCATATCATACACCAACTCATATCTTACCCATGCCATTTTATTATCACTCCATTCAATTTTGGGGGCCGCTGCAACGGTTTATATTGGAGGAAGATGGAATGCAATGGCTGAAAATTGGGTAAAAGAAAAAATAAATCCAAAAATGATACTAGGATATTTTATGTTTTTGTCACGTTGGATAATTCTAGGATATTTTATGTTTTTGTCTTGTCGGGTGTAAAAATTACCAACCGTATAAAAGAATTTAAAATTTACTCCTATGTTTTTCAAGATCACTTGTAATGTTCCTAGAAAGTATCAATGTCTTATAAAAATTCTTTCACCTAGATTAGGTTATACGTTAATGCAACATTCATCTCACCATACATTTGTAAATAAATGACAAATCTTCAACCCATCCAACTTAATCTAAAATGCAGTGCAAATTTTAAGATAATACTAATGCTGTAATTACATAACGTATGAGAGCAAGAAAAGATTAAAATATTAAGTGGATGCTTTGCTTTGGAGTTATCTAATCTAACCCACAAGATTAAGGCAAACAACAAGGAAAGAACAAAAGCAAGAAGACAATTTGTTCTCTCAAAATTCCTCAGGTTGTCTGTTTCCCAAATTTTTACAGTACTACTACTATTAACACACACTAATTAACTCTATACTTAGTGAAAACACTACTAATTAACAAAAGAAAAGTGGCAATTTTTCTTGATTTATTACTTTATACTTGAGCTACATAAATCCCTTCTCTTTTCCTCTCAGCTCCTTCAATTTACCTGCATTCGCCCCAAAACAAAATCAGTAGATTAGGATAAGTTCAACTTTTCCAATAGCCACCAAACAAGGGACACGTACACACATCTCCATAGTCAATACATAACAGAATTCACAGGAGCTGTCTAATTACACAGAAAAAGAGATTAAAAAAATAAAAAAATAAACAAAAATCACAGTATTTCAAACTCCAAAGCAGAATCAGTGTGTATAGCTCATTTTTGCACACAATTTATTTAAAAATCTTCTCTTTTTCAAAAAAGCCGGCAATCCTATGTTCAAATAATTTATTCAAAACTCTTCCTTTTGAGAATCAAATGAAACACGCGAACGACGTCGTCTAAAGTGAGATTACACTCAAAAAAATTCCTCACCACCAAAACCCCCAAAATTGAAAATCAAATCGAGAAAACTAACCCTTGGAGGAGCAATCGGGCGGATCCTCGAAGAGCGAGAGGGAGAGATGCTTGTGAGCAAGTCCGATATCGAAGAGGATTAAGCCGGAGGTTGGGTCATTGACGATTATGTCCTTGACGGGGAGCCAGAGAAAGAGCTCTTCCTGTGAGAGGCCTTGGACGCCGGTGAGGCTGCCGTGGGTGAGATTAGCGCGGAGCTCACTCTCGTATAAGGCCATGGTGTCGAATCTGGTGAGACAGGGGCCGTCCAGGTAGACTTGGAGGAGGCCCGAGGCTGAGAAGGTGTAGGACTTGACGTCCTTGGGGAAGAGGCCCGGCGGCAGGCCCATGGATTTAAGGAGGTCGTGGATGGAGGTGGAGTAGCACAGCGGGAGAAAACCAAGGAGGAGGCAGAGGATTTGGAGGGGCGCCATGAGAGGAGAAGAGAGAGAGGGAGTTTTACTTTAATGGAGTGAGGAGGTGCTATTTTACTAATGAAAATTATGAAAAATGATTTGGGGGTTAGGTTTATCATATTCCTATTTCTTTTTTGTCGGAAAAAATCCTCTTCTACTTTATCACCAACGAACCACATACAAAACGTTTACATTAGGACTATTTTATAAATAAATGAAAGTTGACAATTTTATCTGCAATTCACAAAGAATTGGGGAACGCAAAATAGTAGTACTACTAGTATTAATATTTACAAAGTTCATATTATTAGTATAATTAATTTTTAGTTAATTAAATACATAACTAATTTTATTATGAAATTAGTATCCGCCCTGCTATCCAATCATGTCAGACACATTCACAAAATTATGACCATACTAAAACTTGATTTATTCGGAGTAGATTCATAGATATCTATACAGAGCCGTCCTGGTATGAGACGGGCCTCCCCAACTGCAAAAATAAGATATGATCCAAAAATGAATGGTCACTATTGCATAGGGACGAAGGCACATTGGGGCCTGGGGGGCCTATGGGCCCCTCAGCAATACGTATTATTATAGTATTAGTAGTATTATTTAGACATTAAATATCTGATAGAGTCTTAGCGGAGTTGGTCTGGCAGTTTTGTGGCCTGAGTTCGAAACTCACTAACCTTTAATTTTTATTTCAATATTTTTTGCTTTTCTCTTTTTTATTTTTCAGTTTTATAGTATGTTCTATTTCTTCATTTTACATATTCTATTTTAATGCAAAATATGCCCATTATTACGTAGAACATATTTTTTTTAGCTTCACATGTTCTATTTCTTAAAAAATATTCTTTCTTAGTGATATTAGGTACAAAATTCTATCTTTTAAATTTATATTATGCGAGGAATAATATATTCTACTTACTATCTACAAAAATTTGTCTCTGTTTTTTAAGTTTTACATATCTATGTTATGCAAAATATTTCTTTTTAGTAGTAGTATTATCATGTGCTACAAAATTCAATGTAATAGATTTGTATTATGTGACGAAATAAAATTGCTATATATTAAAAATTATTATTTAGAAAATTTAATATCTATATTATTAATCAAATAAATAATTCCGGACTTCCATAAAATTAAATGGGTAAATATATCAAAGGAGTATAATATAGTTATATTTTTAAATCTAATCTTTTTATTATAAAATATTATTTGACAAATTTATTTATCATTTATTACACACCCTCTACTCTTTCTTTCTCCTTATTTTTCTATATTTTTTGCAACTCCATATCGCTATGCTGTAGCATTTTTCGGCAAAACTAACATCGAAAAATATCGAAAATTTGGGCTCCCCAACGTAAAATTCCTGGCTTCGTCAGCATACGCATTATGTACTCCCTTTACATTTACTATCTTAGTCCCCCAAATTTTGACACAGTTTGACCCGACACAGGTATTAAGAAATGTAATGAAAAGTGGGTTGAAAAAGTTGGTGGGATGTGAGTCCTACTTTTAAAATATTAGTTTTATAATAAAATCTGAGTAGGAATGAGTTAGTTGAATATGTGGTCCACTGCTAAAAATCGTAAAAGTGAAGTATGTCAAATTTTTAGGAACGAACCGAAATGATAAACTGTGTCAAAATTTGGGGATGGAGGTATTATTATTTCTACTGTATAATATTATTACAAGGATAATTTTGTCAACGCGGTAGAATAGAATATGCATCAATAATTGTGACGATATTTTGTGTATGACAGTTATCTTTACTTCGCAAATTATTAAAAATTCGATAAAATGTACTACTAGTAGCAATTATTTACAATTCGATCAGATATAGCAATAAGATTTTATAATAATTATTATCTCCAACTATTTTAATTTGATCCATTTTTCAAAATTATGCATTTTCTATTTGAGAATAATTTTTTTTTTCTAATGAAATGAGATCTATTCTCCATTAACTACTTCGTCAAATCATTTTTTCTTAGTATTGTATATATATGATGTTAGCTATGAGGAAGAGAGAGTGAGAAAGATTCCACATACACTTCAAATTGTATCTACAATGAGATAACACTTAGCAAATTAGTTTGTGTGACATGCGGCGGAAAGAAGAAGATCGCAATGATGATGTCTATATTAGAACTGAGAGATTCACGATTTCGGACTTTGGCACATCAAGATGAGAAAAAAAGCACTGGGATTGGCCGTTCGACGCGATCAAGTCAAAGCCGTTGGAGGATGCACGGGATGATGATGAGAAGGTCATGGCGAAGAAGCTGGAAATGTCTGAAAAGGTTCATAGCACGACAGTCTTATGCCTCGAGGATAACTTCTTGTGGGCGGTTTTGAAAAAATAACCCATGGTTGCGGGTATATGGGCGAAGCTAGAGCACCATGAAATAGAGACTATTTTACTCTCTATATGAAATAGAGACTATACTTGTACAAATTTCAAGCAGGAAAAACGGTTAAGGAACATCTTGATGAATTCGATTGTTGAAAGATCGGTGTTGTATTCATTCAACTCAATTGTGATTATCGTATACACACCTCTCTTAAGTAGGCAAAGAATTACATAAAGATGACAAGATTTTCCCTAATACTTATTACCTAATTACTGTGATTCTACAATCTTTTCGCCCATAATTAATCTTTTCCTTACTTACATATTTTTCCTTTCCAACACTCCCCCTCAAGTTAAGTAACAGGATTCCCCATTCTTAAACTTGCCCAATACCTCACGGAAGCTTCTTGTATCGACAGCTTTCGTAAGAATATTTGCCAACTGATCTTCGGATCTCACAAACGGGAGTTCTACTATCTTGGCCTCTATATTGTCTTTGATGAAGTGTCGATCCACCTCGGCATGCTTTGTCCGATCACGCTGGACTTGTTTTCAGATATACTGATTGCCACCTTATTATCACAGAACAACTTACATGATTTTCCTGAGTTCAAATCCAGCTCGGTCATCAACTTCTTCAACCATAGAATCTCTGTCAACCCACTCTTGATTCCTCGGAATTCTGCTTCAGCGCTTGATAGGGCCACTATCTTTTGCTTCTTGCTCCGCCATGTGACAAGATTTCCCCCTACATAGGTGAAATAACCAGCGGTTGATTTCCTGTCATTTGGATTTCCCGCCCAGTTAGCATCGGTAAACCCATGAATCTCTAAGTGTCCATGATTCTCAAATAGAATTCCATGGTCCGCTGTCCCCTTTAGGTATCGAACAATCCTCGGTGCTGCTTCCCAGTGAGCCACTTGAGGTGCATGCATGAACTGACTAACTACTCCAACTGCATAAGTTATGTCGGGTGTAGTGTGGGAGAGGTATATCAATTTCCTGTAAGCCGTATCTCAATACTTTAATGATTTCGATAATGAAATCTAATTCTAGATTTGAATTAATTCAACCACAACATTTATACTATAAGTGGGGATAAAATCACCAACCTCCATCTTTGCTTTCTTCTTTTGATGTAGAGGTTGAATCCACCAATTGATGTTCATCCTATCCTTGACTGGATCCTCCATAATTGATGTTATCCCCTCTTTGACCTCAAGCCTTTAATGAATCTTTTAATGGATAAAGAATCAAATCTTCTATACATATTTATATATGTAAACGCTGATATCTATACGCAAGTATTGCAGTGAAACTTTTGTGTGTTTTTCTCATGCATCAATCATCTCTTTATATAGGAAATTACACGACTCTTCGTGAAGCACCAAAGGGACGTGTTTGTTCATTTCCAGAGCAATACTGTTCTATTAAGATAAAGGCACGTCGGTTCGGTGATTGTAAATCAGTTAATCAAAACTGATTACAACCAATTCCTCACATTACACACTTGCACGTCCATATACATAATTCATGCACTTATTTAAACATTAGAATAATGTTTAATTAACCACCGCATTTAATGCTCCTTGATATACTTTCACGTACCGTCAATATAAATATATATATATATATATATATATATATATATATATATATATATATATTACTACTTTAATATATAATTACTTTACCATTTATATATATGTACAGCAAGAATCCATTCGAGTATACATATATATTATCTTTAATGTATAGTGTAATATTTTATTATGAGGTAAGAATGGAGGGTTATCAATACACCCGATTCTAATTCTTTAATCGAAACTGATCCATCACGGAATCGTCTTTAATATTAGAATCCTTAACTTTTATTATTATGAACTTAATCTTTATTATTAAACCAACAGATACATAGGTCACATAAGAATATAAATATTCTTACATTCTCCCACTTGACCTTTGTGTCGTCTTGATGGTTTAACAACCATAATGTGCACTTTAATATCAAGTTCATAAATCCTTTAAATACCATATAAAATTAGAACTAATCAAATCATGGCGGTCACACATCATTAAGCGACATGATCTCTTCCATGTATCACAAACCAATTCTAATTTTATATTGTCCTTTCATTGAGATGATCCTATATTCTCAATTTATCATATGTTATCCAAAAAACCATAAGTGTATACACGAACTTTAATGATAACATATTCAATTAACAAAAACATAACTTTAATTGAATTCCAAGTGTCTTACACCTTAGGAGCACAATATAATTGCATAGCAAAACTTTCTCTATAATACCCATATGTTTTTCATGGCCAATAAACAATTGGGTGATAATCCTTTATTTAACGGATCCGCTTCAATTATATTAGTCCTTATATGCTCGAATGGACACTTTATGTTTCTGTACTTCTTCATTTACCGAAAAATACTTCAATGTCATGCATATCACCTTTCAAGTACTTATCTTTCCTTCAGAAGAAGATTTCTGCGAAATTATCACAATAAAATCTCAGCGACTTGGGTATAATGTTAACAGTTCCAAGTCTCGAGATTAAATTTCGCAATCACTTTTCATGAACTTTGGCCCCAATGCATGCTAAAATTCAACTTTCATAGTGGAAATAGCAATGACAAACTATTTTCCACTTTTCCATAATATTGCTCCCACGACTTAAACGAACAAATAGCCAATCATCAATTTTCTACTATTGACACATCCGGCTGAATTTGAATATCCAATGATCTCTAAGTCATCAGACTCCCTTTTACATAAGCATGAGCTCTTTGGTGCCTTGCAAATACCTGAGGACTTTCATTGCAACTTTCTAGTGATTCATTCTGGGATTACTTTAATATCGACCCAACATACCAACAATAATGTAATATTCGGTCGCCTACATGTTTTGAACATAGTTCAAACTCCCAACCACTGATGCATATGGAATTCTTTCCATTTCCTTACACTCCAATTCACTTTTAGGACATTGTCTCCTTTCTGAATTGGAGCTATCTTTATAGAGCAATTTTTCATTCTCTATATCTCTCAAATTTTATCGATATATTTCTTATGAGACAAATTCAACGATCCTTGTGATCTAACTCAAAAATATTTCTATTTCAATCACATAAGATGTCTCACTCATATCTTTCATTTCAAAATCCTTATGTTCCAATTCACTGTTAGGACATTTCATTTTACCGAACTTGTCTCCCTTCTGAATTGGAGCAATACTTATAGAGAGATATTATTTGTTAACATCATGTAACATACCCTTGTCATTTGCAACAAGCAAAATATCTTCAACATATAAGACTTACTTTATAAACTTGCTCCCACTGATTTTTACATAGATACTTCGATCAATAACGATCTCTATAAAATCATATGACACAATGGTATCATTAAACTTTTAAATACCATTCCCAGGAAGCTTGTTTTAGTCTATATTTTGACTTACTCAGCTTACATACTATTTTTTCTTGTTATGAGGTCAAGAATCCTTCAGGTTGGTCCATATACACTTTTTCTACCATTTCTCCATTCAGAAAGGTGGTTTTTACATTCATTTGGTGAAGCTCGCGATCATAATGAGCCACCTAAGCCAGAATAATTCTTAAAGAATAGTCACTTTTCATGGCTCGTTGGAATGCGCAAATATTTATCACGGCTTATATCACATTCACTTTTAAAAGTGTAAACCACAGTAATTTGAAACGACATATTTTCTCTTCCTTACTAATCGTCTCAATATTTATTGTGGTTCACTATTCTCTTTTAGAATTGTGACAGGTTCATCTACTTCATTTTCGGTTAGTGGATTTTACACATCATCATGTTGTTCTATTGTGTCTTTTGATTGTGACACAATAGGAACAACAGACTTAGGTGCAACAACATGTGGATGAACCTTATCGTGGAATTTATGAACATGAACATCCACCTTTCACCACTCCCACTGTTTTCACCATTTTCAATGAACCTCACACTTCCCGTTTAAAATATTCTCGTACTATGGTTAAAACAATAAAGTGTATACCACTTTGATTTTTCCGGATAGTCAATAAAAAAATTCACTGACAATCCTTAATCAAAATCTTTTCATGTGGATTATATATAGCATTACTTATGCTCGACAACCCCAAATATGAATATGCCTTAAGCTAGGTTTCCTTTCCGTCCACAGTTCAAAAAAAGTTTTATGAACTGTCTTACTGGGAACCTAATTAAGCATATATGTCGTAGTCTTTAAAGCATAAATCCACAATTGAAAGGGTAAAGTATAACAACTTAACATACCTCTAACCATTTCCATTAATGTACGATTCCACCTTTCCACTAAACCATCCTTTAGCGGAGTATTAAGCATTGTTTACCGTGCACAAATGCCTCTACTTCGAGAAATTTACAAATGGACATGGATATTATCCATAAAATTTTCACAAAAACTTAACATCTTTATCCAATCTCACAATTTTAACTTTCCTATCAAACTGTCATTCCACCATATCAATGAATACCTTTAGGACATTCAATGACTTGGATCTTTCATACAGTAGACATTTATTCCATAACGTGAGTAAACGTCAATAAAGATGATAAAGTATTTCTTACCAACTGATACGCTCGGATTTTGCACTATTTTAAGGCCGTTATTTGGTCCGTTTTTTATGTCAAAGTCACTCTACACGTCCATATTTTGCATATTTTGTCTATTTTGGCATTTTGACGTGTTTTGTGAGAAATATGCATAATTGAGACGAAAAAGGGAGCCAAAACGCAGAGTCTGGAAATCTGGAGTCAGACGGCGACCGCTGACCGCCGCGGAGTGTGTGCGGCGACCGCCGGCGCCCGGCGGGCAGATCAATGCAGCGGTCCGCCTCGGAAAAATACGCTTGGAAGAGAAGTCTCGCCCAGCGACCACCGGAAGTCTTGCGGCGGTCCGCCGCCGGAGAAACAGACTCTCTGGACTCCAATGCGGCGACCGCCGGAGAAAGGCAGAGAATTTGAGATGCCCTAGATTTGCTTTAAGATTTACCATATTTTGAAGATCTTTTCCTTCTACAACAAGGATTGGCTTTCCCCTATAAATAAGACCTAAAGCTTCATCAAAAAGGGAGAGCTTCTACTTGTGCAAGGAGTTGGAGAAGGATTTCAAGAACATCAAGAACGACAAGGATTCAACCTACGGGTTTTATTTGCTTTAGTTTTATGTTCAAATTGTTTTCCCTTCAATCTATGTGTTTAGGTTATTCCATTATGTGTAACTAAACTCATAGGATTCTAGGGATGTGTTAGTAACGACTTTGGTTATACAATTCCTTTTTTCTATTTTATATCCGTTTTATTTTTACTTTGTTTCTTCCCTAAGTAGTTTTGATGCTGCATGATTGAGTGACACAATCTTGTATGATTTAATATAGCTTGCTTCATAACTGTGAGAGAGTTCTAGCGAGTTTGATTCACTTAGTAGACGCTACAGTTAGCTTCCCTTAAAACGGCACTGTTAATTGAGAGTGAGGACTTTTCAAGGGTCTTAGGAGCTTTATGGAGTTACGTGTTAGTACTGACAATCCTAATTTTGTAATCAACGTTTGCATCGCATGAGCATAAGATAGGCGACTCGTACTATCAAAGTAATAACTGTGCTAGGGTATTGTAGTTTGGAATTTGTATAACCATAACTGTGAACGCACATCCCTGGGATTCCCTTATCTCTATCTATTATCTCCGTGTTTTATCTGCACTTAGTTGTTATATGCTTTATATTGTTTTCTGTTTTCAAAAAGTTTTCAAAAACCTTCCGTTCTTCCAGATAGTAATTGAGTCTTAGTAGGAGATAGACACTTTGTGTTTGCCCTTCCCTGTGTTCGATATCCGGTACTGACCTTTAGCTATAATATATATACTCTGTATACTTGCAGGTTTATTTAGTGCTAAAAAATAGTGCATCATCAACCCAAGAAGGAGTATCAAAAGGACCACATATATCAGTATGTATTAACTTAATAAGTTGAGTGTTTCTCGTAGCTGATTTCTTTATAATGTGTTTAGTTTGCTTCCCCATAATGCAATCAACACACATATTTAGGACACTAAATTCCGAATTTGAGGAAGATTTTCGTACTTTACCAACCTCATAATCTTTTCTTTGGAAATAGGATCTAATCTTTAATGCCACAAGAACGCCAAACTTTTACTTGACGAACAACGCTTAACGCCTCGACTTTCAATATTAAACAAGGATTCAGAAAACTTTGCATCAAGATTGTATCTATTAAGTGAATCAAATAATGTACCATTACCATAATAGTAATCATTTTGGTACGATGTGGATACACAATATCCAATCTTTATATTAAAACTTAAGTTATCCAATCCACTTACAGAAACAATATTTATAGCACACTCAGGCACATAGAGATAACCGTTAAGATCTACATAACATCTGATGTCTAAGATCAATCTCTAAGTCCCAATGCCTTCGTTCCATGCCTTTATCATGTTTCTTATGAACAATTATTGTTCAAATCCTTTTGTAGATTGAATCAAACTGAATACATGTTTAACATGAGACATGAATTGTAGTACCAAAAACTGACCACTAAGTATTATTAGGCTCTTCGATAAGATTTAATTTAAAGTAAACAAAACCGTTATGTTCAACTTTCTTATCGAACGAGGCCTTTCTTTTAGGACAATCTTTCCTAAAATGTTCTATTTTCTTGCAAATGAAACACTTCTTTTCCTTATGGATATGCTTTTCTGGACCTTTCAGAAAAGATTTATCCTTCCTTTGGTCCTAATTACTTAGTTTTCCTTTACTGGTGCTTACACCTCCAAGACCTATGAGATTCGCAACTTGATAATTTATCTTCTTTAATCTCCCTTCCTTTTAAACCAACATAGCCTTTAATTCTTTAATTGTCCCATTTATCTTTAATGGTATTTAATTCACCTGGAACTGGCTAAATTCAACATGTAGGGAGTTTATGATAAATTTTAGCCGACAATTGCTCATGAGCCTCCATTCTTAAGGTCGTTAACCTTACTGTCTGTCAAGTTAGACATGTTTGTCACATGATCGTGAATCGGCTGAGACCAGTCAAACTTCTTTGTAGTAAGCCAATTGATTATGCTTCTATATTTGACTTATCAGTCA
Organism: Salvia hispanica; assembly: GCF_023119035.1. NCBI lineage: Eukaryota > Viridiplantae > Streptophyta > Magnoliopsida > Lamiales > Lamiaceae > Salvia > Salvia hispanica. Next base: position 33,334,494 of record NC_062970.1, read on the forward strand.
AACCCGATCGTGAACACTCTTTAATTTTCTTAATAAATTCCCTTGCTTTTTCTATCATGGGCAAAGATGACTCAAATTTTCTGTCATCGTCATTCTCATAAGGCTCAACCTGCTTGATCATTCCCAAGTCTCACATTGAGATTTTTAGTTACAGAGTGACACCTATAATGGTTGGGGATTCCTCTTCCGTTCGTATGACATGGTCCAATATCTTTACACCCATCGTAAGCCGGATCTATTCAGACCATTCTCCATAATTTTGCCCATTAATTTAATGACAGAGTTAGCATATGCATACAAATTTTATAAAGCTGCAACATTTATACATGCTTATGTATACGTGCTTGAGTTCTTTAACACAGATTCATAAACAATAATAAAAACTTTAAATAACATGCATTCAAGTAACCTTTGGGTTATACTTAAGCACATGTACCTTCAGTGATGCTAAATATATACTTTAACAATTAATCAAACTAAACATATACTCCCTCCGTCCCATTTTAGGAGTCCCGGTTTACCATTTTTGGATGTCCCACTTTAGGAGTCCCGGTTGAAATATTCCATAAATGGTATTAGGCCCCACATTCCACTAACCTTTTCCCACTCACATTTTATTATAAAACTAATATAAAAAAGTAGGACCCACATTCCATTATCTTTTTTCACCTATATTCCTTTGTATTTCTTAAAACCCGTGCCGAACTCAACCGGGACTCCTAAAGTGAGACGGAGGGAGTATCAAATAAGCATGTTGCCTTTGGGTGTACATACTAAATGACACATGAATAAATGATTAATCCACTTCGTATTTATTAACTATATACAATGATCCACCTTTGGGTGATCTCCCAGTATATAGATAATAAAATAATTGATCAATCAAACTCTTATGTCATTTATAGCATCTCTATATTCATGATCAATTAATTAACATTTATCATTTTCAATAAATAAATGCAATATAACAAGACCACTTTGTTGATAAACAAGTTATATATTATTTAAATATCGAAATCTTTAATGGTTAGAATATCCTAATATTTGTTTTAACATTTCATAAAACAATTACCCAAAACACAAGCGGAAGCATATTAACCAAAATCGAAAAATCCATTCAAATTTCGATTTTGAAATCACATAAATGGTGAATTAACCAAATCTGGATTGGCTCTGATACCAACTGTAAGCTGTATCTCAATACTTTAATGATTTCGATAATGAAATCTAATTCTAGATTTGAAATAATTCAACCACAACATTTATACTATAAGTGGGGATAAAATCACAAACCTCCATCCTTGCTTTCTTCTTTTGATGTAGAGGTTGAATCCACCAATTGATGTTCGTCCTATCCTTGACTGGATCATCCATAATTGATGTTATCCACTCTTTGACCTCAAGCCTTTAATAATTCTTTTAATGGATAAAGAATCAAATCTTCTATACATATTTATATATGTAAACGTTGATATCTATACGCAAGTATTGTAGCGAAACTTTTGTGTGTTTTTCTCATGCATCAACCATCTCTTTATATAGGCAATTACATGACTCTGCGTGAAGCACCAAAGGGACGTGTCTGTTCATTTCCAGAGCAATACTCTTTTATTAAGATAAAGGCACGTCGGTTCGGTGATTGTAAATCAGTTAATCAAAACTGATTACAACCAATTCCTCACATTACACACGTGCACATCCATATACATAATTCATGCACTTATTTAAACATTAGAATAATGTTTAATTAACCACCGCATTTAATGCTCCTTGATATACTTTCACGTACCGTCAACATACATATATATATATATTACTACTTTAATATATAATTACTATACCATTTATATATATGTATAACAAGAATCCATTCGAATACACATATATATTATCTTTAATGTATAGTGTAATATTTTATTATGAGGTAAGAAGAGAGGGTTATCAATACACCCGATTCTAATTCTTTAATCGAAACCGATCCATCACGAAATCGTCTTTAATATTAGAATCCTTAACTTTTATTATTATGAACTTAATCTTTATTATCAAACCAATAGATACATAGGTCACATAAGAATATAAATATTCTTACATTTCCCTACTAGACGCTGATATCGGTGCGGTGAGTAGCTTCAGCTCCTTCTACAATCTGTACACCATGGTTATGGACTATAGGTGTGTTGGCTGGCTTGCATTCTAGTAGTCCCGTTTCAGTCAGTAAATTAAGAACATACTGCTTCTGACTGATAAGGATCCCCTTCTTCGATCTTAGCACTTCTATACCCAGAAAGTATTTTAGTAGCCCTAAGTCCTTCATCTCAAATTCTGCAAACAAACTCTTCTTTAGTCGGTCCATTTCCTCTTCGTCATCACCAGTGAGGATCATATCATCTACATAGATGATCAGGCATGTAATCTTCCCTTCTCTCCTTTTTAGAAGCAATATATGATCAGAGTTTTTTTGCTTGTACCCACACTCCTTCATTACCTCTGTAAACCTCCCAAACCAAGCTCTAGGCGACTGTTTCAGCCGATACAGTGTTCGCTTCAGTTTGCAAATCTTCTCTCCTTCGAATTCCCCAGTAAATCCAGGAGGTGCTTCCATATAGATGGGTTTCTTTAGTTCCCCATGTAAGAACGCATTAGTTACGTCACACTGATGGAGTGGCCATTCCCTGGCTGCTGCTATCGAGAACAACACTCGAATAATACTCATCTTGGCTACAGGTAAGAATGTCTCTGTGTAGTCAACTCCATAGGTCTGAGTATAACCTTTGGCTACCAGTCTTGCCTTGTACCTTTCAATCGATCCATCCGGTCTCCGCTTGATGGTGAAGACCCATCTACATCCCACGGTTCGAACTCCATCAGGTTTCAGACAAACCTCCTATGTATTACTCTTCAGTAGGGCTCGCATCTCTACCAGCATTGCTTCCCTCCAATGAGTCATTTTCATGGCCTCCTCGGCTGTGTATGGAATTTCCTCCTCCTCATAAAGAGCTGCTTCAAATGCCCTAACCATTTCAGTTAGATTGCCCTTGGCCAGGTTTGCCATAGAATATCTGCTTTTGCGAATCCTTTCAGGACTGTAACGAGTGCTCCTCGAAGGAAGCATATAACTGCTAGTATCACCATCAATTGCTACATTCTCACTATCATCTACACCAAACTCGTCAGGGGTAAGAATTGTATTATCTGAGCTAGTTTCAGGAATTATCTCAGATATCACTGGAGGAGAAGATTCGGGCGTAGGCGTTTGAGGAGGCTCTACAGCAGACATGACTGGCTCCGTGGTGACACTAGCTTGTTATGTTAGTTCCGCGGTCGAGATGTTTGGGTGTGGCACCGACAAATTGAGGGGTCAAATTATTTCACACTCCCCCTTACCAGGATTCTCCCCCTGACCCCGAGGTTTGGTATAAAAATATTCACTCTCTAGAGAATTACAATTCATGGTTGTTATAATTTTTCTAGACCCCGGGTGATAGCATCGATAACCTTTCTGATTATCACATACCCCAAGAAAACACATTTTATCGCACATGCAGAAAATTTAATTCTTTCATGTTTTGGCACATGCACGTAAACAGAACAACCAAAGATTTTGAGCGGAAGAATGAGAGGTGTAGGAATACCAGTTAAGAATGAAAGAACCTGTAGAGGAGTTTTCATACCTAATATTTTAGTGGGTAGATGATTAATTAGATAGACAGCAGTAGCAATAGCTTCGGGCCACAGAAACTTAGGGACTCCCGAGTCGAAAAACAGGGCTCTTGTGATTTCTAGGATCACCCTATTCTTTCTCTCAGCTACCCCATTTTGTTCAGGTGTGTAGGGACAAGTAGTTTGATGAACTAATCCCTTTTCCTTAAAAAAATCTGTCATTTATTTATTAACAAATTCCCTACCATTGTCGGATCTAAGGATTTTGATACCGGTTTGGAATTGTGTCTGGATCAAAGTAAAAGAGAGAGTAAATTTTTCTAAGACTTCAGATTTATGTTTCAAAAAATATACCCAAGTTAATCTAGTGCAATCATTCACAAAGAAAAGGAAATATTTGAATCCATGATCATCAATAATAGGAGCGGCACCCCAAACATCCGCATGTACTAAAGAAAAAATAGTGTTAACACGAGTATCGCGTGATCTAAAGGATTGTCTGTGGCTCTTCGCTAAAACGCAAGACTCACAAGTAATATCCTTAAAATGAGAAAACTTTGTAAAAAGCAATTTAAAATAACCCGAGGATGGATGCCCCAGTCTGCGGTGCCACAACCAAGCTTCCCGGTTTGTATATCCGTGAGCAAGCATTGCGGTGCCACCTTGTTGAACAATCTCATCCACATAATAGAGACCTTGACGCTCAGTGCCACGCCCAATTATCCTCCTCATCTTGATATCCTGTAATACGCAGAAATTTGGATGCATCAGTAATGTATAGTTTAATTGTTTCGTAACATGGCAGACATGAGTTTATGGGATAATTTGGGCACATATAGACAACTTTTTAGTTTTAAGGTCGGAGAAATTTCAACGGTTCCACTCCCACTAACAACAGTTAATTCCCCATCAGCAGTTTGTATATGGCCTTTTTTTTGCTCCATCAAATTCAGAAAAATCATCTCTATCATATGACATAGTATCAGTCGCCCCACAATAAAAAAATCCATCCACTTTCCTTAGAATCTGTTCTACTTTGGGCAATACAAGCAATCGGGATATTCTCCAAAGGTGAAAAACGATTTGGGCTAAGGAAAGTTTTTTCAGCTAATTTAGGGGTTTTATCTCGAAATTCATTATTTTGGGGTTCAGATTGAATACTCTTAGGCCATGTTTGGTTGCCAGGATTCTGTTTGGGAAAGTAATCTGATTCCTTAAATTTTAAATTCTTGTGTTTGTTTCAGTTTTTAATCAAACTGGGAAAGTAATCAGAATCCGAGAACAAAGAAAGTTAGTACAACTTTTCAGGATTGTGAGTCCTAACTTTTCTTAGGTATTCTTTTTCCCAGTTTTAGGATTCTTACATATTTAAGCAATATAGTATAGTTTTATTAATAATAATAACATAATAATAATAATAAGAATAATAATAATAATAATAATGTTTTTAAAATAATTTAAAATTATAAATCATACTTAATTTCACTATATTAAATAACTATAATTAAAATTATCATAATTATAACTATATTTTATAATAATTCATAATAGTAATAATTTATTAAATAATTAAAATATAATTATATAATATAAATCTTATAATAAATAATAACTATTTTATTTTATAAATTAACAATTAATCAATAAAGTCATAGTGCAATTTTAATTTATAAAATTTATTCAATTATAATATCCGTAAATATTATAATTATTATATTTATTATAATAATAAATGAGTATTGTATTATAATACTCCATGTAACTATAATTATAATTATATTATTATATATTATGATGGATAATCCATGTTTAAACTATCAATCGTAATAATAAATATAATAATATAATTATTATTATATTTATTATTTTTTGTAATTAATAATTTATTAAAAAATTTCTAATAGTATTATTTTTTATAATAACTATATTTTTAGTTTGGTGTTTAAATTAAATATAAATTTAAAATCTTGATATTTTCCAAACACAGGAAAGTAAAGTTACTGGGAATCATATTATCGGGATTCATTTTCCTAGGAATCATTTTCCTTGCCAACTTTAATTTCCGGCCAACCAAACATGGCCTTAGAACTACATGGGCTAGAATAAAAATGACTCATGCAGTGGGGTGTTTTTTTAGCATCAATCGAACTTGGAGGACTAAATAGCAAATTAAATTGGGGATTAGGATTTGTCAACCCTAATCCCATACCTCCAATTGAGCCGCCTCCCCGTTTCCGGCTGCCTCGCCGGCTCTGCCGCCTCCGCCCTGCTGCTGGCCGGTGTCCCCTGTTTACCCACGGGCGACGGCGACCTCCCGGTCTTGCGGAAATAGTCCACCGCCTCCATCCTTCATCCCGATTGCCAACCGTGCCTTTGCCTTTTGATTCTCATCCCACCACTCCGGGAACCCGACGAGGAGAAGCACGTTTCTCTGGTATGTTTGTTCTTTCCACAGTGTGAGCACCACATCTTTGATTTGTCGGGTTTAAATCCTCGGCAGTTGGGTGGTTGTGCGGCGGCTCGTGGTGGTGGCTGGTTCGGCCGTTGTTGAGGTTGGTTTCAGACGGCAAATCCGAGTCCAATTTGGCCGATGATGAGTCGCCGTTGATTGCACCAGTCTAGTGGTCAGGGTTCTTGCGCTGTGCGGCTTCTCTTTTCACCATCCCGTACGCAGTCTCGGCTGAGGGCAACGGGACCTCTTTGAGAATGTCCCTCCAGATTCCGTCGTATATCGGGTTGAGTCATGTCTGAAATTTGAATAGGCGTCTGGTTCCTACACATGTTCGAAGTTGGCTGATTCCCTTGTCGAAGCTCGATCGGCTGATATTGGCACCGGTCGATCTCAATCCAGACTCTGTGAAGTTGTCGCCAGTACGTCTTGAGCCCCTGTTTTCCTTCGACGACTGAAGTGTCTTTCTTTCAGGTACATTCCTCGGGTTTTCGTATGTAATTTGGAGTGTATCCAACTGCTCAGGAAGAGATTCCCGACCCAGATGATTCGTTGGTACGACAACCGAGACCTGGCTTCAAACAAGTTTCCTCAACCCACTTCTACTGATTAGTATAATGGAGGTAAGGGTCGAATCCCACGAGGATGGACACGTTTTGATAACTGCGGTGACTTTCCTGGGTGTTTTTGGTTAGCTACCACGCTTGGGTTGAGATTTTACCTAGACAAGAAATAAAGGTGGTACTCTACTGACTAGTAGGCGTGAAAATAACAGGCATGTGGTGGTGTTCGTGAAGGTAGGGGACAAGGTGTCTCAGAGACATATGGGAAGTAGACAGTTACTAAAAGAGGAAAATTAGACAACAAGGTATATCTGGTGGCTGGGGGCTCTCTGACAGGTCTGGATAGTACAACTGAAAAAAGTAGGGAACAAAAGCAAAAGTAACTTAAAGGTAAAAGTGGTCCAACTAAAGTTGATTTTGACGTTTTCTTCTTCACCAAGTATTGACAAAAAAATCATATGAACACAAACACCATAACTAACTTCAAATTCATGAATACAAACTCAAGATCCATCGATTAAAATGTTTAAACTTAAATTAAACGGTGAAACTGCAACTTTACTTCTACTGACTGACATGCAAGATGGTAATCACGGCGTAGAAAAGAAACTCGTGCACGAAAACTTAACTAAACATAGCTACAACTTCGAATCAACAACTCCAGATAAGAAAGCACTCAGAAATTAAAAGCAATAACTAGATCTAACTTTCCTAGGCAGAATGAAGCAAACTCGAACCAAAGCGACATGCGAAATAGAAACTTCATAACGTAAATGTTGGAAAATAACAAAGTACTTCAAAAGGCAACAACGATGAGTGTTTGCAACAAAACCAACGATAAAAACAAGTAAAGATTAAACTAGAAAGTAAGGTAACGATTGTTTTGCCACTCCGGGCGATGATACTACTACACTACTGCGATAACTGGCTGGAACGGCGGACTGATGACTTATCCGGCAGACTCTTGGACGTCAAGTGATCATGGCTGTGGCGAGGAACGAGAGATTGGATAATGCTGAAGGAACTGATCTTCAAGAGAGAATTCTAACTAAGTGTGGTGGCTGGACTCAAAGGCGAACTCCTTCTCTCTCTCCAAGTGGCTTCTTTTATAGGGAGGCTTGCCCTTGCTTTTATGGTAGACTCCCTTCAAGTTTTGACTTTTATGCCCTTGTTAATGATCATCCCAGCTATCCTTCTTCTCCATCTCGAGCCTTTCTCTGGCATACATCCTGGTCAGTATTGCACCCTTCTAGCGCCTTTTCACTTGCGTCCCCTGAATCGTCTCCTACCGACTTGGATCCTTTAATCCTGCACACTTGAGCAACTGTTTTGCAGATAATACATGCATTTCACGACATACTGACCAGTAACCAAGGCTCAGAATACGACTTATCAACGACCCTGCACGCCTTCTCCTCCAAATCATATAGCAAATATGGATCTGTCGTGCTTTCAAAAGTGGTTTGTAGGCTCTCCCATAGAGCATGTGCAGTCTGATGGTGTGCGAAATCGACAACGATTTCGGTCTCAACGTTGTCAATGATCCATGAGAATACGATCATATCGGCTTCCTCACAACTTGAGTAGCCTCGGATTCCTGGTTCCGGTGGAGGCAGTGTACCGGTGATATATCGGTTTGCCTGCCCGTCTCCCTACAATTGCTACTCTCATCAACCGTTTCCACAGGGAGTAATTCGTCTCGTTAAGTTTAACGGCTAGAGTAACATTCTTGTTCATCTTTAATCGTCCATCCTCAATGTTGTCTGGTTTTCATTCCTCCTCCCTGTCTGACATTTTTGGTGTAGATTGCAGGTTCGCCTTCTTGGCCGAGAAAGGTTTCTAGGCTATGATGATATTTTCCGAGCCTTTGCTCTTATACCATGTTGAAAGATCGGTATTGTATTCATTCAACTCAATTGTGATTATCGTATACACGCCTCTCTTAAGTAGGCAAAGAATTACATAGAGATGGCAAGATTTGCCCTAATACTTATTACCTAATTACTGTGATTCTACAATCTTTTCACCCATAATTAATCTTTTCTCTACTTACATATTTTTCCTTTCCATCATCGATAAAGGAACAGGTGATCATAAAAATATTAATGGGAGTTTATAGAAAGAAGGCAAGGGGATTGTTCTTCTCAATGCGCTCCTCAAATCATATGATCACTTTAAAGATGACATGCTGTATGGTAGAGAAAACCGTTACATTGGAGGAAATGCAATAAGGAATTTCATAAGATACCTAAACCAGGGGAGGCTCTATTCATGAAAAATTGATTATCATTTAATTTTTTATCAAAGAGAAAATTTGAGAACATATTTGTAAATTTAGTGTAGTTAATCAATATAAATGCAAATAGGTTGTAAATTTCAATATTTATGTCTAATTTAGAAAAAGATCCCTTATGTTCATGGGGCAAATAGGTCCCCCGGGTGGATCTATCTGTTTTTTGTTGTAAATATTAGGTTACCACACGCAACTCAATTAGTAAGATGATTCCCCTTCAATCAATAGAATATGAGTTCGAGCCATCCCTCTAACTAATAGATCAAAAGTTTGAGTAAGCAGATGAAAAATCATTATTGATTCTATTGTGAAAATAAAAGTAAATAGTCTCTCCAAGAACAGAGAAGCTGGAAAAGTGAGGTAAAACTTAAAAGTCATTTTACTTTGTAGACTTTGATAGAGATATTTCAGTTATAAGCTTTAATAAGATAGTCAGTTTGATATATATATTTTCTTCAACTATCCCAACACCTCTCTTGTCAGAGCAACTACGGACACATGGGTACCACTATACTAAATGAAGTTTATTTCATCTCATTAAATCGCACGTGTTGCTCGATTTTGCTAAAAAATTACTATACAACATTCTAAAAGATGTTGTTTGAGTGAATTGCTATTTTTATCTAACTAATAATATATCTTTATAAATACTAAATTCAATTAATTATAAAAGAATAGCAGTTAAAACCATAAATCACAAACTTAATTTGGAACCTTTTACACTCTAATTTTTTTGGACTAGAATCACTAGATGATTGCGACAAAATATGATTTACAAAACCATTTCAACGTGAAAGCAAACTTAAATCTGGATGTTAATGGACGTATTAATTACAAATCTAGAAAATAGGCCCTCTTAGCAGATCCATTCAAGCCACCGCCTCATCCCGGATAGTGGGCCGGAATATGAGCCCATTACTGGAAAGAAGCTATAGCAAGTTATTAATTTTGAGCCCAATACTGGAAATAAGCTCTAGCAAGTAATATCGAATACCTAAAGGTACCTTTTAAAATAAATTATTTAATAGTGATCCGTGCCTTCCAAATGGACCAGTTATCCAATTTTGAGGCCTTAAAATTAGATAAATTTTAAATACTATTTTTATTTCTCTCTCTCTAGCAAGGTGAGTTTTAAATACCACTAAAAATACTTCAATCACTTTTTGTTTCCATCCTTCTTACTTTATTAATTACGTTTTAAAATTTGTACCGGTTTAAATTTGGTCTATTTGTAGCATACGGAGGAGGCACATTTCATTAATTTTTCAATTTGAGAAATTATTAAAATATTATAGCTCTAGATCGCATTGTACCAGGTCAATTTTATAAATCAGAAGGCTAAATTGTCAAAAAAATCATACTCCCTCCGTCCCAAGATACTAAACTCATATACCATTTTGGAGGTGTACCAACATATTTGATTCATTTTTATTTATGGTAAAAATTTACTTTATTACCAACTCCACTTACACCACTAAACAACACCTCTTAAGTTCCTGTGCCTAAAAGAAGTGAGTCTAATATCTTGGGACGCAGAGAGTAAGTAAACTTGGTCGATTCCATAACTTTTAAAAACAATTAAGTACATTATAATTTTGATATTTTACTTAATGGTCTTGTGTCAAAAAAATTCGGCATGCATGCTATGTGTGTTATTTGGTTACATTAATTGTATAGTAGAACGTGCTAATAATGAGTTAGTGGAATGTTAATATGGGTATTGTGAGAAGCAGAAAGGGAGTCTGAGGGAAAAGAAATAAATTAAGGGTCAAGCGTGAAGAAACAAAGAGTAAGAGGATAATGAACTCCCCCAATTCACTACAAACTCAATGTATTATCACTATCACATAAAATAACTGTAGCCATTCCCCATCACGCAATTATATACACACATCATATAAAAGCCCAAGTTTTCGGATCATAAAAGTCTTGAGTTATGGGAAATTACTGTCGGCATAACACTTCTCTATTATTGGGACACCTTTTCGACCATATGGAGACAAATAATAGTATAGTAATTTGAAAACACCAACACACAAATACACTTTACTTTCAAGTCCAATATTTGAATTGCTTTTGACTACTACTATTTTCTACGATGGCTTATCCATTTGTTTCCTGATACTATGAGAGGAAAATTGCTTAAAAAAAACTTAGTATCTTTTATGGTCAAAAAAACCGAGACGTAATCATTTATGTTAGATAGTTTAAAAAAATAAGTAGTGCTAATCATATCATTTAGGACGCAAAAGAAAGCGTCTCTAATTTAAGGACAAATTAATTTAATCTTTTGTTTTTTAGGACACTTCCATTTGCGCTCTCTAATTTTAATTGGGACACAAACAAGGAGAACGTTTTTGAAGCGTTGACGGTATATTTAGAAACACAAATTAACGTCCTAAATTGTATTAAAAAAAAATTTTAACAGTTTTTTTTTTGTTGTTGTAGCGTAGCGACATCTCAAAATAAATCATCAAAATCATTGAATATTAAGCTACTACTCCCCATTTTCGATCATTTATATATATATATATATATAGGATTGTGATCAATTGAGATTATTTATGCTAATTGAGAAATGAGATGCAATATCAGCCACTCATTTTTATTAAATGAGTGGTCCAGATTTTGCCACACAATAAATATTTTTAGATTAATTTAATATGAAAGGATAGAATGGTAATTTCATGTTTTAATTAGGATTTCATCTTCACGTTCCATAGATAGAACTCCAAACCTTGTTGGCTTTGCTGCTGAAATTCTGCTAGTGATCGCTTTCTGATCAAATCCGACCGCCGGATCTGAGAAGCAGGATCGGTAAGGACTCCAGAGAGCGGCGATCAGTAATTTCATGTTTTAATTAGGGCAGAATGGATGAATCGAGGGAAGCAGCAACAACAGGATGAATTGAGGGAGATTCCGGCGAGGCAAGACTGGGAAATTGATGCCTCGAAATTCGTGGTCAAATCTGTGCTGGCGCGGGGCACTTTTGGCACCGTTCACCGCGGCGTTTATGACGGAGAGGATGTTGCAGGTATGTGTATTAATTTTTTCTTTTTTATTGATCAAGATAAATCAGATTAGGAGATGTTAGAATTTGACTGAATTTTGTGTTGTTTTCAATTCAGCAATGTGGCTAATTGACATGTTTTGGAATGGGAAATCTTTTTGTGAAGATGAAAATAGTCTATGCATTCCATGTGTTTGTTAATTTGTCTCAATATCAGTAGGATACAGCTTGGTGTGAATTTTTTTTTGCCTTGTAGTGCTTGTTGTGATGACTGTAGACTAAGTAGTTGTTTTTCCTTGATCATGATTTGATGAGTTGCTATTAACTTGTGTTTTTGCTATCAACATTTTTATGAGATTTTTGCTTCTGTTGCAACCATATTACCATATTTTTGCAGTAGATGATTCAATTGTATTGGATGTGAACTCATTTGAGAGATTGATTTTCCAATATTTGCTTTTGTTATAGGATTTGAACTTTTTGCAAGCTTAATTGTTGATTTGTTTATGGAATTGGAAGTATTATCAGGAATTGGATGTCAACAAAACTTGGATTTGGGTTGCAGAATTTACCCCAAGAGAAAATGCCTCAACTTGTATAGATAATCAGGAAGAGGGATGAGCATTTGGCACAGGATGGCGATGAAATTGAGCTTGATATTGAGGCTCTTGATACGGAAACGTTGTGGGAATTTGATCGGTTTGTGACCAATTGGAAGAAGATGGTGAGCAAGACAAAGCGACAAGCGTTGATGATGAACAACAATCCAGCTGCTGGAGTTTCTATTCCCTCCAGTCTTGTTACTGATGCTGATGTGGTAAGTTAAATTTGCATCAAGATTTTTGTCTTTTTTGTGGTATTTTCACTGTTTATTCATGTTGTTGGTAATGTTGTGTAGGGCGCATTGAGCGACAAGAATGATGATTGTGGCAAGATGATGAAAGAAAATGATGAAGAAGATGTAGATATTGATGACGATATGCCAGCAGCGAGCTTCCCTGCTGTGGAGATTGAGATTGAGAGAGAAGGTGTTGTTGGGCAGGAGAATGATGGTGTTGTTGGACAGGAGAATGATGGTAGAGGCAATGCCAGCAGTAGCTCAAGCAGTTCTGGCAGCTCAAGTAGCGATTCGTCATCCTCGAGTGGTATTGATACTGATTCTTCTTGCGTTTCTACATTGTGTTGGGGGTGAAAGTATGGAAAACGGAAACAGAAACAGATGTTCATTCGTTTGAGCTTGCTTTTTACAGATTCTGATTTAGGGAGTTCCTCTGGTAGTGAGTCCGATGCAGATGATTGACCAATTTGATGATTGAACTTTTATTTGATGATTGAATTGGATGTATGGCAGTTTTGTTGCTTTTTCTTGCCTGTTAACTGTTAACTAACTGTGATATCTCAACTTTGTTTTAGTTCATTTGAT
>NC_062970.1:33347994-33526662 GCF_023119035.1 Salvia hispanica
ATGAACTGTACAAGATTTGCACGTGGCTTTGTGTAGTTTTTAAAAAAGCTATTCTCCGATTCAGACATCGATGTAGTCCTAAGAAGCGACCCCATGGGAAAATCTCGAAAATAAGCAGGAACCCAGAATTCTCTATCTTCAAACATTGATCCAAACCAGTTCACGTCTTCTAATCCATACCGTTCCATTATATCATTCCATATTATATCAAACTCATCAGGCTCTAACAAATCAGACCAAACACATGCATTCAACTCTTTTTTGAAATCTTCATTACCAAATAGGATTCTCTACCTTCACTTGATAACAAGCCAGCTCCAAATGTAACTGGTCTAGAATGGTTATCTTTTCCAGTGAATGGAGCAAAAATCATGCAATACCTTCAGAATATAACATAAAAATGAATTATATTTATCAGCTATGAGTATCATTTTATCAGCCAAAAGTATCATTTTATCAGCTATGACTATCATTTTATCAGCCAAAAGTATCATTTTATTAGTAAGAAGTATCATTTTATCACCTATGACTATCATTTTATCAGCTATGACTATCATTTTATCAGCCAAAAGTATCATTTTATCTGCTGCAAGTATCATTTTGTCATTATATAATTCAGAAGTATCATTTTATCAGCTATGACTATCATTTTATCAGCCAAAAGTATCATTTTATCAGCTATGACTATCATTTTATCAGCCAAAAGTATCATTTTATCTGCTGCAAGTATCATTTTGTCATTATATAATTCAGAAGTATCATTTTATAACATAAAAGTAATTTAATCAACAAAAAGTATAATTTTATGTCTATTAGCAACAAAAGTAATATACCTGTTAGTGTTGTATGTTGAGTCAAATGAAATTACATCTCCAAACATATGATAATTTCGTCTTGAAATAGCATCAGCCCAGAAGAGTCTAGTTAACTTTCCATGAGATCCTATCTCAATTTCATAATAGAAGGCATCAGATGATTTCTTTTGAGAACGCATATAATCAAAAATCATTTGAGCATCTGAACCATCAATATTGGACATAATATCACGATAACCATTTCTAATATCAATAATATCACATCCAACATTTTCAGGTCCACCCATTATCTCCTTCAAAAGTTTGAATGTGAGAGTGGGACCAATATTACACCTGCCACAATCCTCCATAAACCTCCGATGGATAGGATCCAGATTGCGATTGGCCATCATAAAATGCCTATGCTCATCCGCAACCATTAAGTGATTATGATACTCAACAAACTGATAAACCTCATATCCTCTGCTCTTGCCATCTGAAAAATATCTCAAATTGAGCTTAGCAAGACATTCACACCTAAATGACCGACACCTACGCTTCTTAAAAGACACTTCAGTTGATTGGGATGCATGACCAGGTATAAAATTCTTAGAGCCTTGTCTGCTGCAAGCCAAATACTGCCACTTAGTAATACCTTGAACTGATTTGTTACCCATTTTACGAATGCCAAAACCAACTGAACGAGCATAATGTTCATAGAAACCAACTGCTTCTACTAATGTATTGAATTTCATACCAATCATTGGCTTCAAAGCATCATCACAAACAGGAATGTACATACCTACAAATCAGTAAAAGTATCATTTTATCATAGTATCATTTTATCATAGTATCATTTTATCATAATATCATTTTATCCGACAAAACTATCATGTTATGCAGTAAACCTAACATTTATAAGCCAAACGTATCATTTTAACACATAATCGACAATACATAATATAATCAAATAAGAATTTCAGTACATCAGAAACATAAACCAATCGACAACTAATATTAATCTAAAATCAAATTCAATACATGAATATGAACACAATCAATAAGCTAAATAATAGATAATGATTGTTACCTTCGTTATTTGCTACAGATTCCATCGAAGCAAATTTTCACAGCAATTGAAGAGGTAATCAATGAAAATAAGAACGCAAAATTGAAAACATCTTCCCGATCACAATTATGGAAACAAAATCTGGAGACTACGGAATAATGAACAAATCGAAGAAAATCTGGAGATGTTGAAATAAAATAGGCGAGAAATATGGAAGATGAAGATGAGAGAATCGATCTGTTAATTGTGAAGATGAGAGAATTGAGTTCAAACAGAATGAAACAGTGAATCGCTGTTTCATCGCGCGTTTGGAGTAAAATTCAGAAATTAAATGATGAAATTACATTTTTACCCCTCTGCGCCTTTTTTATGAAGTAAATCTAAGTTTGAATCTCAACCACAAGATTATCAAATATGTGTGGTCCAGATTTGGTTATAGAGTTATTATATGATTTGGGGGTTATGATATGATCACATCTCTCTCTCTCTCTCTCTCTCTCTCTCTCTATATATATATATATATATATATATATGGGTGCGTTAAAATGACAACACTCTTAAAATGACACTGTGACACCACGCTAGACTGCAATATTATATATGCTAGACTGCAATAGTATAAACGCTAGACAAAGAATCTACTGGAAACTATAGATTGCAGTCTAGAGTATTGGATATTGCAGTCTTCGTCCACGTGTACAAATGATTGGCTAGGAATGGTGGTATGGTGTTATTTTAAGAAGGGTTATCATTTTAACGCATCCCTATATATATATATATATATAGGGGTACACTATGGTCCTAATGGCTCCTTAGTGTTAAGTTCAAATTTAATAATAACCTTTAGATCAAGATTATGGGCGGATGAGATGTATTCTACAGGTCATACTCCGTGTTACATTATTAAGAGGCTCTGGCTGCATTATGAGGGTAAAATTGGAACATCATAATCATAATTCAGTTTAATAACGGAAGGAGAGACATTTTCGCTATTTAATTTACACGTTCATATCAATCAACATTCCACATGCCACTCTCTCTCCTGATTTCTGTATCACATTTTCCACAATCGAAGAAAACCTAATTTCAACATTCTCTCTCGATTTTCAACCCTAGTTCCGTCGACTCTTCGTCTTCTGAAAATCTGGAGGCGGCATTCGGTCATTGAAATCGGAAAAAAAACCTTATGGTCCTAATGGCTCCTTAGTGTTAAGTTCAAATTTAATAATAACCTTTAGATCAAGATTATGGGCGGATGAGATGTATTCTACAGGTCATACTCCGTGTTACATTATTAAGAGGCTCTGGCTGCATTATGAGGGTAAAATTGGAACATCATAATCATAATTCAGTTTAATAACGGAAGGAGAGACATTTTCGCTATTTAATTTACACGTTCATATCAATCAACATTCCACATGCCACTCTCTCTCCTGATTTCTGTATCACATTTTCCACAATCGAAGAAAACCTAATTTCAACATTCTCTCTCGATTTTCAACCCTAGTTCCGTCGACTCTTCGTCTTCTGAAAATCTGGAGGCGGCATTCGGTCATTGAAATCGGAAAAAAAACCTTTCGACGACCGGCAAAGTGTAGCAATCCTCTAAACACGGCGGCGGCAATATCAATTGACTTCTGCGACTGTCGTTGCCCAGAAATCTACATTTCGGGATTGCACAGTACGGCGATTTTAAGGTAATATACACACTTGATTCTATCAACCAACTCCCGTATACATTATTGTATAGATTGCCCGAATTGAAGGGTTCAATTTTATTTAAATTGATTACGAATTCTAGAATTTTCGTGAAAATTAATAATTTTGTAGTTAAAGCTTTGGTTTTTGTCGGGAATAAGGTAATTTACATTATTCAATATAACTTTGGGTAGCTTTTGTTTGTTTGTTTGCTTTTGGTTATTTGTTTGAACTAGTCCATGGTTTTGATGTTGTGAAGTGACGGTGGGCATGAGTTGTGGTGTTTTGTTTAATTGTGTATTGTCTGTTTGGTGGGAGTTATGTATTTAGAGCAAAATTAATGTCGTGTGTTACATTATCAACAAGAATGAGTTACATTATCAACTAGAAAGCATGAAATAATGTATCGTATCGTTGTTAATAATGTAACTTAGGATGCGCCCTAGATTAAGTTGTGTGTTGACATTCTCTGCATGCCCTTTGTTTCATTATTAACCACCGTTCGATACATTATCCAATAGACAACCGATAATAATGTATTGCATGCTTATCAACACTGTAATCATGCGTATGAGTTATGTTATGCAAAGTGTTTGTGTTGCACATTACATTATTAACCACAATTAGTACATTACAGCAGTCTTTATACACTAATGTATTCTATTAATAGCAATAATGTAAACGGGGTGCGTACATTAGTCGCCATGTTTGTACTACATTATTGTGAATTGTTGTGTTCATTTTTTAAGTCTATAATTTACATTATTTACCCCAGTTTGATACATTAATACAGATTCATTTTCAGCATGTCTTTATTTTAACACATATATGACGTACATTGTTCAATATGCGATAATAGTCTCACTTTTATTATTAACTTTTGAACAGGATGGAAGAGGACAAGAGTAGATTATGAAGATAACTTTGATGATTACTTTGAAGAGATGAATATAGAAGATGTAGGGGACGAAGGTCGTCGAAATAGGGATGATGTACTCTATTTTAGGAGAACATGAACAGTGTAGCATGATTTTGTACTGTGTTTAGTATTGCAAATGTAATGTAGATATTGTTTTCTGTGTTGACATTATTTGTGGAACATGGTACATTATTTAACAGATTATGTTACATTATAATGTATTCATCATGTATTACAGTTTGTTATCTTAAATAATGTAAACTTATGTTATCAATAATGTAAGTCGTCACAGCTTTGATGTATGAATTGCTAAATTACAAAAAGTAAGTAGTATATCTTAAAAAATAAAATTTTCTAAGCTTTCAATTATAAATGCAATAACAATTTTATTGTAGAAAGATGTGATTTAGATTAAGATAATTAATTAAGAAAATCAAATCTTGGTAGCCTTGAATTTAGGAAGCATATATAACGTAAATCATGGAAGGAAACTAACTAAATTTCTCATACCAAATCTACCCTTTCTTGAATTAAAATAATAGTTTTATTAATAAAAGACATCATCCCTAGCCAATCATCTGTACACGTGGACGAATAATAAGCTGCCACGTGGCAAAAATAAAATAAAATAAAAATATGAAAAAGACGGCCAGCAATTTGTTGGTCTTTATCCAGCAATTTTTCTTGCCCAGCAATATCCGACACACTATACAGCAATCTATAGATTGTTGTGTAGTGTTTGTAATATTGTTGTGTAGCGTTTATAATATTAATGTATAAGTGGTGCCATGGTGTCACTTTAAGAGGGGTTGTCATTTTAACACAAACCTATATATATATATATATAGGGGAGCATTAGCATTATGGTCCAAGTGGACCTTAAGTGTTAAGTTCAAATGTATTTTCAGCCTTAGGATTAACTTGATGGATGGTTGAGATTCATAATGTACATTCTTCTCCGTGTTACATTATTAGCACTTCCGAATTACATTATAGGGGTATATTTGGAACATCACCTAAATCACACGATTTCAAAATGGAAGTTCTGAAATCTGCGTCAATTCACCGCAACCAACCTCCCACATTCCCCTCACTCTCGATTTCCCACTCCAAAACAAGCCCAATCGACTACAAAATCCAGTTCTCCTCAATTCTCACCGGGAAACCGAATTTACTCTCGTTTTTCACAATCAACAGATGGATATCGTACATTATTCCAACATACGACAACCTTTCAACAATAGACGATCGATTTCAGTGATTTTCGCATCGGTCTACAATTGACTCTCGATTTCAGGTAATTTTCGAACATCAATTGTTTGGTTTTTGCAAATGGGTTTATGTTCATTTCTGATTTCTTGAGTATGTGGTGATTATCGATTCCAATAGTTTGTGTGTTTGTTCATCAATTATATTTTGGTTTTATGATCATTATCTATTTCAATTTCTGGATTTGTGTTCAAAGGGTAATTGTTGAGATTCTGCTCAATGGGTAATGAAGTGTGTGTTATTGTTTGGTTCGCTATAATGTAACCATTCAGTGGCGAGTAATGTATTGTGTTTTAGAAATGAGGTTCAATAAATAATTGAATTATGTGTTATTCTACATTATTGCGTTCAATGTTGTTCTATTCAACTTATTTTTCATCGAATGTTGTTGGTTTTGGTGCATTGGGTATGTGTTTAGGTTCTACTTCTTTATTGTTTCGATTATTTGGTTGTCAAATCTACATGGATAACTATTCAGATTTGCTTAATAGTGAATCGATGTGTAATTCTGTGTAATTGTGAATCAATTTCATACATGATTTGTTTGGATGCGCTTCCTCGTTTAATACATGTTCATACAATGTTCCTCATTGATGTGCTACATTTTTGCGTAGTAGGAGTAATATGCTTTGTTACACTAATACAGTTCTTTGGAGATACATTATACGCTTAATACATATTCATATAATGTTCTTCAGTGTGCTACATTATGTGCGTACATAGTAGTACATTATTGATGTATATATTTTACATTATGACATGTTCTATTTATCTACCAGTGATAAGGCTCGTTTCATGCATTGGTTTAGGGTTAAAATTCTGTGCATTTGGGGCGCTAATGTGCGTTATTGAGTTCAGGTGCGAAGTAAATCTGCCGGACCCAGGAGTTGCTGTTACCGGACCTGGCAGATGCAAAAGAGATGAAATTGAAGCAAAATCAGAAGTCGTCGTTCAGACCTGGGAGAATCAAAAGTTGGCGACAGGAGCATAATGGAGCGAGAGCAGAGTATTTTAAAGAATCTTACTCAAGGGCAAGAGCGTAAAATCACCAGAGGAGATACCCTAGAGATCAGAGCCTCGCATATATAAGGAGCTCAACCTTGAAGAACAAGAGAGACGAAAAAAACTGCCACTTCTATGCTCTCCTAGCTCTAGTTCTAGTTCCATACTTCAAATTTTCATTTTCAACTGCTGCGCACTTGGACATGGAGGATTCTGGCCACCGTGGTTCTCATCGTCGTCATTGTCATTTTGTTGTGTAACACCGTCTTGTGGAGGCGAAGAAACAATTTTATTTGCTTTCGTTTAGTACCTTGTTGGTTTTTAAGTTTCGCAACTCTAGTTTCTTGCTTTGATCCATTGGATTCAGACCTATTTCTAGTTATTATGGAAGTTTATGTTTGCTTTTGGTTGAATATCTCTGAGTTTACGATCATCTCTTTCTTTTAGCTTTCGTTCTTTGTTTGTTGTTGGATGTTTGGAGCTGAGATCTGTTGGTTTGTTGTTGGAGGTTGGGGATTTGCATATGGAGATGTTTGGATTTGTTGAATCTTGGTGTTTTGGAGTTGAAGTTTCGCATGTTTGGTGCTTGATGTTTACGTTGTGCATGGTTATGGCTATTTACTTTCTGTTTCTGCATCCTTTAGGTCCAGTAGCGTAGATCTGTTAGTTTAGGCTTTAATTTCTCGTTTTAAGTCTAGATCTAAAATTTGCTCTGTTTTCATGGTGTTTAAAACTCTGTTTTCTCTGCTATTCTCGTTTGATTCCCGAAGAAGATGAAGTTGTTGGTAGTTAGAATCAGATCTGCTTTATGTCAGTACTTTTCAAAGCATGTACTTTGCTTTTTCGCATGTCCGCTAGACCTGTCAAGTACGATCCACTTTGTCTCTTTTACTTTTCTGCATGCTTTTCCAGACGCTGGTAGTTTAAGGAAACTTGTCTTGCTTTTTGCTTTATGCTTGTCTGTCCGAATTAGGAAAACCTTTCTAGTTAAGTTTACTTCAGCTGTTTGAGAACTTTAAAATATCGCAGTCTCTAAGTCATGTATGTTCCGTACGCTCTCAGTTCTTAGACCCAGTAGGTAGAGTAAAGTTCTCCCGATCTATTAGACCCAGTAGGTAGAGTAGAGTTTTGCTTATCTCTCAGACCCAGTAGTCTTAAAATCTCGACCCACAAATTGCGTGGCAGCAGCCAACCCCTTTTTCTAAAACATCCTCAAATGCAGTTTCGTAGCACCTTCGTCCTCGTGGGATCGATCCTTTACTTCCCTGTGCTAAGGTGTAGTATAGTGGGTTGAGGTTTTTGAAGGGACAGAGTGCACCCAACGACCCCTTTCTGATAAGTCTCATGATCTTCTAGCCTCTGAAGTCTAGTCGAATCCTCTGGACCTGTTAGATCGAGTGACACATATCACACCGCACCTGCACTGCACTCGAGAGCTCTGTCAACCAGTATGGTACATTATGTGCATTCACACTATAAAATTATTTACATTATGCTAAGTGTCATTTTCATTAATTACTATGTGATATACCCTACTTATTAGTGTAAGCATTTATGGGCTAATAATGTAATTTGGAAATTATGATAATGTACCATTTTGACTAATGAATGAATTTGCTTTTGAATAGATACAAAGAGGGTCAAATTTGAATTGGATGACAACTTCGACGATGACATGCCAATTGTAGCTCACCAACCGCGGAAAGAAATGCGTGAAGAGATGGATGGTGATGATGTCGGGGAACCTAGTTGCAGCAAGAAAGACATTTTAGTGCATCAGTAATTATAATGTAAATGTACATAAAAGTAATGTACACTTCAACAATGCACTAATGTACATCTACAAAATAATAAGGTAGCCTCAGATTACATTATTTGTTGTAAAGCGTATACATTATTAATGAACATAGATAGTTTGGTGCCTCAAATTATTGTAATGTAATGCCACATTATAATAATGTAAATGTTTAGCATGTGGTAATCTAGAAATCTAACATGATACCAAATACCTTGTTTGCGCGTGTCAAACAAGGGTTAGTAATATGTTCATGTACATTAAAATGCATAAGGGTCACTTATATGATCATTGATTTTAATACTACATTATTTGATAGTGTAACTTTACGTTATTATGCAGTAAATATTCATTATAAAAAAAAACATTCAATTACCAAGGCACAATCATTCAAAAACAAACATTCAAACCACCCCAAGTGCTCTACATTGTCATAAATCTAGAAAAAATACCCTTAAAATCCATTTCAAATTACATAGTACGAAACCATGGTTATAAGAATTTAAGCTTCGACTTGTCTAGGGTCCGGCTTCTTAGTCATGTTCACGTACTCTGTCGCCGACCTCCTAAAGCCTTATTAGTGCGCTTCTTTGCTTGTGCCTTGATATTTGCCTCCAATAGTTGGCGAATCTGGTGGGTTAATCATACAAATGTACAAATGGAAAATAATGTACCACGTCGGTATAATAATGTACAAATACAACACATACAAATGCACGAGAAAACTAGATAATGTAGCTCATTAGTGAAATAATGTAAAAACAAAACACGTACAAATACAAGATTTAAGATGAACACCCAATCGAAGCATCAAAATGCGATACAATAAAATCAGTGATAAACATAATCCCAACTGTAAAAACAGAGACAATCAAGGTGGAAATCAGTGACAAACAAAATTCCAACTAAAAAAAACAGAGACAATCACATACACATGTAGAATTGATGATCAAACAATTGAGTGTTGAATTTATGACAAAATACTACCAAAATGCATACCCAATGCACCGAAACTGGCAAAAAATCATCCAAATATTGACGAAAATCACTAAAAATCACAGATTCACAGAAACCCAATTGAAAAACGGGCAAAATTAAGTTTCACCAAAATGGAAATTGAGTATCGATTCCTCTTACCTTTTCCGCGAGTGAAATCGACACAAACAGTGAAAATCTTTGCTTCAATCTACACAACAACTCGAAATAATGCACAATATGGCGTTGATTTCTACTAGCTTGTTCGGCGGCGTCTGTATAAAATATGAAGATTAGAGTTTTCCTGTTAGAAATTGGGAGGCTATGGTTTTGACTAGAGAGAATCTGGGGAGACGAAATTGTGAAATGATGGTGAGAGATTGGGATGTGAGAGAGTGAGAGGAAAGGTGTATTTTTAATTCCGCTGAAATCTCGCATGTGTAGTTTTAAAACTGATGCATTAAATTTTGTTTTACCAATTTTGCCCCAATAATTTAGCAATATGGGGCAAATACTGTAGCTCGGGATATTGAAAAAAAATATAAATGGCAGCCACGTCAACCGTTAGATTAAATAATTGAATGGATGAGATTGACTTGGATATTTGACATAAAATGAGTTATGGACCTGATCACATCCCTATATATATATATATATATATATATATATATATATTAACGCACGCATATATATATATATATATATATATATATATATATGTGAGGCTTGTGACAGTTGTACAAATGCAATATATACATATGTATTCTTTTTTATAAAGATGGATTCGTCAGGTCTCTAATCATAGACATAGTCTTTTTCAGCAACATTGTTCAAATGGATAAAAGCATACATGCATTGAATAATTGAAGTTTGTGTCACATGTATTTAGCAGCCATGCAACAAAAGTATGAGACACAACCTATTATTACTGTGTATAGGCTAGGTTAGTCACGTTCATAGTGTTGATATTTCAACTAAGTTATTGACTGCATTTTTTACTTTTTATTAGAAAGATGAAAGGTCATAAAATCGAATTTTTTTTATTATGTACGTACATATATGGTTAAATGCTAAATCGAATTTCACATATGACAATTTAGAAAAGAATGCTACTATAGCAACACTTCATTGAAATATTTTGGTCTGCTGAAGGAAAATGGGATTAGATGATTGTGTTGCTTAAGCAAGAATATGAAACAGAATTGTTTCAGATTTCACAAAATTGGATAGGTATATCCTCAGTGACACTTAGCTATGACAGAATTTGTTGCTAAAGCCTTCATACATTTTTGAGTGTCATAAAATTATTGGCATATAGTCATAATTAGGACTAGTAAATTGTAGATATAGGAACAATAACGGCTTAGGTTTTGACGAATCTGTTACAACTTGGCTTGTCCTAGCTAGCTAGGCTACGACCCACAAGATGGACTAAACCTTGCAGATTTATGGTCCACAAATAAAAGTCCTAAACTTTAAGTTGGTGGTGTAGGTTCTCTATTTTACACTCATATTTTATCTCATCATTCTTGGTGAAGATTTAAATGATGTAGATAGATATACGTTGATTTAAATGTTATACTTAACATGTTTAATTTAAATATGCATAAGTTTTTTCACTATGTATAATTGAGCTGGATAGAGAATTTTTTTGATGGAGATTAGTTATAATTTCTTAATTTTGACTTCCTAGGAATCGTTCTGGTGATTGGAACTTGGCATAAAATACCAATAGGCAATAATTTGACTATCACGTATGAATAATGAATAAATAAAGGTGGTGTTCGGTTGCAATGACTAATTATCATGAGACTATCCATCTAGGATTAAGTTGTGAGATTATTTTAGTTGGAGGAGGAGACTATAGCTAATAATCATGAGACTATCCATCAATGCAATCCAATCCAATCATGTGAAAAGAAAAGGTGACAGTTGATAGTACTTCCTGTGGAAACATAATTCAAAGGAAAAGATTGCATGTGATGGAAGAGAATAGTATCGATTGAAGTGATTTAGGAGCATGAATTGAAGTTTAATAAGCTCCCCCTTTACTTATTGATTAATCATGGGTATAGTATGACCAGAATTAATGTCACATTTTAAGCCGATTGTTTTACACTAATTATTTATTTAATCATTATTATATTAGATTAATCACTGGCAATATCTACCATTGTTATACTTAAGGGAAACAGAAATTAGGGACCACATAATTTGGTCTCATATCTTTGTATTAGTAGCCAATACTGGAGGTTACTTTTAAGGCTGTCCAAAATTTTACAATTGTCACAAAATCTACCTTTTTCCCCTCCCCCGTGGGATCAAATCTTGTTTAATTACTAAGAATTAATTTGTTGTTTCTGGCAACATTATGAGATTCGTGACAGCTTATTTCAGTAGATTGTTTTGTTTGATTTGGCTATCCTTTTTTATCGGTTCTAAACTTTTAATTCATTTTCCATATAAAAAAGGCATGTACTATAAAGTTTAGGTCGTGTAAACTCACAATTGCTACATGTGATCCACTATGTGCAATTAAACATCCGTTGTTCACATTAGCCAATTTGACTGTTTTTCATAATTTAATACGCAATTTGTCCATATAAATAACATTTAGTAATAAGAATTTAAGCTTTACATTGAATTCCACACTTTGACCTCACATTGACTACAAAATGTTGTTAAGAAAAAGGATATAGTGGTAACTAGTCAACTTTAAGATGAAAACATTGTCTTTTTAGCCTGTGAGAAACATGGAAAGGAGAGAGTGGTGTCAACAAAGTTTGCAGTTATTATGAATATAATAATAGAGATTCACAATTGGACATACATATACACCCACATAGAAATATACTACTGGTAGTTAACAAATACTACTAACAAAAACTACATTTTTTAGTACTAATAATGCTCCCTATACTACTAATAAATGGTGGGAGAAGAGAGAGTGGAGAAATTCAAGGGTCAAAGATTTGTTATACAGGCAAGTAATAATATCTTCTTATCGACATTCCCAGAAATCCTCTTTTTCATTATCAGCACAAAGCACTAAGAGCGCCCCACCACATTAATTAATTTTTTTATAGTATATCATTTTTTTATTATTCGGATATTACTCATATATACAATAAAGTTAAGAGCGCCCCAACCATATATATGTTGGTTGGATTTTAATTTTCCCCATTGAGTTGGAAAGATATATGCTCATTTACCTGATCTGAATAATATGTTGTTAGAGCATCCACAATGGATGCCCTAGTGGAAGTCCCAGTGAGAAGCTTAGTGGTTGCCACGTCAATATGTCCTATCTATCTATTATCCATTTCTCATTTCAATTTCAATTTTATTTTTTTATGTTTACCAATTATAAATAGTAAAATTAGATTCCAAAGTAAAGAACTAGCAAAAAAACATACATTACTTAAATTTTTTTTTATTTTAAATACAACGAAAGAGGTACAATTTCAACGATCATGCTAGGACATGCTCTCGACGGACGGATGTCCGTCGGCGGATGGGCCTAGGGACCTGCTCTTGGGCCTGCTGTTCGACTTGCTCTTGCTCTTGTATTGCACGAATACCTGCGAGAATTTGGTTCCCGAAAGCAAACATTGCGCGTTCCATAGATTGACCAATATCTTCCCTAGGAAACATTTTGGAAAAGTGAGTGATAGAGAGATACTGCAATGGAGTGAGATTTGAGAGAGATGTGTGAGAGTTGTGTGAAAAATGAGTGAAATTTTAAGGTATATTTATAGAATTGAAAAATAAAAAAAATGCAAAAATGCGTCGATCGGGCCAACGCGTCATCGGGTGCGACCCTGCAATGGGCGCCCGATCTCACGCCCGATCGAGCGAGAGATCGGTCGCGAGCGAACTCTCGGTCGTCCTCCGGCACGCCCGACCTCTGCAATGGATGCCCGATCACGCCCGAGCCCGATCTCGGCCGATCGGGCGTGAGATCGGGCATCCATTGCGGATGCTCTAACTGTTAATTGTGTATAAACCATATGGAAGAAGTGATAGTCACCTTTGTTTACAAACTAAATGCGTATACAAATAATAAAAAAAATACGAATTAAAATTCAAATTAGGGCCGGGTGAAGTGGAAGAAATTTAAAAGAGACGACTTTAATTGCGTATTGTGAGTACGGAGTATAAATTAATGTACCCTAGCTAGTCTGTACAGAATTGACCTGGGTTTGAATCGCAATTAATTATTTTGCCATTTATTATTTATTTCCTTTTCTAAATATTTTAATTTCTATTAGCTTATAAATTTAATAAGGATAAAAATTTAATGAAGTTTATCAATTTAAAAGTTTTTATGAATTTTATTGGTTTTAAATTATATTGAAGTTTTATAGTCTAATACTATTTATTTTAACAAAATCAGCAATTACGTAATTAAAAAATAAAAGTAAGAATGAATGAAACTATAAGAGAAAGTAATTTGAAGGAAAGATATATGATTCTGCCTATGTTGTGGTGTCAGGAATTTAAGCGTATAAAAAATGTTGCGAAGCCACTAATACAGAAAAAATAAAGGTTTAAGGGAAAAATCGTTGTGAATGGGGATGTAGACCGCAGCACTTAAATTCTGGGGGAATTTCATTTGATGAAGAAAAATACACCATTTATTTACAATAGAGCATATTTCGGTGACGATGTCTAACCTCAAGATTTTTGTTTAGTTGACTTTCTTTTTCATTGTATTTCATTTATACATCCCCACTTTGATCGGATGACACGCAATAGATGTATACATATATTATATTATCAAGAAAATAAAAAATTTATAACCAAAACCTGGAATATAAACTAGTTGATCTTGACAATATGCACCAATAATTGGTGTATAGCTTGCAGATATCAAAACATCATCCTTTTGGCCTTTGGGGATTTACAAGCTACTACTTGCAAATTTTATTTATTACGCCAAAATCTTAAGCTTTTCCTTATTCGATTCTTTTTCCCCTGAATTTCAATATTTACCTCTTCTATTCAAGCACCAGCTAGCGTACAAATAGAACACTATATAGTGACTATAGTCTATAAAAGTAAAAAATGATTTATTAAGAAAATCTATACTTGTACAAAAATCTTATATGAGATGATGGGTTGTTTCTTTCGTTTACTACTATAAGGGTGTGTTTGAATTGGTATTTTTACCAATTGGTATTTTTACCATTTCTAAAGAAAAGAAAATATAGTAGTTAGTGTATAGTTTTTCTTGATTTTCCCATCTAAGAATATTCCAAGAATTTCAGTTGAGTAATTACCACCCTCAAATTGAGGAGACCAGAATTTCATTGGTGTTCATCCATTAGTTGTAGTTAGAGTGATATTTAGAGTTAATTACTGTTCTAGTTATACGCCTTTTTTTAATTGTTTGATCCCATCAACTTTCAAATTGTAGGAAAAAAATATGTGGGAAATTTCTAAAGGCTAGGTCTTTGGCCTTTCACGTGGTGTAACCTCCAAAATGGTTATGAGGTGCCTTAATGTCTCATGTGGTTTCCCATATCCTATAAATAGATGGAGTTTTGGGAGATGAGCCCACACCAACAAATCATTATCTTTTATCTCTAGCTCTCAAGCATTTTAGTTCGCATCTTAGGAGCATTGCATTGCTCGGTTCTCACCTCCAATTCATCTTTGGGGACGTTGCGCCAATCCGTGAGCACTAGCCGGGGCGTATCTCGTCTTGCAGAGAGAGAGATACCTCGACTCGACTTGAAGAAGACTATAGTTTTCATCATGTTCCTTTTATTGTATTTACTTTGTTTTATTTACCTTCTAGTTTTGGTTCTTTTGTAATAGCAAGAGTTTGCCCGTGTAAAGGCTACATTATTTCCAACACAAATTTCCAACAAATTTTTGCCGTTTGAGACCTTACACCAACTCCAACCATACACCAAAATCTATTTTTGGTATAAAAATCATCTTCAACCATACACCAAACTTAAACTCATTGTTGGTGTTTTTTTACGGATTTACACCAAATATGGTGTTACTGCAAAAATTTATGAGATATTGCAAATCGGTCCATTATTATTTAATTATGTGAATTAAAACACAAAAAAATAATTACAATAACAAATGAAGATGCTCGATTTCAAAAGTACATGACTTGATATGACGCAAAAAGAAATAAAATGTTCATCTGAACTTGCACTAGTTGATCAGTTGTGGGAACAAACACAATTTTCGAGTCTTAAATTTTTTCAATTTTATATCCATATTGTGTTATATTTATTTTGTAATTGTGATATTTTTAAATATGTTTTGATTTATGTTTTAATTTTATCATAGCATGTGAAGTGTATATTAAATTTTAAATTATCATCTTTTTTTAATATACACTATATTTAATATATAATAAGAAAATTTATTATATTATACTCCCTTCGTCCCATTGTGGATGTCACAATTGAGAGATGACACAGGATTTTAGGAGATGTTATTTTGTGTTTTAAGTGGTGAGAGAAAATATAATTTTATAATTGATGTGAGAAGGTACTTTTTCCAAAAGAGGAAATGAGACATCTTTTGTGGGACAAACTAAAAAGAAAAGTGTGACATCTACTATGGAACAAAGGGAGTATAATTTAAATTAAAATTTTGATATAATGTTGTGGGATTAATGTGTCATTTAAATAAGTATGTAGGTGTAATTTAAAAGGTATTAAAAGTGAGTGGATATGGAATATTCTTTTGGGTTTATGTTTGGTGTAAATGATTAGAGTAAAATTACTTTTGGTGTTAATATATATACCCGAAAATGAGTTTGAGTTTGATGTAAATAGTTAGAGATTGAGTTTGAGTTTGGTGTAAATGGTTGGAGATTGAAGCCAAATCCCAATATTTACTGATCGCGATACGTATATATATTTAAATAATCGTACCAAAGTTCAACTGACCAGCCAAATATACACGTCATCAAAATTGGATTCGAAGCTTGAAATAACCCAAATTTATAATTATATGCTATAAAAACTATCTATTTCCATTTCCATTTCCATTTAAGTTAGGAAAATGTATGAATGGAAACTCGTATTTTTCCTATGGAAAAATGAAATACTACTATATAAGTATTCTTATGCAATTAAGTTACATGGAATTTTTCGTGCAAAATAACAATTAGTTAAAAGCAAAATCATTAACAATATCAGAAGGAATTTGATGAATGTGGTCGAGTATACAAAAGCGTTCTCCTTCTTAGTAAGGCAGGAAAACAAAAGATAATAGGAGTATTAATTGTTTTGTTGTTTGATTATGGATAGGTTTGGATATCATTAACAATTTGTAATTAATACGCACGCACTGCCATGTTTGAGCGTGTTTAATTATGAGTGGTCCGTCTCAATACCTAACTAAATTCATTGTTAACATTTAGCTCAATACTACTAATTATTAACCACCACGCATGTCTTACCCTGAATTGGATTAATTAATTGCCAAAAATAACAATTAATATTCATCAAAATTTGTTATACTATCAAAATTTTTAAAATTTGCACTCACGTATTCAGTTTGTCTATATTTTGCAGCGAAATTGTATGGCGTAAACAACTATTACGACACAGTATTTCCAAGATGTTACATTTGCAAAATGTTAACAGTTGATTAAGGTATTGCAACGTTTAAAATTATTGCGACAGTTATCGTGATATTTGGTGTAGTTAATAGTGTATAATATTATATGGATTCGATCTTGTCTAAATCTGAAGTGTGGATACAAGAGCGGTGAGCATGATTCTTGGGTAAGTTCTTCTTTCCCTTTTTCAATTTTGATGTGAGGAATCCTTTCTTTCATTTGACTTGATGATTTGATTTGTATTTTTTCTAGTATTTTTTGTGATTTTATTTCGTATCTTGCTTTTGTGTTTTTGGTCTTTATCTGGAGTGATCTCGGTGTTTTAGTCGTAAAGCAAATTAGATTTTGTTGGGATTTTGTTTTTTTGACATTGTTTTCGTGAAAGTTATCATGATATTTGGTGCAGTTAACGATGTACATATTATACGGACCCTAACTTGTCCAGATCTAAAGTGTGGATACAAGAGCAGTGAGCATGACTTTTTGGGTCATTTTTTCCCTTTTTTCAATTTTGATATGGGGAATCCTTTCTTTCATTTGGCTTTATTATTTGGTTTGTATTTGTATTTTTTCTAGTTTTTTTTGTGATTTTATTTTGTATCTTGCTTTTGTGTTTTTATCTTTATCTGGAGTGATCTCGATGTTTTAGCCATAAAGAAAATTAGATTTTGTTGGGATTTTATTTCTTTGACATTGTTTTCGTGAAAGTTATCATGATATTTGGTGCAGTTAACGATGTATAATATTATACGGATCCTAACTTGTCCAAATCAAAATTGTGGATACAAGAGCAGTAACATGACTTTTTGGGTAAGTTCTTTCCCTTTTCAATTTTGATATGACGAAGCCTTTCTTTCAATTTTGATGATTTGGTTTGTATTTTTTTTTTCTAGTTCGTTTTGTGATTATTTCGTGTATTGCTTTTGTGTTTTTGTTTTTATTTGGAGTGATCTCAGTACTGTTTAGTTGCAATGAAAGTTGGATTTTATTTCTTTGACATTGTTTTTGTTTATTTATTTATTTTTATTTTGGTAAATGAACGAAGAGAGAAAACACACACACACACGTGTGTTTTGAACATGTACATCCGGGAGATGATAACTGATGAGAATAGTATCAACAAAAGAAATAGATATGGTGCAATTTGTTCTCTGTTGTAATACTTCCTCCATATATGATTTATAGTCCCAGTTGGATTCAACTCGGAATTTAATAGTACATATGAAGAAAAATGGTGGAAAAAGTTAATGAAATATAGACCTTAATTTTATATGCTAATTTTATAGTATATCAGAATGTGAGTATAGTGCAGTATAAGATTCACTATCTAAACTGGAAAAAAATTAGTGAGACGTTGAACCGTGGGTGTATTCAACTAGCTTGATTTGAAATCAATTTGTTGGAAATTCATGTTAATTTCAAACGGCAAGAATTTGTTGGCTAAGTTTTTCTTTTAAGTAATATACTATTCTAGCTTAATTAAAATTAATTGTGGGCAGTGCCCACTCCATTATCTAATACCCTGACAAATGTGAACTTGTCTACAATATCTGTGGCGCAGTTGGTAGAATGTCACATTTATACTCATATAATAAAATTTAATTACTTCTAAAATTATTAAATTCTTATCCACAATTTTAGTTGCTTCAGAATAATCTTACCTACCATTCTTGGCACTTGACTTGGGCTGCTAAGTAAATCTTTTATTCGTACAATTCTTGTGCAGTATCCATTTTCTTAATTTAGAGAAGACTTGCATTACCTACAACAACATCATGTCGTTTACTCATTTTGCCAAAAATTCTAAAGAAACCAATATTCTTTATTAACTAGAATATTCTGATGACTGCCAGATAATTTTTTTATTTATAAACACCATTAATTACATTAATCTGACTTTCGCAAATTCTGGCTTAGCACGCTACTAGGTAGGGATTGGTGTCACACCCCAACCCTTATGACGTATGCACTTACTATAAATAAATTTAAAATTTAATTTGAATAATCCACGCTGCAAGTAAACACACATTATATAATTTCAAAAATCAACATTTATCAAGTACATATTTCAAAACATTCTAAACCGTAGTGAGACCCTCTCACCACTCTATATACTATACATTTATCTACATGCAAAAAAAGATGAGGAAGAGAAGTTGCCAAAATGCGTCAGCCGCCAACCCTTATAACATGTGTTCCTATGACCCATATCAATCAAAAACTTCACTGATATCTTATTCCTGAAAAATATTAGTGGTTTATATGAGCCACAACTTAGTGTATATAAACCTTACATTTAATTCCACACCCCAGATATCAATATATTCTTTAACCAATATATATAACAATAACCAACAAATATTAGAAACAATTTCATATACATATGCATATGGCACTCTGTTCAATTTATTATTTTGTGACTGGTCAAGCCTGGTATCTGCCTGGGATTTCCGTTGTATACGACCCTGTCACGACCGCATTTTGCTAAGGATAGCGAAAGCGGGTAAATCGCGACTAATGGGGGATTAAAGAAGCGGGGGAAGAAAGGGGGAAAGAACTTGTGAATATACTTGAAGGCCAAGTCGAACATTTCATAGATTAGAAGTCAAATGTACCATTTCATGGTCTTAGAACTAGAATAAATATTACATCAATAAATCAGAGTTCGAAGGTGAGATTCTAAGATGTCTCACTTCACAAAAGAGCAGCGGAATAAGTCCATACTAGACGACTTCGTGTATGAAGACACGAATCGTGAGAGATCCACTTGATTATTTAGTAGCATCGACTCCGATCATTTCTCCATCCTCTTGACGTTCAACCTGCACATTTATAAATACATGCAGGGCTGAGTACAGGAGTACTCAGTGGACACATGCCGAAAACAAAACATACAAGTATATAGTTGTCATCCATCCACAGTATCGCACGGGGGTTTTTCTTAAAAGGCCCGAGCATACTAAATTCTCTGTGATCTTAAAAGTCCGACTGCAGTCTAAGTTCTATTGGATCCTCGCCTTATCTGATAATCGTGTACCGTGAAGGTGGCCACCTTCAGCGGACACATAGCCGGCCAACAGCTGATGGCTCACGGCTCTCGTGCACATTATTCCGAACAGGATTTGCGGTCCTATTGGGAACCGAATTCTTTAAACTCGGGCTGGCATCGCCAAAACCCACGGGCTACAACCCCAACAGATAGGCCTCAAAACAAACATTTTATGGCATGACAACAACTTTAAAATAATCACTGCTTCATTTTGAGAAAAGATGATTTTTCATAATTTCACAAGTATTTGCTTTATATCCACACTATAGTGCTGGATATTAAAAGAAAGCCCACCTGATATGCTTATGTCTCAACTCAATTATTCGCTTTGGCTTCACTCGCCCTTGAGCAATTTATCCCTTGAAAAATAAATAGCGTAGCTAAGTCTTCTCCCCCCTACCCCTTACTCTTTTTCTTTCGAGTTATGGCAGCAGCTTATTCTTGGAAAGGAAATTCTCTATTGGGGTCTTGTGTGGCTTATGGTGATATATTGCTCAAATTGAAACCTTGTTAAGCTCTTGCTTATGATATTATGCTACTGAATTCTTATGGAGGGGGTATCATGCGGCTATCTCTAATTTGCATAGCTCTAAGCTCTTGAGCTTCAACTTAGTGTTACATGATTGCTATTGTTTTATCCTTGCTGCGAGGATCCTATGGAAATTCTAAGTTCTTGTTTCTAGCTATTCGTTGTTCTACATGATGCGATGGAGATGGGTGTTGAGGTTGTTTACCTCACTTGTTGAACTTGTATCGGTGGTGGCTGTCCTTGCCGTCACCACTCGCTGCCCTCTCCCTCCTCCCTCGCTGCTCTTCGCGCTTGGTGTTGTGTAGAATTTGTGGTGATGGAATGTGGTGGTGGAGGAGGTGAGGAGAGGTTGCTTATATGGTGCTAAGCTATTGAAAGCTAGGTTTGAGACTTGGAGTCAAAGACTCCTATTTTGGGCTTGTTAGCTCTCTTACTTTCGAGCTTGATGATTGTGAGATTCTTGCCGTTTTGGTGATTGTGGCTGATTCTCTTGGCTGATTTCTCGGCCTCGATCGACGGGGAGATGAGAGTTTGTCTCATCCTCTATTTTTGGGCTTGGGTAGGAGCTCGCTCTCCAATGCCCCTTTGTCTCGACTCCCTTTTGATGTTAGAGGAGATGGTGATCAAGATTTTCTCACCTCATGCTATACTTTGTAGCTTACTTAACTACATTATCACTAAATGCTCCATCTCTTTATTTAGCTTGTGCTTCCCTCTCTCTTTACTTGTGAGTCATCTTCTAATACCCTCTTTGGTGTTAATATTGCAGGTACAAGGCTGTAACTTGGAGCCTTATGGGCTGAAAATCGAGAAGGAGATTGAGGGGAAAAGAAAGAAGATGCTCCTCTAGAGATCCTTTGGCTCCATCACCAAAATAGCTAGCTTCCAACTTGCTCACTAGTGTAGGATAATGGTGTAGAAAAGATGTGTGTGTGTGTCACCCTCACATATGTAACATGTGCTAGATGTATCTCCAACATTCTTGTGTAATTTGTTCCTCAATTATTTATCTAATAAAAGCATAGCTTTACTTTTATCCTTGACACATAATTTCCTTGCACTTTATTTCATCCAACGAAAAAAAAACTTAAATTACTCCAAAGTCGAAAACAACGAGGAAAAGTACGATTACACAACTTCTAAGAGGAAATTAATTAAGCTACTAAATCCGATTTATCTCGAAAGAAAGGATCGAAATTTCCGGGGCGTCACAGACCCGAAGGTCCCTTTACATTATTTGACCTTTCCACGAAGGCCCCTCTTTGCATTTTGACATTTCCACTAAGGCCCCTCTTTGCATATTATCTTTGACCCGTAGAACCCAGGACAAGACTGTCACATATCCTCTTTAATCCAACGATTCAAGATATTCTAATGTCATATAAAAACATATTAATTGCACCAGTCACATATTCATTGCACCAGTCACATATCCATATCACATTTCACAAAATAAATCCAAATAACACAACTATATCAAATTCATATCATATAATCCAAATATTCACTCCACTCTAACACATAGCAATCAATCACATAAAATATGTAAAATTAAAAGTGTGATTTATACACACCTGATTAAGACATATAATCTAACCAAGTTTTTGATTCTGTCTCATGTTCCATAGCCCTCAATCCTGAAATTGAAAATATGCGTGTACTTCCTCTCCTAAATTCCAATCCTATCATTTTATTTTTTTTCCTAAAATTCCTCTCGTTTTAACTCTCTGACCCTCTCCTAATGAAAACCATGTTCTCCTTGTTTCCTTTTCTTTTATTAGTCATATAATCAAATAAACCGACTCACTTATATATTAATTAAAGCTCTCTTTTTTCTTTGTTAATATGGACGTCAAATATCCACCAAAATTGCAATCTTACACTCATTAATACACGTGTGACTCTACAAAGAGTCCTTATCCCTAATCCCATATTCTTACAATCACACATATATATCATATAATTATATTTACATAATACATATATTTCATCACATATACACATGTTACTACTATTATTTATATTTATATTGATTTAGGATCATAATCATTTCCTATGTAATCCCTATATATACGTAGATAAATACTAGAACTATATAGTACACATGCACACACATTTACTTAATTATTGTGCATATATAAATACTAATTTATATTATAAAATAATATATATATATATATATATATATATATATATATATAGAGGATGGTGATCGATTGAGATTATTTAGGCTAATTGAGAAATGAGATGCAATATCAGCCACTCATTTTTATTAAATGAGTGGTCAAGATTTTGGCACATAATAAATATTTTTAGATTAATTTAATATGAAAGGGTAAAACTGTCTTTTTGCATTTTAATCTAGGGTTCTTCAGCATATTACCGTGAGATTGGCGATTCTTGTGAGATTTTGCGATTTCCGTCAGATCACTGATTGAATATATTTTAACGATTTATGATTCAATTGATTCGAAAATTAGACTCAGACGATTTCAACGATATCTGATTTGCGATTCAATTTTTGAAAAAAAGACGATCAGTTCGACGGATTTCTGTGTTGATTTTGAAGTTTTTCGGTCGATTTTACCGATTTTGAAGTTCTTCAGCTTTCAATTGCGATTTTGGTGAGAATTGCGATTTCGTGAGATATCTGATTCAATTGATTGAAACAATTTCTGATTCAATTGACTCAAAAATTAGAATGCAGGCGATTTCAACGATTTGAACTATATCTGATTCGACGATTCCTCGGGATATCAATTTTCAAAAAACAGAAGACAAATCGATGGATTTCGGTGTTGAATCTGAAGTTTTTAGGTCGATTTTATGTACTTTGATTCTGTTTTTATGTTTTATTTGTTGATGCCCAGTCAAATTTCTTCCTAATCAATTTTTATTTTTTTGCTTTTTCATCTTTAGCTTCGATTTCACTTCATAATCAACACCTAAGTGTTACCTGATGGATTCTTCATCTTGTTCCGAGTCGACGTCGACGAATGGTGGAGGTAATTTGGTTTGATTTTCATTAACATGATTTTTTTGTGTTGTGTTGGTGAATTATACTCTGTTGACATAAATGCAAATCTGTTGACATGATGTATGTTACCTGTCAAATTTTGTGTTATGTTGGTGAATTATACTCTGTAGCTATACTCTTTGTTGATATTCTTTTTCATTAACATGATTTTTTTGTGTTATGTTGGTGAATTATACTCTGTTGACATAAATGCACTGTTGATATTTAAATTGATGTTCTGTTGACATAAATGCAAATCTGTTGGCATGATGTATGTTATCTGTTAAATATTCTATGTAGCTATACTCTTTGTTGACATTTTGTTGATATACAAAATAGTTTTATACAAAATGAATCATCCCCTGTCTGAACAACCCCTGCTGTGGTGTTCGTTGGTGGAGGAAGGGGTTATGGATAGTGTTGAGAGTCCATGATAGGATGTCTGATGTATGTTACCTGTTAAATATTTTATGTAGCTATACTCTTTGTTGACATTTTGTTGATATACAAAATAGTTGGATGCAAAATGCAACCTCCCCTGTCTGAACAGCCTCTGTTGTGGTGTTTGTTGGTGAAGGTGTTATGGATAGGGTTGAGAGCCCATGATATGATATCTGAGATGTTGATGCTGATGTGGGTCAATTAAGATATGCTAGTTGACATTATATGTTTCAGTTTGTTTACATATTTTCCCATTATGTTGTAGGATCTGTTATTCCAATTTATGATTGCTTGCTTATAAAATTTGCATAATTTGAGAGATGAATCTGATTGGATTGCAGTTACCATGATAATTCATTTGCAACTTCTAAGGCTCTGCATATAGCTAATAAGATCAACTCTTCATCAACATTCCATGTATTGGTATTATAATTCATGAAATCTTGTGTGTGGTTCTTTTTTTTCAAGCGCGGTTGTGTAGTATAAAGCTCGAATTACTTAGTTGAAGATTGCAATGCTGCATAACATGCTAACTGCACTTGAGATTGATTGATTGATTGAAAATTAAAACAGGAACTATTTTATGGGAAGGTGACATTTAACAAGTCTAAAGCAGCTGTGAGGGAGCGTATAGTGGACTTCGCAGCAAAGGCCCTTGGATCGTTGCCGTATTGTTCTGCAGTCAAATCCGGCTTCAACGACATGAATTATATGTAAAACATTGTTGTTGACATGAATTATATGTAAAACGTTGTTGTTGACATAAATAATATAGGTCGTTGACATGAAAATATTCGTTGTTGACATTAATTATTTGTAAAATGTTGTTGTTGACATAATAGTTGACATAAATAACGTTTGTTGTTGACATCGTGGTTCCCATAAATAACGTTTGTTGTTGACATCGTAGTTGACATAAATAATGTTCGTTGTTGACATCGTAGTTGACATAATGTCTCCGTAGTTGACATCGCGAAAATGACAATTATGCCCCCTAGTTGACATAATGTTTGAGTAGTTGACATTGCGCGAAAATTGTGAATGAGTGGCTGAAAATGCATCTCAATTCTCAATTAAGCTAAAAAATCTCAACCTAACAAGACCCGTTGTTGATATTTGATTTTGCTCTCTATTGACATCTATTGTATGATTTTGTTTTTTAATTTTAAGATTTGTTTTCTGAGTTGTACACACTTTATACAAGCTGTTGACATTTGGTTATAAGTTGTTGACATTTCAATACAAGTTGGAGTCAGACTTGCCTCCGTGCTACTCGCTGATGAGGGCGTCCAGGCTGCCCCAGTCCTGCCTGGAGGGGTAATTACAATTACAATTCATGTTTTTAAGGTTAGTTACAATTAAAAATCATGTCAACTATATATACTAGCCATGTCAACAACTAATATAATTATGTCAACTATGGTGCATATTGTGTCAACGGTACATACAAGTCATGTCAACTACGGTACATATCGTGTCAACTACACGTACAAACCATGTCAACTATGTTACACACTATGTCAACTACACGTACAAGCCATGTCAACTATACATAGAAACTATGTCAACAACAATTATAAGTCATGTCATCTACACGTACAAGCCATGTCAACAACAATTAGAGTTGTTTTTTAGTTGTTAACATATACTAAAAGTTATTGACATTATCTTATTAGTTGTTGATATTTGATTTTGCTCTCTAATGACATCTATCTTATAATTTTCTTTATTAATTATAATATTTGTTTTTTGAGTTGTTGACACTTTATACAAGCTGTTGACATTTGGTTATAGGTTGTTGACATTTCAATACAATTTGTTGAACTAATTAACATTTGATATAACTGCTAAGTTCAAAATTCAGAATCCACAATAATAGTTTTAAAATCCATCCAACTATATAATTTAAGATTACTTACACATGGAGATGTAGTCATATAATTTAAGATTACTTAAACATATAATTTAATTATGCTCAATTATAATTCATGCTTTTAAGGTTAGTTACAATTAAAAATCATGTCAACTATATATACTAGTCATGTCAACAACTAATATAATTATGTCAATTATGGTGCATATCATGTCAACGGCACATACAAGTCATGTCAACTACGGTACATATCGTGTCAACTAACGTACAAGCCATGTCAACTATGTTACATACTATGTCAACTACACATAGAACCATGTTAACAACAATTATACGTCATGTCAACAACAATTATAAGCCATGTCAACTACACATGGAACCATGTCAACAACAATTATAAGTCATGTCAACTATACATAGAAACCATGTCAACAACAATTATAAGTCATCTCAACAACACGTACAAATCATGTCAACAACAATTATAACCAAATGTCAACTACACTTTCAAGCCATGTCAACAACAATTCAGTCATTTTATAAAAATAATAAACTATTTAATCTTATTTTTAGTTATTTATTTTAAAAATATTCTCTTCTTTCTCTTTCCCTTTCTCCTGTTGCTTTTCTTTGTTCGTTTCAACTTGTACGTCATCCATTGGGCCTGCAGCTGGTGGTGAGATAGGAGAGGCTGATTCATTGGCTCACCCCTTTAGGATCATAACCTGGCGATGTAGGGATATTTTCTCTGTTTCTTTCTTCTGCATACTGCTTGTAAATTAGTTCTACAATGTTAGTATATAAACTGTATGAGTAATCTAATGTCAACTCAGAGAAACATATGTAAACAAAATGATGTACTTACTTCATCAAAGAAATGTCCAAATTTAAAAGTTGGAAATTCAGTCAAATCTTCAAGAACTTCCTTTTCTTTTTCAGCAATAACTATTGATTCAGATATTGTTTTCCAGTGATCAAAAGTATCAGGCTTGTCTTGAAGGAACGTCTTGGACAAATGAAGAAACTTGTCGGCCATAGATTCAAGTGGAGTCGTTTGGCTTCCAAGTGCAGATATAGCCATATCACACACCAATCCAAATAAAAAATTAGATTTGATGTGTGAGGGAGCTTCTTTAAGGACCTTGACAAGATTGATCTTCCCGTAATTCATGTGATTAATGTTTTTTACTACATTCTGTATGAATTCTTTTGGGAGTAGGTTCTGGGAAGACCCAACACCACTGTCATCAACATCAGACATTTGTTGTTGAGGCACTTGTTCTTCCTCAATGGACCCAACTTCACCGCCAACGACTGCCTTTCTCTCCACCACGATATCATCTCCCGTCTCCTCCCCCATTACATCCCTTGGTCCAAAACATACAATAATATGTACCACATCATTCATTCATTCATTCATTCATTTATTCATTCAGGAAAACGCTTCATATTTTGGAACGAAGTGGAGCCACGGCTGTGCCTCACTAAACCACACCTCATCAAAGAGCTTCTGTCCAAATACAGCAGCCTCTCCGTGAAATCCTGGCTCCAGCAGCAGGGCTCCAAGCATTTCATCGGCCGCGGCCTCTTGATGGCTAACGGCAACGACTGGTACCACCAGCGCCATATCAACAGTCAACAATCAATTAGTGAAATCGATCCTGTTTATAATGTGAATATAACTATGTCAACAGTCATTCAAACAAGCATACACTATGTCAATATCCTGTTTATAATGCACAGTCTAATTAGTGAAATTGATCCTGTTTATAATGTGAATATAACTATGTCAACAGTCATTCAAACAAACATACACTATGTCAACAATATACAATATCATGTTAACAGATGTGTGACATCCCTAATCTGAAACATGCATCATTTTGCATATTGGTATATTTTTATTTATTTATCTTTGCCTATTTATTTTATTAGTTGTATAATAAATATTATATATGTGATGTTTATACATTTATATATGTTTCATAAATATTAAAAAAAGTATAAAAATGTGCATGGAAATATTTGTAGTTGAGCTTTAAGAAAAATAAAAATATAGTATGATAGCATACTAAAGTCTACGTATGGAATAGGAATATAAATAGTGTTCCTATTATTAATTACTACACCACTTCGGTCACTATGTAAATATATTATGCAATTATTAAAAAGAAAATAAAATGAAGGAAACCGGTCAACTATTTAGGCTAACAACGTGTAATATTTTAAATAAAAGAAATGACAAGTGTTCTTCTTTATACATTTGAGCTACATATATATAATGTGGCTGACCGACTATAAAAGGGAAGAGGAAAAAGATGTGTAGCATTTTTTTAGGAGAAAGAAAATAAATGAGTTATATGAGTAAATTGCGCCGAGAGCATATAGAAAGAAGAAAAAGAACAAAGATTGAGAATTATAGAGCAGGAGATGAAATTAGGAGCATGATTGAACTAAGGTGTGTATAAATTACATTTTTAATTTTACATGCATTATGTGGTTAAATTGCTATGTGTTGACTTAAAGTGAATATTTGGACTACATGATATGAACATGATATAGTTATGTGTTATTTGATATTGATTGTGAAAGATGATATGAATATGTAATTTGTGCAATGGCTATATGTTATATATTATAATGGTATTATTGGTTGAAATATGATAGAAATATGTACTTGATGCAATTGATATGTTTGCACATGGTTTGGAATTATTTGAATAATTGAATTAAAGAGGATCTGTGATAGTCATGCCCTGGGTATGATATCAATGGCAATGGACCTACAGGTCATATAAAATGGCAATGGACCTACGGGTCATATATATATATACAATGGCAATGGACCTTCGGGTCATATATATGTATACAATGGCAATGAGACCTACGGGTCATATATACAATGGCAATAGACATTCGGGTCATATATATATGTACAATGGCAATGAGACCTTCGGGTCAGATACAACGGAATCCCGGGCAGATGTCAGGCTTGATCTGTCACAGAATAATAAAACGAACAAAGTGGCATGTGCATACGTGTATGTAATTATTTTTAATATTTGTTGATAATTGTTATATATATTGGTTAAAGAATATGTTTGATTTTTGAGCTGTGGAATTAAAGGTAAGATTTATATACACTGAGTTGTGGCTCATATAAACCACTAATATTTTTCAGGAATAAGATATCAATGATGCGTGGGTTGATGTGAGTTACA
The DNA here is from genome assembly GCF_023119035.1 of Salvia hispanica. Lineage (NCBI taxonomy): Eukaryota > Viridiplantae > Streptophyta > Magnoliopsida > Lamiales > Lamiaceae > Salvia > Salvia hispanica. Next base: position 33,377,245 of record NC_062970.1, read on the forward strand.
GTTATTATAAGGGTCGGCGGCTGAAGCGTTTTGGCAACCTTCTTCTCCTCATCATTTTTGCATGTAGATAAATGTATAGTATATAGAGTGGTGAGAGGGTCCCACTACGGTTTTATAATGTTTTGAAATATGTACTTGATAAATGTTGATTTTTTAAATTATATAATATGTGTTGAATTTATTTATAGTAAGTGCATAAGTCATAAGGGTTGGGGTGTGACAAGATATATACTTTTATAGCTATGTCAATAACTATTTGAATAAAATATCAATAATCTTAAAAATTTAAACAAATCCTTAACTGGAAGGTGATGCTTGATGTTCTCTGATGTTCAATTGCGCTTCTTCAATTGCTAATCAACAAAAAAATCATCAGAAATTGAATTCATAAGAAAACTGATTATTCTAGTATTAATCACATCAAATTAATACTACTAATGAAATCGAAGAAGGAAAATATCCCCAAAATCAAGGAAAATCAGAGAAATCATCCACAATTCCACATCAATGTCGCAACCAGGGCGCCAAATTCTGGGAGATAAATTGCGACGAGCACGACATCAACTGCGGCGATTCAAACAAGTATACACTATGTCAATATAATTATGTCAACACCTATTCAAACAAACATATACTACTGTCAACAGTATATTATTATAGCTACGTCAATAGCTAGTATATAAAATGTCAATAATCTTAAAAAATTTAACAAATCCTTAACTGGAAGGTGATGCTTGTTCTCTTCCGTTTTTTCCAGCAGCATTGTTCGTTTCTATCTCTTCCGATTCTACCATCGCTAATCAACAAAAAAATTTAGCAGGAATCGAATTCATAAAAAACGAAATCCAGATGTGTTTTTATACACCAAAATCGAAGCAATATACTTAAAATTTGAATCAATTTCTTAACCTGAAGAAGTCGCTTCAACCGTCGCCGATTTGGAATGCCTATTCTCTTCGATCGCTGCTTCAGCCAATTCAGCTTCAATCGATGTTTCAACCGATTCTTTTCGATTTTGCTCTTCTATCGTCATTGTAGAAAACTCTGTTTGAATGTTTACGGTTTGAATTTTGAAGATCAACGAGATTTTGCAGATTTTGAAGGGGTTCGAATGAATTGTATGAAGATTTGAAGAATTTTCAGCAGAGTTTAAGAGAGGTTTTAAGAAATTGGATTGAAATACGTTTTTATGTTTTAAGCTTTTTTATTAATGAAATTACAATAACACCCCCTTGTTGACATAATGTGGTATTTGTTGACATTTTGTTAATCTTGTAGATTAGTGGTCCATATTGCATCTCATTTATCAATTTAGCTAAATAATCTCAACCTAACAAGACCCTATATATATAGATATGTTAAAATGACAACCCATCTTAAAATAACACCATACCACCGTTCCTAGCCAATCATTTGTACACGTGGACGAATAATCAGCTACCATGTGGCAATCATAAAAAATTCGCAAGGGTAAATTTACGCGGACTGCAACATCCAATACTCTAGACTGCAACATCCAATACTCTAGACGCAAGGTGACGCGCTCCTGCAATATCCAATACGCTAGACTGCAATATCTAATACGCTAGACTGCAATCTATAGATTGTTGTAGATTGTTGTCTAGCATTTAAACTATTGCAGTCTAGCATATATAATATTGCAGTCTAGCATATATAATATTGCAATCTAGCATGGTGTTACAGTGTCATTTTAAGAGGGTTGTCATTTTAACACACCCCTATATACTATATATATATAGGTTTGTGTTAAAATGACAACTCCTCTTAAAGTGACACCGTGACACCGCTTATACAACAATATTATAAACGCTACACAGCAATATTACAAACACTACACAACAATCTATAGATTGTTGTATAGTGTGACGGATATTGCTGGACAAGAAAAATTGTTGGATAAAGACCAACAAATTGCTGGCCGAGTTTTTCAGATTTTTTTAAATTTTTTCACACGTGGCAGCTTATTATTCGTCCACGTGTACAAATGATTGGCTAGGAATGGTGGTATGGTGTTATTTTAAGGGGTGGTGGCACCCTAACATGCCCCTATATATATATATACATACATTTTTAACAATTCCCACAAATTCAAAACTCTCTATATATATTCGACTATATTGAGTCATCATAACAATAAATATATTCTCTATGACACACTTAATATCTCTATACTAAAAATGACAATATAATATGTAATGACTATAAAATATGCTAATATGCAAAATGATGTATGTTTGGGGTTAGGGATGTCAGAATGGGATTGGGTATGGGATTGAGTATTGAAATTTAAGATAAATCGGGTATTGGGTAACCCGAGTGGGTATCAGATATTACCCGAATATCCAATTTATTATTTAAAGCAATTTTTAAATTATGTTTTGCCATTTTTTGGCTTCAAGAACTAGACTAATTTATTTACTAATTAACTTACTAGGTTAACTTTCTCTATACTTATGTAAATAAGTCAATCTCTCTTACTCTAGGTCACGGCTTCTCCAAACTCTCAAGTTTTACATATTGCATAACCAACTCACGTGATTTTTATATTTTAGTTAATTATTTTGACTTTTGAATTATATTATTAGTTGCTTCTACTGTTTAATTATTTTAGTTACATATTGCATAACAAATTCCCATATATATAATCATATATTTTAAAATAAAAGCGACCCATTTCTTTTTTTATAGTTTTATGCTACAAAATGAATGCAAAATTAAAGATATTAGTCAATTTAAATATTTCTATATTTATATTAATTTATAAATTTTAAACTTTTTTACTAGTTATTAACACATGTAAAGAGTCGGATATTTGGGTATCCGATACGTTGGGTATGGATACCCGGGACGGGTATTGGAATACCCGAAATTATATCGGGGCGGGTTTTGGATAGATATTTAGATGATTTTCGGGTATGAATACCCGTTTTTTCGGGTCGGGTATCCATGGATACCTGTATTCCCACCCTTACTACTAGGCTTTAGACGTGGAAGTTGACCTTGATTACTAAATGCCAATAATATATTTTAGCGAAAATTGTTTATATTCTAAATTAATGGGAATTTTAGAGAATACTAAATGCCAATAATACCGCTTCATAATATCATTTTTCATTCGAAATGTATCATTTTTAGCTAACAAAATTATTTTATCACTACAAAAATTTTTATCTTTTGAGGACACAAAAATTGAGATGCATTTACCAACTTTTGAATTTTTTTTTAAATTAACAAGTGAATTATCCGCTTCTTTTAATTATTCAACGACTAAAATATTCTTCTGGTTATCGAAAATGATATACTTTGGTTCATAAATGTTACTTTTCTGGAATCGGTATGGACCATCCATTTTCGAATTTTGAAGTCTATATTGAGTTATTTGTTATTTTAAGTAGTTGTCATACTAATGCATCTATAGAGATTATTTTAAAAAATAACTAAATCTTATAGCAAACTTAAAGCTAAATCGCTTAGTTTATGCTTATGCCTTTAAATTATTTTATGCAATGGTGGAAACATCTTAGGGTGGGCCTACCAAGTTATATTAATTGTTACTTTTATTCATGTGATATTATCAAATTTTTGTTATTTTTGTGTAAATAGTTGTATAAAAGCTCATATATATCACAACATAACGTAGTATTAATGGATTAGTATTGTTTGTTTTCAAAATTTAGAATGTTTAACCCTGTCAAAATAAATTTATGCGTCTATGTGTATATATGTTGTTGGAATTTATTTATTATTATATATTCAAGAATACATAATTGAATATAAATAAAGCAAGATATTCGAACATCATGTATTTTACATATTAACCATAAACATAATGGATCAAAAACTTACCTTATGATCCATAGCGGAAGCGATTGAGGAAGGAGGAAACGATTTCCTTGAACCTTTTCCGGCATAATGGCGCAACTCCAAGGATTTGTTTCTCTCTCTTTCCCTCGTTTATGTGTTTTCTTAATGTGTGTGATTTGATGGGATCACCACACTTGTATTTATAGGCAGAGAGAGGACAAATCCTAATTATGAAACCTTAAAAGCCATTTCCATCAAAGAGGCCCAAAATAATTAGTAAATACGTTTCTTATTGACCAAGAATATAATCTTCCGTCTATTAATATTATTAATTGATCACAATCAATTCTAATCAAATCTTAATGATATATACGCACGATTCTTTACTTGATGGCCAAGGGAATGAATATTCATTCCATAAAAAGATTATGTAATCAATCTTTTCCAATCATTGGCAATCAATCGGCACGCGCGCGCACACACACACACACACACACATATATATATATATATATATATATATATATGAACATATATTCTCTTTGGAGAAATATAATATGATTATTTAATTAATTGATATGTGACAATAATTAATTGATAGTCAATTAATTAGGGTAAAATGTGTCTTATACCAAATAATTTATTATACTAAAGTCCAATTCTATTTAGGACTCTGATAAGTCATATTCTAAGCCTTGGTTACTGGTCAATATGTCGTGAAATTGCATGTATTATCTGCAAAACAGTTGCTCAAGTGTGCAGGATTAAAGGATCCAAGTCAGTAGGAAACGATTCAGGTGACGCAAGTGAAAAGGAAGCTAGAAGGGTGCAATACTGACCAGGATGCATGCTAGAGAAAAGGCTCGAGATGGAGAAGAAGGATAGCTGGGATGATCATTAACAAGGGGCATAAAAGTCAAAACTTGAAGGAAGTCTACCCTAAAAAAAACAAGGGCAAGCCTCCCTATAAAAGAAGCCACTTGGAGAGAGAGAAGGAGTTCGCTCTTAGAGTTCGAAAAAGGTCCAACCACCACACTTAGTTAGAATTCTCTCTAGAAGATCAGATCCTTCAGCATTATCCAAGCTCTCGTTCCTCGCCACAGCCATGGTCACTTGACGTCCAAGAATCTGCCGGAGAAATCATCGATCCACCGTTCCAGCCAGTTGCCGTAGTAGTATAAGTAGTATCATCGCCCGGAGTGGCCAAACAATCGTTATTTGCTTTCTAGTTTAATCTTTACTTGTTTTCGTCGTTGTTTTTGTTGCAAACACTCATCGATGTTGCCTTTTGAAGTACCTTGTGAAGTTCCAACGTTTTAATTATGAAGTTTCTATTTCGTATGTCGCTTTGGTTCGAGTTTGCTTCATTCTGCATAGGAAAGTTAGATCTAGTTGTTGCCTTTAATTTCTAAGTGCTTTCTTACCTGGAGTTGTCGATTTGAAGTTGTAGTTATGTTTAATCAAATTTTCGTGCATGAGGTTCTGTTCTGCGCCGTGATCACCACCTTGCATGTCAGTCAATAGAAGTAAAATTGCAGTTTCATCGTTTATTTTAATTTTGAGCATTTAATCAGTGGATCTTGAGTTTGAGGTTATGAATCTGAAGTTCAGTTATGGTGTTTGTGTTTATCTGATTTTTGTTAATGCTTGGTGAAGAAGAAAACGTCAAAATCAACTTTAGTTTGGACCACTTTTACTTTTAAGTTACTTTTGCTTTTGTTCCCTACTTTTCAGTTGTACTGTCCAGACCTGTCAGAGAGCCACCCAGCCACCAGATATACCTTGTTGTCTAATTTTCCTCTTTTAGTAACTGTCTACTTTTCATATGCCTCTGAGACACCTTGTCCCCTATTTTCACGAACACCACCACATGCCTGTTATTTTCACGCCTACTAGTCAGTAGAGTACCACCTTTATTTCTCGCCTAGGTAAAATCTCAACCCAAGCGTGGTAGCTAACCAAAACACCCAGGAAAGTCACCGCAGTTATCAAAACGTGTCCATCCTCGTGGGATTCGACCCTTACCTCCATTATACTAATCAGTAGAAGTGGGTTGAGGAAACTTGTTGAAGCCAGGTCCCGGTTGTCGTACCAACGACTCAGCTGGGTCGGGAATCTCTTCCTGATCAGTTGGATACACTCCAAATTACATACGAAAACCCGAGGAAAGAAAACCTGATCTTCCAAAATGGCGCCGTTGCCGGGGATGGATGGCATTCATACCTGTTATTGTGTGTGATCTTTTTGGTGTACATACTGTTTATAATTTTCCTTTTCTTTTTGTTTTCAGTTTATGAGAAGTGGCTCGACTCCTGGCCAGTGGAGACCAAGGATACTTCCCCGAGGAACAATACTCGTTACCACTCGTTCTGGCCTGTCGACAGCACTGTCCGACCTAGGCACGAGTAGCGACGAGGAGAAAGAGGAACTAGAGTACCAACTCCCGGAGCTTCCACCCCAACCAGTAAGAACACTAGTGAGAATGGCTGACCAAGGTGAGGACGATCCCGAGCTCGCAACACTTACCGCACACGCCGACGGAGATCCCCCACAAGCCATAGTGGTTACCCCAGGCCAGACCGCCTGTGATGTGAAACCCCACGTTATCGCAATCCTACCGACGTACTGTGGGAAGAGCTACGAGGGACCATACGAATTCTTAAATGAGTTCTGCAAAATCTGTAAGGCACAGAGGCGGCCAGCAGGAGCAAGCGAGGACGATTACAGACTGAAGGCCCTACCTTTTGTCCTAAAGGGAGAGGCCAACACTTGGTTCATGCGCCTGCCAGCCGACTCTATCAATACATGGGCCGATTTCAAGTCAGTTTTCCTAGCCGAGTTCTTCCCGTCTTCAAAGACAAGCGCATTGAAGAGGAAAATATCGTGCATAAGGCAAGAATATGATGAAACCCTGAGCGAGTACTGGGAGAAGTACATGAGCCTTCTGGAGTCATGCCCCAACCATCGCATGAAGGAGATAGAGGTGCACCACACCTTCTATGAGGGGATGAACAAGGAAACCAAGGATCTGGCGAATTCATCATCTGGAGGCGATTTCACCCAGTTGAGAGTAAGTGAAGCCAAAAAGGTGTTACGCAAGCTGTTGAATGCGAAGAAGACGTACGACAACGCGAGGGATGGGTACAGCAGAGAAAGGGTAGCAAGTGCTTCGGCTACTGACCAGGAGGAGCGGATGGATTTGAAGATGGAGGAATTAAAGAAGGAATTGCTGACTGCAATCAAGCAGAACACTCCACCACCTTCTCCGACTGGAGGCAAAGAGGCCCCAGAACTACCATATGATCAGCCGGACAACTCGCTGGATGTGGAGCAAGCAAATGCCGCAGGATACTACAATTCCAACGGCAATTGGATTCCGGGAAGGCAGAGGGATGCACCGTGGAGGGACCACCAAAATTTCCGATGGGGAGATGGAAATCAGAATCAGAACCAAAATCAGGCTCCAAATCAACCCAACCCCCACCCAGAACCAACTACCAATCTAACTGGGTAAAGAAACCGTCCTCGGCCAAAACCCTCAAAACAAACCCGAACCCTACCTATGTGCCAACCCCATCAGGAAACAACCAACATTTAACCCTCGAACTGAACCACAACCAAAACCAAAATCGGTGCCAAAACAACCCACGACCAGTACAACCGCTCGCTAACTCGGTGGGCGAAATGAAAGGGAACTCGGGGAAACTCCCATCTACAGTCCATGTACCTGAAAAGGCAAATGTGAGCAAGATTACACTGCGGTCCGGAACAACCTACAATGGACCTCAACTCAAGAACCCTGTTGGGGAGTCTAGTAGAGAAAGGGTGCTTTGAGCGACACCATCTCGGCGGAAGAACTCAAAAGGCCTCTGCCTCCGAGATGGAGGATCCGTTTTTTCTAAACGAGAAGCCTACTTGTGGAAGGAAAGGAGGGAGAAACACAACCTGGAAATGAGCAACCGGAAGGAGCAATGCCCGCATCGGAACCTCAACCCCAGGAGGAACCAAGGGAAAGTCCACAAGGACTAACTGGAGAGGCTAAAGGAGAAAAACCGTTTCCATATCGGTTTGTGACGAAGAGGAAGAAGGAAAACCCTGTGGATTTCATGTCGATCTTTGGAAAGCTGGATGTCACCATACCATTCCTCCAAGCCGTGAGACTACCCCCTCTGGGGAAGTTTATAAAGGAGTTTATAGCCGGAAAGGCCCAGGAGGATGGAAAAATCATGGTGGAAGGAATAGCGTCAGCCATTGTACAGGAGAAACTACCGGCCAAGAGAGCCGACCCAGGTATGTTTACATTACCCATAACAATTGGAGATGTGAAAATCGAGCATGCAATGTGTGATTTAGGAGCATCTATCAATGTTATGCCGTTATCCATTTATAATCGGTTAAAAGGGGTAAAATTGTCAAATACTAGGGTGTTGATCCAACTGGCTGATAGGTCATGTATCAATCCTGAGGGTGTGTTAGAAAATGTGTTGGTCAGGATACAAAACTTTACTTATCCCGCTGATTTTTATGTCATAAAAATGAGTGAACCAGAAGCTAGGGAGTCTAGCGGGATATTGTTAGGAAGATCATTTTTAAGAACGGCTAAGACAATTGTGGATATGGCCGAGGGGACAATCTGCATTGACTTTAATGGTGAGAAATTTGTCTTTGACATCAATGAAGCCATGAAAAAACCAATAGATTCTGAAAATCTATGTTATGTTGATGTAATTGACCCCTTAGTCCAAGAATTTCTTGAGACCGAATTATTGCAGGAAAAGCTCCAAGCCTTGGATGTGTATGCCCAGGCTGATGTGGAAGCAGCTGCATGGTGTGATCTGATCAGTAGCCGAGGGTTGACTGACGAGGAGATCGAAGAAGCAATTACGGAATTTTGTCAGAAGTCGGAACTAGCGGGATCCGTAGGGGCCGTGGTACCGGCCAGTATGGAGGAAAAATCAGATGTTGAACAAGAGCAAGAGGAGGATTCAAAGAAGAACCCTCTACCTACAGACACACTACCCCCGCAAGTGGAGTTGAAAAAGTTGCCAGCGAACCTTAAGTATGCCTACCTAGGGGAGGAAGACTCATTCCCTGTAATCATCAATAGCGGGCTGACTGAAGAGCAAGAGGCAAGACTACTAACTGTGCTTGAGCAAAAACAAGAAGGCTATTGGATGGAGCCTTACGGACCTGGTGGGTATAAGCCCGGACGTCTGCATGCACCACATTAGGCTGGAAGATGGAGCCAAGGCACATAGAGATTCTCAAAGAAAGGTGAACCCAAACATGCGGGAAGAGATACTGAAGGAGATCTTGAAGTTACTCTCACTGGGCATTATATACTCGGTACCCGATAGTGAATGGGTCAGCCCAATCCATATGGTCCCCAAGAAATCAGGGATCCAGGTGGTCAAGAATGAGAGGAATGAGCTAGTGCCCACCAGACTAGTTACTGGGTGGCGAATGTGTATAGATTACCGAAAGCTGAACACTGCAACCAGGAAGGACCATTTTCCCCTGCCATTCATCGATCAAATGCTGGAGCGACTGGCTGGGAGGAAGTACTTCTGCTTTTTGGATGGGTACAGTGGTTACTTTCAAATTTACGTGAACCCGGAGGACCAGGATAAGACCACGTTCACCTGTCCGTTTGGAACCTATGCGTATAGGCGTATGCCATTTGGCCTATGCAACGCCCCCGGTACTTTCCAACGGTGCATGATGAGCATATTCTCGGATTTGATTGAAGATTGTATAGAGATCTTCATGGATGATTTCACTGTCTATGGAGACTCTTTCGACTCGTGCTTGCAACATTTGGATGTGGTACTAGAAAGGTGCCAAGCAAAGAGTCTGGTTTTAAATTTTGAGAAATGCCACTTTATGGTTACAGAAGGAATTGTCTTAGGACACGTGGTGTCAGAAAAGGGGATCCAGGTGGATCAAGCTAAAGTGGATGTCATATCCAAACTACCCTTCCCTACTGATCAGAAAGGAATAAGAGGTTTTCTTGGCCATGCTGGATTTTATCGGAGATTTATCAAGGATTTCGCCAAGATTGCCCAACCCCTTACCAGACTTCTCCAGAACGAGGTGGAGTTCGTTTTCGACGAGCATTGCAAGGCTGCCTTCAACCTCCTTAAGGAAAAATTGATTTCTGCACCGATTATTCAGGCTCCTAACTGGGATCACCCCTTCGAGGTGATGTGCGATGCTAGTGACTACGCAGTGGGGGCCGTACTGGGTCAGAAGATCGATGGAAAAAGGTACGTGATATTCTATGCATCTAAGACCTTGAATCAAGCCCAACGGAATTATGACACCACCGAGAAGGAGATGAGCAAAATAGCCGAAAACCGAATATCCGAACCGAGTTCAGGCAGTAAATTTTGAAATTCGGTTCGGTTTTCGGTTTTTCGGTTCGGTTCGGTTTTAAAAATACAAAAATTTCGGTTTTTCGGTTCGGTTCGGTTTGGGCGAAAAAAAAAACCGAAAAACCGAATTATATTTTAAATATATTATTATATATTTTTATCCTATTAATTTAGTATATTATATCATATATATAATATATATTCTTCTAATATATTTTTATATAATAAATATTATATATATTATATTAATTTTATATTATATATATTTATATTCTATTAGTATATATAAAATAAAATAAATTAGATATATTAAAATATACTATTTTTTTTCGGTTTTTCGGTTTTGTTTTGAAATTTCGGTTTTTTCGGTTTGGTTCGGTTTTTTAAGTTCGGTTTTCGGTTTTTCGGTTTTCGGTTTTTCGGTTTTTCGGTTCGGTTCGGTTTCAATTTTAGCCTAAATTCGGTTTTTCGGGTTCGGTTCGGTTTGGGCGAAAAACCGAACCGAAACCCGAATGCACACCCCTACACCACCGAGAAGGAGATGTTGGCGGTTGTCTATTCATTCGAAAAGTTCAGGCAGTACCTACTGGGATCCAGAGTCATCGTCTATACTGATCATGCGGCGATTAAGTATCTCATTGCGAAGAAGGAGTCAAAACCCCGACTGATCAGATGGGTGCTGCTTTTACAAGAATTCGACTGGGAGGTAGAAGACAAAAAGGGAGTTGAAAACAAAGTAGCGGACCACTTGAGCAGAATAATACAAGAAGGGAACAGTGAGGATGTGAGAGATCGATTCCCGGAGGAGCATTTATGTGAAGTGATTTTCTCCGCAAGGAAGATCGATTGGGAAGAAGTGATGAGACTTACTGGTCAGGATGTAACAACCAAGGGCAAGGAGAAAGTAGGACAGGAACCCTGGTATGCGGACTTGGCAAACTACCTAGTGACGGGAGAGCTACCAATGGTGCCAAACGTGACAAAGGCTCAGAGGATGAAGATCAAGAGCGAAGCAAAGTACTATTTCTGGGATGACCCATACTTGTGGAAGGCAGGAACAGACCAGGTCATTAGGAGATGTGTTCCTGACTGGGAGCAACGGGATGTACTAACACACTGCCACTCCTTGGCATGTGGGGGACATTTCGGGCCAAGGAAGACTGCCAGAAAGGTGTTAGATAGCGGATTCTACTGGCCAACCCTGAATAGAGATGCATACGAGTTCTGCAAAGGCTGTGACCGTTGCCAACTGACCGGTGGGATCTCCGCGAGGGATGAAATGCCGCAAGTTCCAGTAATAGTTTGTGAGGTGTTCGATATCTGGGGTATGGACTTCATGGGTCCTTTTCCCTCATCTTATGGGAACTCCTACATCCTGGTGGCAGTTGACTACGTATCAAAGTGGATAGAAGCCAAAGCCACAAGCACTTGTGAATCTAAAGAAGTCACCAAGTTCCTCAAGAGTCATATATTCAGCCGATTTGGGATACCAAGGGCAATCATCTCCGATCAAGGGACTCACTTCTGCAACCGAACGGTCGAAGCATTGATGAAGAGGTACGGAGTTCATCACCGCCTATCCAGTCCTTACCACCCTCAAGCCAACGGGCAAGCAGAGATCTCAAACAGGGAAATAAAGAGCATTTTAGAGAAGACAGTCAACCCCTCCAGAAAAGATTGGAGCACAAGGTTGGAAGATGCTCTGTGGGCATATCGCACAGCCTACAAAACTCCTATCGGGATGTCCCCCTATCGCATCGTCTTTGGGAAGATGTGTCACTTGCCGGTGGGAATTGAACACCGAGCATACTGGGCAGTTCAGCAGGTTAACGTGGATGCTAAGACCTGTGAAGAGGAAAGGAAGCTACAACTACAAGAGCTGGAAGAACTCAGATTGGAGTCGTTCGACTCAGCCATGTGGTACAAGGAGAAAACAAAGATGTGGCACGACAAAAATCTGAGAACCAAGGATCTCCAAGTTGGTCAGAAAGTACTACTCTTCCAGTCAAGATTGAAGCTAATGCCAGGAAGCTCAAGTCCAAATGGGCTGGACCTTACATTATCACTGCACTACGTGCTAATGGAGCGGTCGAGATTTCAGGGAGTATCCCTAACTCTGAACCTTTTGTCGTCAATGGACATAGATTAAAAATATATAGGGAAAATGAAGAGATGTGTGTAGTGGAAGAAATTCCACTACACTTTAATAGCGTCTAAATGACCAGTAGAAAAGGGGTTTGGAGTTCCACCTGGTCAACGTCATATGATTTGTACTTACTGACCAGGTAAAACTTCAAATACCCTTAGTAATGATGTAAATAGTGTAAATATTTAGTAATTTGATTTAAGTTGAGAAGGAAAAACAACAAAAAGATTTTTCGGATCTTAAATATTAATTTGGAGTTCGTACTGACCACGAGGATACCACTTGGGTGAAACTCTGAATTATATTAAAGAGCCATTTATTTGCTTTATTTCTATTTCTAGCTAATTGGAAGAGGGGGGATGAGTGAAGTTTGAATTTTGGGGTGTTGCAGCTTTGCAGGCGAGTGCAGAGACTGGGAGGGCGCGTGGAGCAGGGACGTGACAGGCAACGTCCAATCAGCTGCGAGAACTCGCAACCGCCTTCCACACGAAGCGTCGCAACCTGGCAACCGCCTACCACCGGTCAAAACCCTCAACTACCCACCCCTCTATAAAACACACCACCGCCTACTCCCCTTCACTTTACAAACCCTTACCTGCATTCTCTCATCCACAACCACCACCCCACTCCGAAAACTACCACCCACTACGGAAACCACCATGAACCACCACCAGAAAAAGAACCACCACCGATACAAGCCATGGCAAAAGGAAGAAGAACCGGTAACCCAGCATCTACCACCGGCGAAGACCCGCCAAAAGTCCAAGCAACAGCCGAGTCGCAGCCGCCAAGCCCACAACGATCACAGCCACCGCCGACGACACAAATTCCGGCAATGGTTCCATTAGACGCACTGGCAGCGTATCTAAGGCAACAAGACCCGAACAAAGATTGGACAGCGACCCTGGCCGGATTTAGCCTGACCGGAGGAATGCCGGCGACATCAAACCCTACCCCAACTGCAACCACAGAAAACCCACCCACCACCACCCCAAAAACCTCAATTCCGACATCCGAAAAGACTTCCCCAACAGTAACTGCACAATCAGAACCCTCCCACCCTTCTCCCATACACCAACAAACAGAGCCGCTCGACGTCAGCCCTCTTTCCGCATATCAAGATCCCAACTGGGGAGAAACAGAGGAAAAGGAGAGTGGAGGGAGAGCAAGCGAGAGCGAGAAAGGTGAAGCAGAGGAAATAACGGCCACTGAAGCCACAACCGATGAAGCAGAGAGGGAGGAGATAGACCTGAACGAAATGGCCAGAAAGCAAGGGTTAATGACGGATGATGAATTCCAAGCGGTTTTGGGCAAGGGAGATAGGATCGTGGTAAACCCTGAAGGGGTGGCTGAGGTACTGGACCTCGCATCCCAGGCAGTAGGGAGAGGGGAAGCAACAACGGAAGCGGAAAAGTCGGAAGGGGTAGTCCACCAATCAGTGGAGGAGAAGACAGACGAACAACCGGAAAAGGCCGAACAACTTGAGGAGGAGAGGCAAGAGCCAGACACACATCAAGAGGAAGCCTCAGTGGTAACTAAACCCAAGCCAGTAAAGAGGAGGCTAGTGTTGAAAAACGACCCCAAGGCAGAAAGGTAGAAACCCTAAAGAGTGTCACAGAGATGCTTAGGAAAGTGGAAGTCCAACAAGGCAGGAGCAAACACAGCAGCAGATGCAGTGGAGGTTTCGAGTGAAGACGAGAAGACTACTCCTACAAAACCTGGGGAGGAGCCCTCGAAAGCTAGCCAGGGAGGACACCCAAATGGCAACAGGGACAGTATCATCAACGCCGACTGACCAGAAGGAGAATACCGACAAGGTGGCTGAGGGTCTGGACCTCGCATCAGAGTCAGTAGGTCGGGAGGAGGCAGCAAGAAGTGATACTAGTACCCGCGTGGTGACCGAGCCTACCACTCAGGAGGACGTTTTAACACAAGCCGACGAAGAAGCAGAGGCAATGGAAATCGAAGAAACCAAGTACATCCAAGAAAGGAAGAGAAAGGGGAAAGCCCCTGTCAAGAAAAAACAAGCCGTGAAGAAACAGCGCACTACCAATGCCAAAGCATAGTGATCAAAGAGCCGGAAGAGAGAGGGAGATCAAGCGACAGCGACTACACTTCCAGCGAGGTGTCTGACTCGGAGAGTGATATCTCTCTAGAAGGGGAAGAATACCATGAGCAGCAGCTCCCCGAAAACCACCAGGAACTAGTCCACCCTCCGGTAGAGAGGATCGTGTACCGACGATGGAGGGTAGAGCTCACTGATGAGCTTATGGAGGACATGAAGCACTACGACACCAAAAAGCTTCAAGACGCATTTGACGACAAGGAAGACAGTAGCAAGCAGGTCAAATGCGGAAAGGTACTCCACATACCCTCTTTGGATGAGTTATCTGTTCGTGATTCCTTCCTGGCCAGTATAGAAGCATTGGGTTTTGAATGGCTGTTAGAGATTAGGGACCCGGAGATATCTGTGAGATTAGCAAAGGAGTTCTTCACCACGTTTAGGTTCCAAGTCACTACGGACCTAGACGAGGTGTCAATTTCCTTTAGGATATTTGGTGGAGAACTGTCCATGAGTCTGATAGAGTGGACGGTACGACTGGGTATGTGTAGCCTGGAGGAGGCTATAGGACCAGACTGGAGAAGCCGTGAGAGGGGGGTACCGAGGAGACACATAGAATTTGAGCCCCAGGAAGCCTGGGAGGAGCTAACCCACCCCGATGCTGGCCAGTTCGCCTCCACTAAATCCAGATCCACCCACTTCAACAATTCCTTGCTAAGATTGGTGCAACTCTACTTAGGCTATAACCTACTAGGGCAGAGTAATTCAGCTGCCAGAACGTCCATGACCGAATTGTACTTGGTATGGTGCGCTAATCGTGGAAGAAAACTGCATTTAGGATTTTGGACATCCTACCAATGCCACCTGATAGCCACCTACCCGGCTAGAGACTTGTCCCTCTGCCACATACTAGGAGCTTTCGTGCGCAACAACATCATCATAACAGAGGCAGACGACCTATCTCAAATGTACATGGTCGACGCCCCTGGCCTGTTCGATATACCCTTCTTCGTCCGCACCAACTTGGTATACTACAGAGAAGGAGTACCCCAGTTCTACCCAATAGGAGAAGCCCCAGGGAAGAAGGGCACAACAAGGCCAGGAGGTGCAAGCTGGGCGAGATCGACCAAGCGCAAAAGCCGAGGCAAGAAAATCTGGAGAGGGCAAGGCGAGGCGGGCCGAGGAGAATAGACAATCATGAGCGTAGATGGCGAAGCCGACAACCCTAATGGAGAGCATTCTAAAGGAATTGGCAAGAGGAAAGGCAAGCACTGGAGCTGGAACAAACGGACATGGAGGACAGGAAGAAGAACCCACCGGACCTGAGGAAGAAGAAGGTGATGGACAACAGGAGGACGATGACAACCAACCCGGACCTACTGAAGAAGAACCAACGGACCCACCTGCACAGAACCCTGCACCAAGAAGGAGCAGGAGGAACATCTGATCGAACCACCCCCAAACTGACCAGTTAGTTTTTTTTTTTAATTTTTAAGTTTTCTTTTAGTTCTGTTTTTTTTACTTTGTGAAATAGGTAGAATTATGTGTTTTAATTGTGAGCAAACCCCATTCAAAACACTTAGCCTATTTAATAGTCTAAGTGTGAGAAGTAAAGGGTTTGCTACTTTGGTGCATATGTTTTATTATGTTTTTCTTTGTGTTTTGTCATACGCATGTTTGTAAATTATGCTGCTTTGTTTATAAATCTAAGTAAATATCTAAAACTCTCCCACTTAGCCTATTGCATAGTCTAAGTGTGAGAAGTTTTTAGATATAATATGTGTTTGTTGTAAATATGTGTCTGTCATACTAGCCATTTCCAATTTTCACTTCACAGCCCGTATCTGGGGCAGACACTTGTGAAGTGAGAGGGGGGAGCAAATGGCCAGTATGACATGTATATATGTGTTATTTGAGTCAGTGCATGTTAGTTTTTTTTTTTAGGGTTTGTTTAGGTCTAGGAATTATGTGTTATGTTTTACGAATGGGCTTAAAACTCAACTGCCTCGAACTGACGATGAGGGGAATTGAGGGAGATAAGGCATGCCGGAAAACAGAAACCACCCCCTCCAGTAACCCCTAGTCAGTATAGATGATGCAAGTATGAAGGAAAAACCCATCCCTTAGGTCAGACACGAAAGCCCTCTTAAAAGGTGAGTTAGAAGCCCCAAAGTAGAATTGCTTTCCACTAAACACTGAAAAAAGAAGAGAGGCTACCACATGATGTTTACGACAAAGTGACCGCGTGTAGTAAACCCTGAAGGCGATAGGAAACCCCCCCCCCCCTAAAAAAAAACCCCTACCCTTAGAACCCCATTTTCTAGCCTGATCTATACCCCGAAATAACCCATCAGCCACTGGAACTGTGTGCGTGCAAGGCATAAGGCAAGGAGGCAACTGCCCAGGAGGACATACAAAAGAAACCAGCTGAAGAAAAGAAAGACAAAGAAAGAAGGAGAAAAGCGATCTGAAAAAATTCCAGATCCAAAAAAATAGAAGAAGGAATAAGGGTGGCAAAGCCACAGAAAAGAAAATTGAAGAAAATGGTCGCAGATACTTGACCACAAAAAGAGAAAGGAGGAAGAAGGAATAAGGGTGGCGAAGCCACAAAGAAGCTACTGACCAGTTGGAAGCCAATGTCAGAAATTGTCCAGCCGAAGAAGAAGCCCTAGCCAGAAGCCCGAATGCACACAGTTCTCCCTCATCAAATAAGTAGTTAGTTTTTTGAACATCATGTATTTTACATATTAACCATAAACATAATGGATCAAAAACTTACCTTATGATCCATAGCGGAAGCGATTGAGGAAGGAGGAGACGATTTCCTTGAACCTTTTCCGGCGTAATGGCGCAACTCCAAGGATTTGTTTCTCTCTCTTTCCCTCGTTTATGTGTTTTCTTAATGTGTGTGATTTGATGGGATCACCACACTTGTATTTATAGGCAGAGAGAGGACAAATCCTAATTATGAAACCTTAAAAGCCATTTCCATCAAAGAGGCCCAAAATAATTAGTAAATACGTTTCTTATTGACCAAGAATATAATCTTCCGTCTATTAATATTACTAATTGATCACAATCAATTCTAATCAAATCTTAATGATATATACGCACGATTCTTTACTTGATGGCCAAGGGAATGAATATTCATTCCATAAAAAGATTATATAATCAATCTTTTCCAATCATTGGCAATCAATCGGCATATATATATATATATATGTATATATATATATATATATATATATGGACATATATTCTCTTTGGAGAAATATAATATGATTATTTAATTAATTGATATGTGACAATAATTAATTGATAGTCAATTAATTAGGGTAAAATGTGTCTTATACCAAATAATTTATTATACTAAAGTCCAATTCTATTTAGGACTCTGATAAGTCGTATTCTAAGCACTTGGTTACTGGTCAGTATGTCGTGAAATTGCATGTATTATCTGCAAAACAGTTGCTCAAGTGTGCAGGATTAAAGGATCCAAGTCAATAGGAAACGATTCAGGTGACGCAAGTGAAAAGGGCGCTAGAATGGTGCAATACTGACCAGGATGCATGCCGGAGAAAAGGCTCGAGATGGAGAAGAAGGATAGCTGAGATGATCATTAACAAGGGCATAAAAGTCAAAACTTGAAGGAAGTTTACCCTAAAAAAAAACAAGGGCAAGCCTCTCTATAAAAGAAGCCAATTGGAGAGAGAGAATGAGTTCGCTCTTAGAGTTCGAAAAAGGTCCAACCACCACACTTAGTTAGAATTCTCTCTAGAAGATCAGATCCTTCAGCATTATCCAAGCTCTCGTTCCTCGCCACAGCCATGGTCACTTGACGTCCAAGAATCTGCCGGAGAAATCATCGATCCACCGTTCCAGCCAGTTGCCGTAGTAGTATAAGTAGTATCATCGCCCGGAGTGGCCAAACAATCGTTATTTGCTTTCTAGTTTAATCTTTACTTGTTTTCGTCGTTGTTTTTGTTGCAAACACTCATCGCTGTTGCCTTTTGAAGTACCTTGTGAAGTTCCAACGTTTTAATTATGAAGTTTCTATTTCGTATGTCGCTTTGGTTCGAGTTTGCTTCATTCTGCATAGGAAAGTTAGATCTAGTTGTTGCCTTTAATTTCTAAGTGCTTTCTTACCTGGAGTTGTCGATTTGAAGTTGTAGTTATGTTTAATCAAATTTTCGTGCATGAGGTTCTGTTCTGCGCCGTGATCACCACCTTGCATGTCAGTCAATAGAAGTAAAATTGCAGTTTCATCGTTTATTTTAATTTTGAGCATTTAATCAGTGGATCTTGAGTTTGAGGTTATGAATCTGAAGTTCAGTTATGGTGTTTGTGTTTATCTGATTTTTGTTAATGCTTGGTGAAGAAGAAAACGTCAAAATCAACTTTAGTTTGGACCACTTTTACTTTTAAGTTACTTTTGCTTTTGTTCCCTACTTTTCAGTTGTACTGTCCAGACCTGTCAGAGAGCCACCCAGCCACCAGATATACCTTGTTGTCTAATTTTCATCTTTTAGTAACTGTCTACTTTCCATATGCCTCTGAGACACCTTGTCCCCTATTTTCACGAACACCACCACATGCCTGTTATTTTCACGCCTACTAGTCAGTAGAGTACCACCTTTATTTCTCGCCTAGGTAAAATCTCAACCCAAGCGTGGTAGCTAACCAAAACACCCAGGAAAGTCACCGCAGTTATCAAAACGTGTCCATCCTCGTGGGATTCGACCCTTACCTCCATTATACTAATCAGTAGAAGTGGGTTGAGGAAACTTGTTGAAGCCAGGTCCCGGTTGTCATACCAACGACTCAGCTGGGTCGGGAATCTCTTCCTGATCAGTTGGATACACTCCAAATTACATACGAAAACCCGTGGAAAGAAAACCTGACCTTCCAGACTCTATCACATGTCACATATGTGAGACACAAAACTTACATTCTCCCACTTGGCGAACATGTGGGACACAAAGCTTTCGATTCTCCCACTTGTCACACTTGACAGAGCCACAATAAAATAGACATAATAAACATAAGGCGCGCATAATATTGGACTTTATAAATACTTTCATCACTGGTAAACATAAGTATTATATTAGAGAGACTACTAATGCGGGTCATGGCGGGCGTATATCATTCAATCGATATAGTTCCTTCCATGTACCACATCACCAATATCCACTCTAATATAATCTATAAGTGACACCGCGTCCGTAATTGTCTTATTTCAAGACCTCCTGCATTAATACTAAAAACGTATATATGCATATCAAATAATAAGTATATACAGGAAAAGTGGAAACAACTTTATTGAATTCAAAATATCCATAACTTAAGTGTCTGAACCAACATGGAAACATAAAGATTAGACGTTTCCAAACCCAAGACCCATTATGTTAACTTATTCCATAAATGTCTTAGGCGGTAACGCCTTAGTCAATGGGTCAGCAACTATAAGCTGTGTGCTTATACATTCTATAGATATTATTTGTTCCCGAACTTAATCTTTCATGACAAGAAACTTTAATTCCATGTGTTTAGCTCCTTTGAATACTTGTCATTCTTAGAGAAAGATACGATTGCACTATTATCACAATACATTTCAAGGGCTTGGATATTGAGGAGACAATACCAAGGCTTGAAATAAAATTTTGCAATCATTAATGCTTCAAAGCAAGCCATAAATTTAGCTTTAATGGAAATCCAATCATTTCTAGTTGATCATATTTCCTTAACGTGAGCATAAAATCTTTTGTTCCCTTTAAGTATCTCATTATTATCTTTGCAGCTCTACAATGTTCAACACCAGGGTTACTTTGGTAACGGCCTAGCATTCCAACTGCAAAGTTGATGTCTGGTCTAGTACAGACTTGAGCATACATCAAACTTCCCACAATAGATGCATAAGGAATATTTTCCATCTCTTTACGTTCCAATTCAGTTTTTGGACATTGATCCAAACTGAATTTGTCACCTTTATGATTTGGAACAACACTTGGAGAACATGCACTCATTCCATGTCTCTCTAAAAGATTCGATCTATGTAGCTTTTATGAGACAATCCAAAAGTCCACGTGATTGATCACAAGATATTTCTATCCTATGACATAGGATGTCTCACACATATCTTTTATGTTGGAATTTTTAGAGAGATAACTTTAGTGTCATGTAGTAATCCAATGTAACCACTAGCAAGCAATATATCATCAACATACAAAACCAAAATATGAACTTGCTCCCACTAACCTTGAGGTATATGCACCGATCAACGGTGTTCTCTTTAAAACCAAAAGCAGTAATAGTGTCATGGTATTTAAAATACCATTGTCGAGAAGCATGTTTCAGTCCATAAATTGATGTCTTAAGTTTGAAGACTAAATTTTCTTTCTTAATGAAGTCTTCAAGTTGTTTCATGTAGACTTCTTCTTCCAAATCATCATTTAGAAAAGTAATTTTCACATCCATTTAATGTAGTTCCAAGTCAAAATGGGCTACAAGTGCCAAAATGATTCTAAGTGAGCCCTTCTTTGATACTTGAGAGAAAGTCTATTTACAATCAATGCTATCTTTTCTGAGTATAACCTTTGGCAACAAGTCTGACTTTAAATCGTTAGATTAAACCATTTATGTCGAATTTGGTCTTGAAGACCCAATTACACCCAATACACTTTTGTTTATCGGGTAATTCGACAAGGTCCCAGACTTTAATCCATAGATTTTAACTCATCTATCATGCATCAATCCATTTATTAGAATTATTACACTTAATGGCTAGTGAATATGAAACTGGATCATTATGTATTCCTATATCACATTCGGATTCTTGGAGATATGCCACATAGTCATCAGAAATGACACTTCTGTAGATGCTTCTTCCACACCCATGTTCAATGACTTTGGCATCATCATTAAGTGGTTGGTCATTCAAATATTGTTAGGCTGTTCAACAATATTTGGCACACTTAATTCTTGAGGAAATGAGGGAAAAAGGTTATACCCTTATTTCATTAATGACCGCATTATGAGTGTTAAAACTCCCACTGATCTCACCATTCTCAAAGAATCATATATTTCCAGTTTCCACAATTCTCATGCTATCATTAGGACAATAAAACCTATACCCTTTGGATTTTTCTGGTAACCCATAAAGTAACCACTAACTGCCTAAAATCCAATTTCATTTCTTGCGAAGAGTATACTCTAGTTTCCGTTGGACAGCCCCAAACATGAAGGTGCTGCAAACTGAGTTTTCTACCTGTCCAAAGTTCATAAGAGAGTCTTTGGTACAACCTTACTAGAAACCCGGTTTAATACATAAATAGCGGTTCTAAGAGCATAAATTCACAACGATATAGGTAAGGTAGAATTAACATTCTTCTAACCATTTCCATGAGAATTCGGTTTCGTCTCTCAGCAACATCATTCTGCTGAGGCGTACTTGGCATAGTATATTAAGCATAAATGCCATGCTTTTCTAAGTATTTGACAAAAGGTCCATGTAATTGACTTATTTTAGTGGTACGACCATAAAATTCACCACCTCTAGATCGAATAATTTTCACCTTTCTATTTAATTGCCTTTCAACCTCAGTCATAAAATGTTCAACTGTGCCTGAGATTTTTCTTGCAATAAATAAATTCATAACGCGAAAAAATAATCAATAAAGGTGATAAAATATTTTTCTCCACCAAAAGTCGAGACATCAAAAGGTCCGCAAATATTTGTATGTATAATTTTATGGAGCTCATTGCTTCTTGTGGCATTTTTACTATTGTGTTTGGTTTGTTTACACTTAATACAATCCACACAAACGGTAATGCTTTGTAAAGTCTAAATTCGAATGAATATTATCCTTTGTAAGCCTCTTAATTCTTTCACTAGAAGTATGATCCAGTTCCTTTATGCCATAAGAATGATAAATTCAAATGAATATTATCCTTTAGACGCTCCTTCGGTTGCAATGTGAGCATGAGATGCACCCATTCCATACTTCTTCATCTTATGCTTCTCCTAGACCAATACGTTTCCCAATTCTTTAAGAGTCCACTAATCTTGTACAGTGAATCAATTTGGAATGGTCTATATTAAGGAGGTAAGGAAGTTAGGATGAATTGGACAAAGAAATCTTCATCCACCTGTAATCCTAACTTTTCCAGCTTAGAAGAGATGTTATTTATGTTCATCACATGCTCGTACATAGTCATCATATTGCATGCTTATGAGATCCTTCATAAGTTTTTCTGCAAGAGAGTTATATGCAGTTGTGAAGCGATCCTCAACATTCTACAAACATTCTTTTGCAATGTCAGTCGTTGAGAGGTTTTATCTGCAACGAACATTCTAATGAACTGTAAACTTAGTTCTGTTAGATTTTTCCCTAGCATTATGGGTAATCAGCCAACTACTTTGATCATAAAATAATTGGCTTATCATTCAACAGTGTTAGGTCTAAGTCCATTACTTGAACTTAAGTTTCTCTTTCCATGCAAAGAAGTTGGTTCCATTAAGTTGGGGAACGTTTGAGGTAAACATACTAGTAGCAAAAAATATATGTTTTTACATTATAGGAGTAATTAAGAAATGAATGCTCACATATAGAAGCTTTGAATAATAACACGAACATTAATTTGAAAACCCATATCATGAGGCAATTATGAAAACTCCTTTGGGTAGTCTTCATACAATAATAAAAATCATGTTTTTAATACATATCTTAGTTCAATAATTGAGTAATAATAAATTGGCGTTACCTTTGGGTAATCGACACCAATTTATATTATTAACTCCATTAGTGTTTATTATGTCGCAAATACTATTTCCTTTGGGAATCTAGACCTTATAACAAACAAACTATTTAGATAATGAATAGCCACAACAAGCATGATGATTGATTGCATACATAGATTTTATATTAACTTGATTATAAACTCTTCTCATTTTAACTCACTTTGGTGATTGCAAAATAAACATAATATAATCAGGAATGTATAGCGATTAATTGCTTAAGCAGATTTTCACTTAATTTGATTATAAACTATTATTTTACCTTACTTTGGTGATTGTAAAATAAACATAATATAATCAAGAACATATAGAGATTAATTACTTAAACAAATTTTAATATGAGTTTGATTATAGACTCTCCTTATTTTGCCTCACTTTGGTGATTGCAAAATAAACATAATATAATCAAAATACATGTTAAAACGAGAATTGAATTATGTAATCATTCATTCCACCGTCTCGGTAGATTCATAATCATAAAACATTTAATTGAAATCTCAATTCATCAATGCATATATTCAAACTCAATTTACATGAAATATATACTCAATCAAAATACTCAAATCAATTCCATATATATAAAAATTGGAAACAATATATTTCAAAGTATAATCATACAAAATAAACTTTTTTTAATTGATACGGTAATTAACCAGTAAAATTCACAGACAAATTATGCGCACAAAATTAAATAACCTAAATTATCAATTCCATCCTACTGTCTCGATTCATGTGGAATTCACAAAGACAACCAATCAAAATATAGTTGTGCAATTAGTCATATGAATTCATTTACACCACAAATTTGAATACGTAATACATAAAATGAATCAACTAAATTTGAATTCACAATTCGTGAAATATTCAAAGGAACCGAGAACCAAATAAACACAAACGTGATTCACAATTCATCAATAATTTATCAAAAATAAATTAAAAAATTATGGTTTTCCATAATACAAAAATACACGAGTTCTCAACCATGCTCTGATACCACATGTTGAAATTTATTTATCATCATATATTCAAGAATACATAATTGAATATAAATAAAGCAAGATCTTCGAACATCATGTATTTTACATATTAACCATAAACATAATGGATCAAAAACTTACCTTATGATCCATAGCGGAAGCGATTGAGGAAGGAGGAGACGATTTCCTTGAACCTTTTCCAGCGTAATGGCGCAACTCCAAGGATTTGTTTCTCTCTCTTTCCCTCGTTTATGTGTTTTCTTAATGTGTGTGATTTGATGGGATCACCACACTTGTATTTATAGGCAGAGAGAGGACAAACCCTAATTATGAAACCTTAAAAACCCTTTCCATCAAAAAGGCCCAAAATAATTAGTAAATACGTTTCTTATTGACCAAGAATATAATCTTTCGTCTATTAATATTACTAATTGATCACAATCAATTCTGATCAAATCTTAATGATATATACGCACGATTCTTTACTTGATGGCCAAGGGAATGAATATTCATTCCATAAAAAGATTATGTAATCAATCTTTTCCAATCATTGGCAATCAATCGGCACATATATATATATATATATATATATATATGAACATATATTCTCTTTGGAGAAATATAATATGATTATTCAATTAATTGATATGTGACAATAATTAATTGATAGTCAATTAATTAGGGTAAAATGTGTCTTATGCCAAATAATGTATTATACTAAAATCCAATTCTATTTAGGACTCTATCACATGTCACATATGTGAGACACAAAACTTACATATGCATGTAGCAAGCTTAAGAACCTAAACTTCAAAATGCATGCGATCATGATATCTATATATATATATAAAAGAACATCCATATCCATGCTCATATGAACGTGGGCCCAAACTCATATTTATTTATTTTTTACTCTCTATTCTTCCGCAAGAGCACAACACCCACTTCCATGCTCTTTTGCAAGAGCATGCTCAAGGGTCCCACCATTCTCTTATTCAATTTAAATAAAAACATTTTCACAATATTAAAATGCATTAAAAATATCCGAAATAATATTACAAATTACTAAATAAATTTACATAATTAAAATCCTAAAAAATAAAAATTACATAATTAAAATCCTACAAATTAAAAATTACTATAAAATACATCCGTTGAAATTTAAAGAAAACTAGCCCGATGACGGTATCCCAATTGAGCTCGGAGAGCTCGTATCATTTCGTGATGTGAATCAAGTTGCTCGGGAGGTATCCGAGACGTATCGACCATAGTGATTTGACCCAAAAGGATCCACATCAAGTTGGTGGGGGGTGGAGGTGGCACAAAAGGAGCAGGAGCGGGAGGTTGCGGTACGGATGGGGTCGCGGCGCGACGGCGGTTAGCCGTCGCCTGTTTCCTTCCTTGAGGCCGGAGTTGGGAACTGCTCGGGCCGGCATTGGGGCTACCTAAGTGAGCTCCGGCAAGTTTGCTAGCCACCTCATCCTCGCCAGCGTCGGATATGGATACCGACTTCGACCGTTTGCTGGAGGAGCTGGAGGAGGATGCGACGCCTCCCCTATACTTCGGATGAGTACGCACCTCCTGCCAAGCGTCGAGATACTTGAATGGTTTGTACTGAATTGAATGGTAGGTCGACATGGCAGCCGTGATGATGTCAACCTCGCTCGTGCCGCTCCCTACCGAGTGTCGATTGTTGTTCCTGGAGGTAATACCCCTGGAACTTTTGGATTTCATCGTTGGCTCGTCCGATGGCATTGCACACCATACTCTCATTGCGCTTGATGGTTCCATCAGGTCGGTTGGCATTGTACCGGCGAGAGACGCGCCACCAAAACTTGTCCCCGGTTTGGTTCGTGTCGGTTTTCGCATCTTCGGAGATTTCCAAGTAGGCTTTGAATAACTTCTCCATCTCCCCCAGAGTGTACGGGGTGCGGACATTGATGTCACCTCCAGTACTGCCACGAGTACGTGCACGGACACTACGAGTACGAGGAGGCGTGCCGGAACCGCCCTCTGGTGGCGTCGGGTCGCTCCCTCCTGAGCCTTGTTTGGGAGCCCACCCGTATTGCCCCTCGGGCATCTTGCTCGTCCACCGGGTAAGGCCGGTAGCCACCCGGAATATGCGAACCTTGGGTTTGAGGAGGGGGCGAGAAATCCGTATCCGGATCAGGGAATGGAGATGAGCCGAACCATTCGTGGTTCCATCCGCGGGAGTCGGAGGGGTGATCACCGGAGCCGGACACTTTATGCAAGAGTTTTAATTTAGATGTGAATTGATGAGAGAGTTTAGAAAGAATTGATGTGTAGTGTGGTGTAAAAATTTTGTGTGGAAATGGGTGGAATTGATGAAAATGTGAATTTTGGGATAAAAATAATGAAAAATAAATTAAAAGTGGAGAAAAACGGATATAATTTATTGAAAAATAAATTTTTATATATTTCAAAAAAAAATTAAAAAAAAAGGAAAATTCCAACGGCTTTGCAGTTGGCTAATCAGAGCGCGAGACGCCAGCCTGCTCGGCGGCACGGCGGTGCTCAATGCATCATCGAGTAGGGTCGTGCCGCTGGCAAGAGACAACAGCGAGTAGGTGCTTGCCGCGCCAGCAGCGCCGCAGCCCGCCGATGCATCGAGCACCGATGCAGTTGCTCTTATATGTGAATTAATTTAAATTCTTAGTACAGTTAATTTGATGATGTGAAATTTCATGAGGCGCAAATTCATGTAGGTAGTACTGATCCAAATATGCTTGATTAAATATACTTCTCTTGCTCTATTCTTCCATTATAATATGAATATTTAGTTCGATATAAGTTTAAATATATAATTATTAAAGTAAGATAGAGATAAATGGTGGTATAAGTAGTATCATTCATTAGAATATGAATATTTAGTTCGGCATAAGTTTAAATATATAATTATTAAAGTAAAATAGAGATAAATAATGGTATAAGTGGTATCAATAGACAGTGAACTTCATATTATTAAAAGTATAATATAATACTATAAATTGTAAATAAAATAATGTGTAGGGGTAATGTTTTATTTAACTATTTCAAAATTAGAAAGTCCAGAGATGAATCGAGTATTTATTAATCAAAGTAAACATTCTACACGGCTGAGCTCAATTGGGGGGTTAATAGATAACCCTCCACGCTTCTCCCGATCACTATAAATAAATGAAGTAGATAACCAATGTTGATTGAGACCTATGAAATATTATTATTAAGGTTTCAATATAAATAAAGTGGATGATGTGTTTTTCACAGTTGTAACCTACATTGAAAATATAGGCTTTACCGGAGTATAATTATAACCACAGTCTAACGCTATTAACAAGTAAAATAACGAACAAGTATGTCAAGTTCAAAGTTAGGTTATGAAAGAAATTATTGGGCAATTTTTATTGTTCATTGTCTATATTTGTTGACAAATCTACGCATGAGCTTGATTATAAATTAAACAATGGGTACAATATCCGATTGAGTACGTTTCTTGTTTTCTAGTATTATTACTTGTTCTACTTTAATTTCAAATTAGTTACATCTATTATTTTATACCATAGTCTGATTATGCTTGGAATATACATTCACATTATATATAAGTAGAGCTTTGTAAATGGAAGAAAAACTAAATTGAAAAAAGTTTAAATGGATCGAATCTAGGGAGATTAGAAATTGCGCTTGCCTTCTAGCCAGCACAGAAGCAAAAACTAGTTAAAATAAAATAATAATAAAAAAATTTGGTTGAACACTCATTTATATTTTAAAAAAAATTTTGTATAGCACATCACACTATTAGCTAACTTTTGATTTGCTTTTCTCTATTTTAGACTTTTGGAATTTTTTTTTTCCTGTGCAGCATTGCATTTGTTGTGCTACCGTTTTTAATGTGCTTTTGCCTTTGCTGCTTATACCACTAATGGTTTGAGATTTTTGGATAAGAAGAAAAATATCACTCTCCAATAAACTATAGAGCATATGTCAGAGATATTTAAGCTATCAGATATTCTATCCGTTCCTAAAGTATATGTCCTTTAATTCAATACCAATTTTAAAGTAATATAAGAGAGAGGCAGAGAGATACAGTAATTAAAATATTATTAGTAGACTTTCCAAAATTAAAACGTGTATATGTTTGTGGGATGAACTTAATAGGAAAGAATGCATATTCTTATGGGACGGAGGGAGTAGTTCTTCTGAAGAGTTGCCGGTGGCTTTGAAAACTCATTTACAAAGCTAAACAGTCGATTGCCTCCGTGATAACTACATCAAAAATTGTTGAGCATTTTGTTGCACGTGATTATAACCCCATAAAATTGTGTATAGTAATTAGTTAACAATTAAGATTAGAGAATCGGTTAGTGCTAAGACATGTTTAGTTATGGAGATCGCTTTGAGCTGATCCTTAAATCTCAGAGATTACGATTTGGATCGGAATTGGATTAAATTTTATTTATCATGGGATTTTTTTTTCGCACGTTGTAAAATATTTCAAAAAGAAAACTGAAATACAATGTTACAAGAATGTATTGTCAACGGGAGTTTTTTGAAGTTATTTGTTCTTTTATTTAAAAGTCAATAGCTGGAACCAATAAAGCCAATCAATCATCTTTCATCCGCCAAGTTTATATGTGGGTAATAGAAAGAAATTTATTAGTGTGAAATTAAAATATTGAAGTAGTAACAATTTATTAATGGGTTCGTTATGACGTGGGCGAGATGAACGCCAGCTGTTAAAATCCGTTGAAACTGAAACTGAAAATGATATTATTTGTTATGAAAAATGGTATAGTTGTGTTACCGGGAAGCGAAGCCGGGGGAGAGGCTGCTGCCGACTCAAGAAACACCCGCACTACAAGCACGCATGTTATATGTACTCACCTACCAATACCACATTACATTCTTCCCAATTTTTACATTTATTTATGCCTATGGGATTATCAATTTCTGAATTTTTAATTGTTTACTAAACTAAAATCAACAAATACGTTCTCCTTAAAATACTACTACTAGCATTTATACCTACAATATTATAACTAAATGAGTAAGATTAAACATTCTCAAACTTAGATGGCAATACAACATCGATAAAGATTATTGTTGTATCATATGATGATCCCATAAATGAATATAAGTCCACTATTCAGTGCACATATTAATTTGAAATCGATATATATACATGAAACTAAATTATTAAACTCTAATTTATTAAAAATGTGGAGAAAATATTCATAGAAAGAGATGAGTTGGAAGCGCGGCTAATTAATTAATGGGTATAAGGATGGGGCAAATTAGTATAGCGTGTGATATTAGAGAAACAAATAACCACAAGTCCCATCCATATTCACAATCAAGCCATTTTGCTTCTTTGAAAGCTACTATTCCCCTTCTCCCCTCTCTATATAAATCCCCATCCTCCACACACACACTCACTCATCATATCTCCCTGATCACAAACGATCATACATAATGCCTGAGGCACCAAAAGAAACCGATCCCAACCTCGTGGCTGAGACCAACAAGAAGAAGCTGGAGTTCATCGAGGAAATCACCTCCAACCCCGACCACATCCAGCAACAAGTCCTCTCCGAAATCCTCTCCCGAAATGCCCACGTTGAGTATCTCACTAGGCACGGCCTCAACGGCCACACCGATCGCGAAACTTTCAAGAAAACCATGCCTGTCATCTCCTACGAGGACATTCTCCCTGACATCAACCGCATCGCCCTCGGTGACACCTCCCCCATCCTCTGCTCCCATCCCATCTCCGAGTTCCTCACTAGGTAAGTACTACTGCTACACACACTCCCCTATGAATTTGGTTATTCGTAATGAATGAATGATTGTTGCATGCAGTTCTGGAACATCTGCGGGAGAGAGGAAAATGATGCCAACAATCGAGGAGGAGCTGGGGAGGAGATCGCTGCTGTACAGCCTCCTGATGCCGGTGATGAGCCAGTTCGTCCCGGGGCTAGACAAGGGGAAAGGGATGTATTTCCTCTTCATAAAATCGGAGACCAAGACCCCGGGAGGCCTCCCCGCCCGCCCCGTTCTCACCAGCTACTACAAAAGCTCCCATTTCAAGGAGAGGCCTTACGACCCCTACACCAACTACACCAGCCCCAACGAGGCCATCCTCTGCCCCGACTCCTACCAGAGCATGTACTCCCAGATCCTCTGCGGCCTCTGCCTCCGCACCGACGTCCTCCGCGTGGGCGCCGTCTTCGCCTCCGGCTTCATCCGCGCCATCCGCTTCCTGGAGAAGCACTGGTCCCTCCTCTGCCACGACATCCGCACGGGGACCCTCAACCCCCTCATCACGGACGAGTCAGTGAGGGAGGCCGTGATGCGGATCCTGCAGCCCGACCCGGAGAAGGCGGAATTCGTGGAGTCGGAGTGCGGGAAGGGGTCGTGGCAGGGGATCATCACCCGCCTCTGGCCCAACACCAAGTACGTGGACGTTATCGTGACTGGGACCATGTCACAGTACATCCCAACTCTGGATTACTACAGCAATTCACTCCCCCTTGTGTGCACAATGTATGCCTCTTCCGAGTGCTACTTTGGTGTCAACCTCAACCCCCTCTGCAGCCCCAGCGATGTCTCCTACACTCTCATCCCCACCATGGCCTACTTCGAGTTCCTTCCGCTTCACTCAAATGACGACCACGAGCTCGTAGATTTAGCCAATGTGAAGCAGGGCCAAGACTACGAGCTCGTGGTCACCACCTACGCCGGGCTGTGCCGCTACAGAGTGGGCGACGTGCTCCGCGTGGCCGGCTTCAAAAACAAGTCCCCGCACTTCAACTTCATATGCAGGAAGAACGTGGTGCTGAGCATAGACTCGGATAAGACGGACGAGGTGGAGCTGCAGGCCGCGGTCCGGGCCGCGGTCACCCATCTCGAGCCGTTCGGGGCGTCTTTAACCGAGTACACGAGCTACGCCGACACCAGCGGCATCCCTGGCCACTACGTCTTGTATTGGGAGCTCAGCCACAACAGCGCCATCCCGCCATCGGTGTTCGAGGACTGCTGCCTCACAATGGAGGAGTCGCTGAGCTCGGTGTACAGGCAGAACCGAGCGTACGAGGCGATCGGGCCGCTCGAGATCAGGATCGTGGAGGGAGGGACGTTCGACAAGCTCATGGACTACGCGATCAGCCTCGGCGCATCCATCAATCAGTACAAGACGCCGCGCTGCGTCAAGTTCGCGCCCATTGTGGACCTCCTCAACTCCAGGCTCGCATCCTCCTTCTTCAGCCCAAAGTGCCCCAAATATGCTGCCGTTTAATGAATGTTATGCTATTTCCTAGGTTCACCACTCATCTTTAATTATGTTCACTACCCCTGTAAAAATGATTAACACTTCCTTTTTTCGCATTGGATCTCTAACCCTCAACTAACAAATCCTAGTTGACAAACAAAAATAAAAAATTAGTACTACTATATTAATTAATTGATTAATCAAAATCGTAAATTTTGGGAATGTAAGCCTACTTTATGCCTTCCATAAGTAAATGTACATAAAGCAAGACTACTCCAGCTACTTACTCTACTTAAATTAGTTAATGAGAGAAAGCTAGGGGCCCATGTGATTGACTAAATAAAATTTATTTTCTATATAAATGTTAAAAACTGTCTGGGTCCCACCCTTGTACTTACAAGTTTGTTCGGATTGGGTCTCTTATTTTGTTGGTCAAATTAAGATATTAATATAGTGGTAATTTTTATAAAAATTGATCACTTTGATTTATGTTGGCATTCAAATGCACTCAAAAGTTAAATGAGAGCAAGTGAGTCGTTGAATGACGAGGTACATAAGTAACTCTAATTCGAATAATTAAATGCTAACGCTGGCCCACGGAAGAACTTTACTTTAATAAAATTATTTAACCAAATAAAGTAATTGTATCAAAATTACAGAACCAAGTAGGGTAAACATTTTTCACGAACTTAACAGACGATGTTATTTTGCTCAATGCCGTTCTATCAACGTGTTTTAAATCGGCTGCACATTAGCATGTAATTTGACTGAAAATAGAAGCACGAGAAAATTTCATTTTTTGTGATTTATTTTCAGATGTTGAAAAGTGTTGGACGAACCAACGTTTAACTATCTTTCTTGGTTTATTTAACAATTTGCCCTTATATAGAATTTTGGTAGACAATTTTGACACGCATATCAGTAGTTGGTGCACCTCATATCAATTTTGTTGTTTTGTGCATGCCATGAGCAACCATATTGGTATAGTCAGATATCAAATGTGAGACACAGATTTTTTGGTCTCTAGTTTTTCCTCATGCCCATATTTAGCCCAAGCATATTTGCTCAGTGAAAACAACATATTTTAGCTATCGTTTATAGTCCGAATCAAATATTATGCATTCTACGATTCGGTTGCATAACGATTTGCAAGTTGTACTCCACATACTATGTTCCAAAAGTTGAGAGATATACCATATCAAAATCTCAACTTCTTTCGTTGAAAACAAATTAAAAAAGCAAGGGATATTTTCACATTTTGTCACTTCCTGTATTTCCAAATCGCAATTCACATTTTAAGCTGAACTGCAACGTGAAACCATTACTATTTCAAAATAAGTAGAAAAAGTGTCACGTTTATTCTGAAAAAAAGGAGACAAGTACTGAACGGAAAAAACATTATCAAAGGACAGGAAAATAAAATAGTGATTTATTCAGACAACAAATATACCCCAGACTTATTTCTGAAACAATTGTCCCCTGCAAAAAGTTGCAACTGAAAACAAAAAAACTTTTTTCTTTTTCCAGAAAATCAATTTTATGAATCTGAGCAAAGCATCTCTCGTGTTCAACTTTTCTTTACGTTTGTCTCTTCTTATCTTCATTTTACGGTTGCATGTTCCTTTGATTTGCACTTGTTTTTCCAGCAATTACTGATCCAATTTTATTTAATTTGCTTTCCTTTGTCTTTTCCTTGTCGTACAAATACATAATTGAATATCATATGTATTTATTGGAGGGAGAAATATTTTGAGGTTATGTCCTATACTCCCTCTGTCCGCCATTAGGAGTCACATTCCTTGGCGGCACGAGTTTTAAGAAATATTAAGAAAAATGAGTCGAAAAAGGTTAGTTGAATTGGGGTCCCCCTTGTGTATATTAGTTTTAAATGAAATGTGAGTTAAATGAGTTAGATGAAGGTGGAACCCTATTACCATTTATGGTAAAAGTGAATCGGGACTCTTATTCGCGGACGGACTAAAATGAAAAAATGGGACTCCTATTCGCGGACGGAGGGAGTATTTGTTTTGGCGTCTTCACGAGTGTGCTCATCAATCCATCATCAATTTAACTATAGTAATGTCATTTTGGTTTTAGGCCTTCATAAATAGCACTGCTAATAGAGTAGATTTGTGAACAATATTGATTTATAGTTTTGCATAAGCTGTAGTACTATTATAATTATATGAAAAGGTTTTCTTAAAAAAGTTATGAGCAAATTAAGTCACACTCTACATATATATGTATGATAGGCCTTCACTCGTATTTGAATGGTATATGTAAGTATCATTTTCCCCATGTTTTTGTCAACACTTTGCATTGATATAATATCACTCGTAGTAAATGAATAGACATGGAAGATGATAGCAATAAAGACATGAATGATATAAGAGAGATGACGATTTACCATAATATAATAAACTCTTATTAGTCCCCATCCATCACAACATGGAGTGTGTACTTTCTGCATACCTTCAGGTTATTAGGGTTTGTACAGTGATAGAAGAAGCCACTTTACATGATCCTGTAAACATTAAACATAAACATATGCTTTTTGGCATATGACATGATTTTATGTAGTGTTGTTTTGTGAGTTATTAAAAAAAGAATAAAGTAAGAGAGGAAAAAGAGTAGTGGTGATTTTATTTTCTTTTTAGGAAATGTTAAATTTTTTTATGGGACAATCCAAAAAAAAAAGCTTTTTATTTTTAATTGGACGAGTGAAAATATATTTCGAGCAATACATGGGACCCCTATACATGTCACATGTCTGCATAAGGGAACACTAGTTTATAGTAAAATTAATGAATTAAAACGATGTGCGGAAAGATGGGAGCAAGAGCAATCACAGAGTAAGGATAGGTCCCTCACTCTGCAAAATCATAAAACTATTATTCTCAACAAATAGATGAAAAGATAGTGTAGTAAGGTCATGTTGCATGAAAATATCATGCAATGCTTGCTCACAGTAGTGCTTCCTCTCCAATCTCAAAGCCATTAATCAGTTAACAAAATTTGGCAATGAAGATTCAAATAAATGATTTTGATTATGTAAGGAGAAGTAAACGACAACGGGGAAACTTGTCAGGGTCAGAAGCGGACAACTGTAGAGTACAAGCTGGGAGACAGGGAGTGTTAAATGCGTGACATTTGATTGAACAAGTGAAGTAACTATCGATGTTAAAAGGGGCAGCTTGTGATGTTACAATCATATGTAAGTTGTCAACCATGTGCAGTTTTTAACCTGACCAACAACGACCCTCAACACACACACAAGCTTCCATTCATCAACTAAACTATATCCACCAACAACTCTTAAATATCTACTCAGAATCAAGCCTAAAACGATTGATTCAATCAATACATGTGAATATATGAAGTCCACGCAGTTGATGAATGCACCACAAAGGCGATGTCCCAATTTAATCAATTGCAGATGAAACATAGCAGTAATAATTTTTCTGAGATGAGCCTTGGGCTGTAAAAACAATTGCACATGGGCTTTGATTTTCAAGCCCAAATTTCAATCAATTTAGCTCCTATTAATCCATGTACCTCCGCTTCAAACTACCCGACTCTAGTGAAATTAACCAAGCACGAGATATTTGATGTTATAGCTCAATGATTAATTGAAATTTCAATAGTCAGACAAAAAATGCAAGAGGCCATAGGGATAAACATAACACTATTTGATTTACAATTAGTCGGCTAAACCTGGCCACGAGGCCCAAACCTAGACAACTTCTTCCAACTTGAACTCATACCATGTCATGATTTTTTACTAGAGGTACTTAACCACATTTGCATTTATTCTTGTCATATGATTAATATTTTTAATTTTGCATATATATTTATATTATAAATATAAGATCTTCAGGAATAAAAATTTTGTGGACCGATTAGCTCGTTGGGTTGAAATTTTTGACCCGATAAATTTTCAACTCAATTTAGGCTAGATCTTATTAGCTATTATGATATATGAAAATGAAGGTTGACGTTTGTGAGATGGTTGCTATTATGAATAAAAGTGATTTTATTAATAGTGATTGTTCTTAGTATATATAAAAATCATTGAGTCGATTAAAGAATTTATTGTTCAAATTACAAAAAAGTCCAAGATTTTTTCCGGGTCGGGTCTTGTCCACATGTATGCGTAATTGGTATCCTAGAAAGGCCCATTTGATGTACTCTGAAACTTGTGTTGAGCATTCAGTTTGCCCAAATGGTATGTGGGCCATAAGCCCAATTAACATAGGGCCCACTATAGGTACATAATAAAGCTAGTAGGGAGTGTGAACAATAATGTTGAAATAAAATAAAAAGATAATGAGCCCCAAGGCCCACCTGGCCACCTACATACA
This sequence comes from Salvia hispanica, assembly GCF_023119035.1. Taxonomy (NCBI): domain Eukaryota; kingdom Viridiplantae; phylum Streptophyta; class Magnoliopsida; order Lamiales; family Lamiaceae; genus Salvia; species Salvia hispanica. The sequence goes on from NC_062970.1 coordinate 33,413,048, forward strand.
TACTTTTTGTGCAGTCTCTTTACTGAATACAAGTCAAATGGAACTGTTGAAACTTGAGGCACTCGATTGTTTTTCACGATATTGTGTCTGCAATCTGGTTATTAAATGTGTGAATGATTCAAAAATGACATCATGCTTCGAGCATTGTAAACCTTAAAATAATTGTGGGTTTCTTGAGGTTGTGTACATTGAAACTATATATCGATAAAATAATTAATTGCACAAATCCTATACCTTTTCAAACTAATACATCGATGTATTATGTTGTCCCCCACTTAAATGAATTGTTACCAGGTTGAGCATATGAAGTTTTACCAAGCACGCAGAGATCCATGTGCTCACAAGTAGTTACACTCGATTTCAGATTTGAATACATTTAATGGACAGGAAAATGACTCAAAAGTCAAAACTGGTTTTCACACAACATTCATCTTACAAAAAAAAAAATCGTGATAAAAAAAATATTTATTCGGTCGATTACAATGTTATAAAATTGAGGTCTTCAAAACTCTATTATGAATTGAAACGGGAAAATTAATTTGGAGTCGTTTCACGATGTTTACTTTAAACGATAGTAGTAGTATTTAATATACTAGACTACTACTTTTTAATTACATCGTATAATTAATAGCGGATCCGGGATTCATAAATAGAGGGAGCGAAATATTTATTAGTGGGTTGGTTTAGGGTGAAAATGACAAAATTTTTCGATTTTCGGGGCGACGTCGGGGCAAACGGAGGGGGCGGACATGGTAAATTTACGTCCAGATAAGAGGAAATTAGTCGCACGGAGGGGGCGACCCCGAGTAAAAATTTGGTATGTCCCACTAATTACTATGTGACATGTGGATATAGTAGGATTCTGGATATTTAAACTATACATGGTATTTAGTTTTCAAGAATGGAATAAAGTTTTATAATTTGAAAACTTTCCAAGTTGTTAAATGGACGAAAAATACATGTATATTTGTATAGGGATGTGATCAAATGAAAACTCTAAATATTGTACAAACTCAAAACTATGATCTGGACCATTGAAAAATGTCAACAGATCACAAAAAAACATCAACAGAAAAATGTCAACAGAATTTCAACGGTAGTCAATGATTGATCTTGTGTTGATATTGTGTTGATACTGTGTTGACATTAAAATATTGAAATTTTACACTGTGTTGATATTGTATTGAAACTGTGTTGAAGAGTTGTGTTGAAGAGTTTTGAGTTTGTACAATATATAAGTTTGCATTTTATCACTACCCTATGTGTATAAGTATATATTTAATGGTGGTTAATTTAAGATATGATAGAACCATTCTCTTTTTTTTTTTATGGAGTATATATACATGAATATATGTAACTCATATATTCATATATGTAAAAATTATAAATAAAAAATGTAAAGATAAATTAAACCATAAACTTTAATCTTGCTAGCACTATATGCACAAAATTTTAAAAAGTTACTTTTGTTTTATCTGTGGTTTTATATATAGGGGTGCGTTAAAATGATAAAACCTCTTAAAGTGACACTGTGACACTACGCTACACTGCAATATTATAAATGCTACACTGCAATATCTAATACACTGGACTGCAATCTACATTAGACTGCAATCTATAGATGTAGTCCAGCGTATTGGATATTGTTTGCGGGAAAAATTGCAATCTAGCGTATTGGATATTGCAGTCCGAGAAAATTTACTCTTAAGCATTTTTTATGATTGTCACACGACAACTGATTATTCGTCCATGTGTACAAATGATTGGCTAAGAATGCTGGTATGCGTTACTTTAAGAGGTGGTGTCATTTTAACACAAACCTTTATATATATAAATAAAAAATGATAAAAATACAAAATCTTAATTAATTATCTTATGGTTATCTAATATATTACTCCATAAAAAAAATAGTAGAATAATCCCATTAGATCTTAAATCAATTACTTTTATTGTGAATCGATATTGAAAATAAATGATGTTAGTATCCGTGGGTGTATTTACAATCCATTTAACAACTTGGAAAGTTTTTAAATTATAAAACTTTATTCCATCTTGAAAACTAAATATTATATATAGTTTAAACATCTAGGATTAAACTAAATACCATATATAGTTTAAATATCTAGAATCATACTATATACATTTGTCACATAGCAATCAGTGGGACGTACCAAGTCATCATGCCACTTGATATGTCATGACCATCAAATTTTTACTCAAACACCCCCTCCCTCGGGATCCGCCAGTGCGTATAATCAACAAGGGAATTTAAAATAAATTTTACATTAAACGGTCACCTGACACTACAAGCGTACTTTCGCAGTTGTAGATTTTTAATACTTACTATATTATTATAATCAAAGAAGTGCGCCCCTCAATAGAATTTTTAAGAACTGATCAAATAAACATTCACGAAATTTCAAAGAAGTTTTCTAAAGGAAAAGATCGTTGGGGCCGGGTAATAATGAATCAATTTTATATGCATGTTCATCATTTAATTATCAATTTTTATTTTCTAAAACTTGCCATTTGGAGTACGGTCTGAATGATTGATTTCTTAAAATGCGTAACATTGTGTTCGTCGTTTAATTGCAAGAATGATCAATTTTTTGTTTAATTGAGGAGGTGGGGTTGGAGATAATTAACATATATAGTCCCATACTTATATTTTACATTTGGATAAGAATGACGAAATGTTTTGCTCGACAGCACGAGCCCAAATATTTTTAGTAAGTGCTCGTTACCGAAATGTAACTCTCAAACGATTTTTTTAAAGTGATGACACTAATTAAATAAAATCATAAAATATTTTATTAATCTCCCAACATTTCGAATTGTAGCACGAATTTGGATCCGGGATCTCAAAGCCCATGTAACATCAAACCTTAAAATTGTAGCATGATGACTAATTATGATACATTGTTTTCCGAGTAATTTCCACGAAAAGAAACGACATGATTAGCATATGCATTTTTCAGTGGCGTTAATTTCGCATATTTCATTACGCGCATTGCATTGACCTGGTTAGACCAAAATATCTTATCATCTCATGCTCTTCTATTATTGTGTGTGATTTATTTTTGTTTTTATTAATAGTTCCAAAATGAACATGAAATTTCAGAACTGGTTGTTCTCACTCTGCTGAAGTTATTTGTTTGACAAAATTTGTTTTATCTTTTTTTCCCAAAACATAGAGTTCAAATTGATCAACTAAATTTTATAAAGTAAAGTACTCCATTTTTTAGTACTAGTATATAACAAGTATAGTAATTTACAAATTCATCATGGTTCTTGCCCACTGATTCTCTTTCAGGATTGGTTGCTTGGCAATGAATAAATTATTGCAAACAGAGGCGGACCTACACTCATTGATGGGGATCCTTGGAACCCCCAACAATTTGCGTTATTACTATATTATACGTATGCATACAATACAAAATGAGTTCACTCTTTAGCTTAGTTGGCTTGAGAAGCTGCCTTGGCACCACCAGAGCATGAGATCTAATTCCACCAGCCCCACTTTTGTTTTTGGGCCATTTTCATAAATTTTCTTATACTAATTCATATCTCTCTAGTAAACAGTTTATTTTTATGATTCCCATAGTAAATTCTTAGCTACTAATTAATTTATTTATACATTTTTTATTTTCTCACTATAGTAATTTTATTATGTAAATATTGTTATTTGTAAGATTATAAAGAAATGTATCATTAGTTTATATTGTTCATTCTTAAATTATTTTTCTCTCATCATCCATCTCTATCTCGTAGCTCTATAATGTTATTATCGGACTGTTTATGACCCCGTTGACACTAAAAACATACACAATTGTTAATACTCATTCATCCGTGAAAAATATTCTCATTAATGGACGACACGAGTTTTAATTCGTAATAGGTAAAGTATATAAATTAGGAATGACTTTCTATTTGTAGTATGAGCCTAATTTTGGTAGACAAACAGAAATAGAAAGATGAAACAATTTGTACTGTGGACGAAAGAAATACTAGTAATTTGGACCCCCCAGTATCAAAATCCTGCGTCCGCCACTGATTGCAAATATGGTTACACACTGTTTGGTTCGAGCCACCTCATTTTTAGTCGATTCATTCATTACAACATTATATACTCCTCTGTTCCACTTTAGGAGTCCCTGTCTTCTCAACATTATTCTCTCTCTTACTTTACCATTTCTCTACTTTAACTATTTATTACTACCTTTGTCCCCCAAATTTTGACACACTTTGACCCGACACGAGGTTTAAGAAATATAATGGAAATTCAGTTGGAAAAGTTGGTGGGATGTGGGTCCTACTTTTAAAATATTAGTTTTATAATAAAATGTGAGTAGGAATGAGTTTGTGGAATATGAGGTCCACTATAAAAAATGATAAAAGTAAAGTGTGTCAAATTTTCATGGACGGACCGAAATAGTAAACAGTGTCAAAATTTAGGGGACGGAGGTAGTATGATTTTTATAAAAAAAGTGTGAAAAAAGTGAACAAGACTCCTAAAGTGGGATGAAGGTAGTATTACTTTTGCTTTACTTATACAAATCCAAATAATTAAATAGCCTTCCAATGTTAGCATCATTTCCCAAAATCCTAAGGTTGTTTGGCTTGTGGATGCCTTCTATTTGCTTTAACTTGTTGGTGTTGTGGTGTCATGTTCTCTTGCCGTGGTAACGTGAGAATAAGGGTTCCCTAAGACTAAGAGAGATGAGAAGATAGGAGAGAGACGAGGGTTCCCTAAAAATATTAAATACTACTACTACTGCTGTATTGATTATTACGAGCTTTCGATATGGGTTTAGGGTCGGTCCCCCGGCTTCGCCACTGTCCATGTGTATCTTAGAGATATTGGTAGTTGTGATAATGTATGTTGCATGTGTTTCATGTGTCACCCTTTCCGTTGTTTGGCTTTGGTTAATGCAGTTGGCTTGTGTGTTACTCATTAATACTGATTTTTCATTGCACTACTTAACTACTTTAGTGGATTTGGCTCGAGCATTGGTGCGTGTCCTATGTTTTGTATGTGCGCTTCCCAAATTTGATGTTTGTATGGATTGTGTTTGTCCCGTATATTCATTTTTAATTTGCTCGCCCTTTATTTATGGTTTTTGAGCATTGTATTTCATCGAAAAAGAAAACGTAAATGATGAGATGGATTTCATCACATCTATCTGTAAGCTACATTTCATACCGATATATTACGTAGATAGGACTTACGTCACCTTTTTTCAATAGTAATACAAAAAAAGTACTTAAAAATAATTTAAAATGACTTCAAATGATATCATCTCTTTTAGTTTAATTACTAAGTTTAATTACTAAGTAGTACTACCTCCGTCCCCCAAAATTTGCTACTCTTTGACCCGACACGGGTTTTAAGAAATGTAATGGAAAGTGAGTTAAAAAAGTTGGTGGGATGTGGGTCCTACTTTTAAAGTATTAGTTTTATAATAAAATGTGAGTAGGAATGAGTTAGTGGAATATGGGATCCACTACCAAAAATGGTAAAAGTGAAGTGTATCAAATTTTCAGGGACGGACCGAAATAGTAAACTGTATCAAATTTTGGGGGACGGAGGTAGTAGTATTTTTTGAGAGATCATTAACTTAAATACCATAAAAATTTAGGGATCAATAGGATCATGTATTTAATGTGTAAGAGCATTAGCATTATTTAGTTAGTTAAATTAGGGATTTGCGTCTTTTCCATATTTTTGTTTTCTTGTTCATTAAATTAGTTATTAGCATTATAAATAGGAGTTATTGTAATTATTTGAGAAATCAATCAAGAATATCAACATTAATTATCGTTCATTGGCTTCTCCAAAGTGAGAAAACCGTCTTGCTTGACGGGCGAGTGCGAGTCGGGCACTCGCCCGCGACAGATATTTATCGATCGCCGATCTACGGACGTCGATCAGCTCGATAGGAGGTTTATCCTATCAAATTGGTGCTTTCATCACGATCTCACCCTCCAAAACACAGATCGAATCACAGCTATGTCACTGCCCGACGGGAATCCACCGCGCACAACAACTAGTCACACCGATCGATCCATAGCTGCGTCGTTTGCTGACGGGAATCCACCCGCGCACAACAACTAGTTATACCATCTCAAACCAAGCTGCGCCGCTGCCTGGCGGATGATGTTCCTCGCACAACACCAGATTTGGTTGTCGAGTTCCCACCTTGAGGACAAGGTGGATTTCAACCGTGGGGGAGTTGATACAAGCATTGACATTATTAAGTTAGTTAAATTAGAGATTTGCGTATCTTTTCCATATCTTTGTTTTCTTGTTTATTAAGTTAGTTATTAGAAGAAAAAAAAAGCTTAGTTATTAGCATTATAAATAGGAGTTATTGCAATCATTTGAGAAATCAATCAAGAATATCAATATTAATTATCGTTCATTGGCTTCTCCAAAGTGATAAAACCGTCTTGCTTGACGGGCGAGTCGGGCACTCGCCTGCGACAGATATTTATCGATCGCCGATCAGCTCGATAGGAGGTTTATCCTATCAAACAGCCAATTTTGAACAAAATTAATTTCGTTCAAGCATGCAATTAACCTCATGATCAAAGATTAGTACTCCATCATTACGCGATTATTAATATTTGACGAGATTGAACATGTGAAAGGGGAAAAGAATGTCAAGGAGACAAATGTGTCAAATCGTTGAGTCATAAATCCATATTGACTAATATCAACCGCATAACACAAGAATTATTAGCTTGCATTATGCTCAATCTTGACTTTTGCCAAAAGTCAGCTTCTTCTCCTTTTCTAGTGTTTCATGAATGTTGGATATTTCATATGGATTAGTACAGTAATAATATTTTTTATATTTCCATATTGACGGACAGGGTTGGTCTTAATGAATTTCGGAACACTGCTCACTACTACTTTACATATTAATTCTTATTTTTATTTTTATATATAACATATATATACCCCTATATGGGGATGTGATCATATCATAACCCATATTTATGGTGATAATCTAATAACCCTCATTTATTGGACGAAAAGTATCATTTTATAGACAGAATATCATTTTATGGAATAAAAGTATCATTTTATGCATGCTGGAAAAATATCATTTTATCGTGTATAAATATCATTTTTAGTAAAAATGATACTTTTGACCCATAAAATGATAGGGTTATTAGGTTATCACATAAATATGAGTTATGATATGATCGCACCCTTTTAAGGGGTGAGTGGCCCATTTCTAATATGGTATCAGAGCGGGCCCAAGTCGATGATGAATTTCTCTTTATTTCTTATCTACCTCACGAGTGGAAGACCGATGTCCTTTCCGGCCCACATCGATGATGGTTCTCTCTTATCTCTTGCATTGCCTACCCACGTGATGGAAGACCGATGTCCTTTCCGGCCCACACGTGAGGGGGCGTGTTAAATTCTCTCAATTTTGTCCCACATCGACTTGGTGATGATCCAATCTAATCTATATAAGTGTGGATAACTCTCCCCCTTATGAGGCCTTTTAAGGGGTGAGTGACCCATATATATATATATATATATATATATATATAAACTAGAGACCAAATCTGGGCCATTAGATCTAGTTTTTTTTGATGAGATGTGCTGCTGCGAAATTTTTTTCTTCTTCATTACTAGCCCATGTTACTTCATTATATAGGTTTATTACTTCATTCTGTACTTCAAATGCTTCTACACATACTTCATTCCAACAATTATAAAAAACTAGATCTAAAAGCCCTAATTTGGTAGGGTTCGGTGGTTCGGTCTTTAAGAGTGGATTTGTGGATAATAGGACTCTTATTTTTATAATAGTAATAATCCTAAATCATAAAATTAAGATCAATTGTAGTCCAAATTTAGTCTTGAATAGTTTTTTTAGGAAAAGTGATAATGTCGCTCGAGACTTATGTAATTAATTTATTACGGAGTTAACTGTTCAGTATTCCATTAATCCGTTCATACTCATATTTTATTATAAAACTAATATATAAAAGTAGAACTCACCTCCCACTAACTTTTTCAACTGATTTTTCATTATATTTCTTAAAACCCGTGCCCGGTCAAAGTGAGGCAATCTTTGTGAGACGGAGGGAGTAATTTATTACGGAGTTAACTGTTTGGTATCAAGAATTATGAAAAATCATAAGCTGGTGAAATAATTTATTAAATTGAATAAAATCTGAATTGTTTCTCCTGAATTTGAGTGAACTATCACATAAACTCAAATGTATTTACGGGGATGAAATTCATTGCATCATTATTAGTTTACGTCGCAAATCGCAATTGAACTCTTGTTTCCTCAAAGTCGGAGTGGGGCACTCCACCCGCACGCGCAGCTGCCGCGTGGATCCCACTCGTTGACTTGTTTTGTTTGTTGAAAATGAGAAACGAAGGTCAAAAGGATTGACGGCAGCCAACACCCAATTCAAAAGTCTCACCCTCGTTACTGTGTAAAACAGTACTACATATTCTTCCATAAATATTTTATAGTTTTACATATGTTTCGCATTAAATATTTTTCTATATTAAGTAAGTAAATTTGACATCGGTTAATTTATTTTATGGAATTGTTAGCATATTTCAATTAAATTTTACGTAGGAAGAAACAAAAAATATATCGTGTGTTTGTAAATTACAAGGTTACGATTGGATATTTATGAATTCAAAATAATTATGGCAATTTCACAACACTCCCTCCATCCTAACTAACTTGGGTCATTTCAAAAAAAATTTTTATAAGAAACAAAACATCTAATTTTATTTTATTATCATTTAGCTCATTCAACACAATTTCTTAATCTCCGTGTCCAAAAGAAGTGACCTAATTTACTTGAGACGAAGGGAGTAGTAATTAATCTAATCTATAACTTAGTTTCTTTAAAAAGTGAAGTTCAAATTTGGTACCTACAAAATTGCACTTTGTACCTTTTAGGATCGAACTATAAAAAATATCACTGGAGGTATTTGAATTTGAAAAATGAGTATTATTTTAGGTCCTTAATTTTCATTTACACCCCTGAGCATAAAAAAAATAAAAACTATCTTCTCTCTCCCCTCTTTTTTCATGTGCTACTATATATATAACAATTAAATTTTCATAATTTAGATATTAGTATAAAAATTGTACTAGTATAATTTGCTCATTGATAAATATTCTATAGTTTGAAAATACTTCAAGATTGTGCAAGGTGGTTTGGTACATGTAATTTTCGAAGAAAATAAATAATGTTGACTTCAACAATATAATTTGTTGTTAAAGATTGTTCATATTGTTCAAGCCAAGACAATATTACCTAAATAAGTGTCATTTAAATAGTACTCCCTCCGTCCCAGAGAAGATGTCACACTTGAGAAATGGCACAGGATTTTAGGAGATGTTATTTTGTGTGTTAAGTAGTGAGAGAAAATATAATTTTATAATTAATGTGAGAAGAAACTTTTTCCAAAAGAGAAAATGTGACATCTTTTGTAGGACAAACTAAAAAGGAAAGTGTGACATCTTTTGTGGGACGGAGGGAGTAGTATGAAAAAAGAGGAGAGAGGATAGAGAGAGAGAAGAAAAGTTACGTGAGAAAGAAAATACAGGAGAAATTATGAGAAAAAATAAATAAAAGAAAGTCTTTTATGTCATTTTTAAAGTTCAAGGGATAAAATGAAAATTAAGAAATTTAAATGATCAATATTTTTTCTAATTCAAAATATACATGTAACAATATTTTTCTTAATTCAGAAATTTAAAATATATAAAATGCATTTTTCAAAGACTAAATCTAAAGTTCATTCTATATCCAACCTCATTATGATTTGTACTAAATGTTATGTGTTGAGACTTCAAATATTGTTTATAAAGCCAGCCATTATACGCATATACTTGGATTTGATAATAATGCTATTTACCGCTACTGGAATATATCAATCACACCTTTGTACGATATATTATGACGTCATAATAAACGCAAGCATTCAACAACAACAACAAACTTAATTTTATTTCATGCCGACCGTATCATATTATATCATGTGTAGTTTTGATAATACTACTCCACTATATAAGTATAATGTAAAAATGAGGCTTTTAATAATTGAATCAAGTAGGACATGAAATAGTAGTTACTAATGTGGAGAGGCATATTGACTATTGCCACATCCTTTTCCATTTACTGCAATCCAATTGTAAACCAAAAAAATCAACATTAATAAGATTTTTAGCTATATATATGCAAAAAATTAAAATAGCTAGATTGCCACCTGATTTAAAACAAAAAAGAATTAACCATCAAAAACTAAAGCTAATTAAATTATAAGTAGTATTAGAGACGACAATGCATTTTTACTTTATACTATATTGCTATGATATGAATACAAATAATTAGAAGGGGGGTGAATATATTGTGCCAAGCAGACCAATAAACTGACATATATCCATTACGTCTGGATAATGGAAGCATGGTCCTCCTGTCCTGTATAAAGTAAGTATATTTAATGACAAAATTGAAACTATTTCCGTTCTCAATTTGATGTCTCCACACAAACACTTGTTGATATTGTCGTCACCACCTTCAACCTTCAGCCTTCAGGAGAGGGGCTCCTGTGTTTGTCTGTTTGAGAGAGAGAGAGAGAGAGAGAGAAATGATGGCTTTTGTGAAATTGAATCTGGTGGTATTATTAGTCACTGATATTGACTCCACCACTGGTGTGGAAATTCCCTTTAATTTCTTCCTCAATACTAAGGATACTAAATGACAAGAAATGCTTATATTACATATAATATTAATTTTTAGCAATTTTCTGATTGGACTCATCCTCTATTTTTTCAGCCTCTAATTAACGTTAGGTTCATGAGTACTGTATAATCTGTATTGTTTGAAGGAATTACGAGTACATTAATTTCTAACTCATGTTTAGTCCTCATTCCTCAAGCAGCAAATTTTTTTGATTAATTTACAGTAGTTTAATTGCCTTAGCCTCTGAATTCTAAAAAATACACTATTTTAGTTTATGTACTAAGCATGACCCTAATGTTTACGTATTTTACAAATTTACGGAATCATCATATAATTATTACTTAAAAATTATAATATTATATCATAAATATTTGTAGTAGTTAAAAGTTTATACTCCATAAATCTTAGTAATACAGTATGTCATATTTTGTGTTTAATTAATCTGTATCATATTAATACGATAATGACTAGATATGCACAAATTCTTGTTGAATGATATCAATATTTAAAAAATATGATTGACTAAGAAGGGAAATTGTTTTGAAGATGACCTAGTTGGAAAAAAAAGTCAACCACAATTTGTGATATTTATTTGTTGAAATGACAAGTACATGTATAAATAGAATGATGCTTTCGTTATACTAATAAATAGGAGTATGAGTGTTGAAGCGTAAGAGCTAGCGAGTTTGGTTGAGAAAATAAAAAAGTGATCATTGCAGGCATGGCAGATGAGTTGGAGGCAGGAAACGGAAGCTGGTGGGATACACCAAGAATGAGCAGCACCACCTCCACCACTTTAAATGCCATCGCCAGCTACGGTTGGCCGTCGGATTCCGCCACCACCTCTACCGGTTTGCAAATGATGGGATTAGGCCTGGATTTGGATTGGAACCAAGCTTTATTGTAAGCCTTCCTTTCACTATTTTCATTATATAATTCTATTCAATTCAGAGGAGTACTGTATTATTTATTTTTTGGTTTGATTGAAAAGTAGAGATGAAAAAGGGGTAACCGATTTAACTTCAAACATCGCCTCCGAATCCTCTCAAATAAACCGCGGGTTTCAGCCCCACTTTAGCAGTCAGGCGAGTTCCAACGACAGCACCGTCACATCGCGGAGTTTAAGCACCTCTTTTCAGGTGGACTCCGGTGCTGCCTACGCCCTCTTGTTATCGGAAAATCAGCAGCACTCTAGCTATCAAAACCCAACCATATCGAATTATCCATATCAGCCCCAGGCTGATCACCATTTGCATGTCACTCCCTTCTGGAACGCGCCGGCCCCCATGACATCCAGCTTTTTCCCGCCCTTACAAAATCAGAATCCATCCTTGGATGCCAAACCAAAGGTATTTCTAAATCTTACTTTACCAGATTAGGGTTTGTTTCCATTTCCCCGCATCAATATTATTTGTGTGAATCAGCAGGGCAAGGACGGAGGGCGGGAATTAACCAAGAAAAACAGCACGAATAAAAGGGCGCGAAGCGAAACACCACCGCCTTTTCCAGCTTTTAAGGTATGCATATGTTGAGCTTTTGGTAAAGATGAATCTCTGAAATTCAGCTTTTCTTTTCCTTTCATTATTGAGTTGAGAATGAGATTAATGATTTCTGGATTAGGTGAGGAAAGAGAAGATGGGAGACAGAATAACGGCACTTCAACAATTGGTCTCGCCTTTTGGAAAGGTAAAGCTCTTCATCTCTAATCTCTTCAACTCAAAATCAAACATAAAATTTCTTTTCTTTTCTTTCAAGTTACTTATTATTTTGAAACAATTTTCAGACCGATACTGCTTCCGTCCTCTCTGAAGCGATTGAATACATCAAATTTCTCCACGAACAACTCACTGTAAGCCTCCTTCACCAATCACAGCTTCATTTTAAGTATAGTAATTTATAAATAAACTGAAATTAATATTCTTATATGAAATATAAGGCCTTAAGTGCACCCTACATGAAAAATGGAGCTCCCATGCACAATCAGCAGGTACATAAAATCTCCAATAAATTGCTAATTACTAATCTTCATTCATACCATGATTCAAACTTTAAAACATTTTATTAAAATTGTTATGGCAGAATAATCCAGAAAAATCGAAAGATCTTAGAAGCCGAGGGCTATGTCTGGTGCCAGTTTCGAGCACTTTTCCGGTGACGCACGAAACATCAGTCGACTTTTGGACTCCTACATTTGGTGGCACATTCAGATAAGCAAGCAAGTCTTCATCTAATCAAACTCCACTAATATCTAAGTAGCAGCTCACAGGTAGATGAGAAGCAAATGCAGAGACAGAAAGACTACATGATAAAATGTTTCAAGTATACTTTTTGGCCAAAGCGATGCAGCTTTCCCAAAAGATTAGTTTGCTAGCTAGGGAACAAACTGTTCGCAGAATATGTTAATTATATATAACCCTGTAATAATTGAAAAATTATGATTAAAAGCGTTGCTTAGAAATGATTACATAATGCTCTATGTTGTCCCTGAATTTGATTTAATTCAAAACTATAAATATTTCATGAATTAGAGTATCAAAGTTTTGTTGGTTGTAGCAAAAAATGAGCAGAAAAGGGAAAGGATAACAATGTAAAGGAGCTTTTGGTGGTGGTGAGAAAGAGCTGGCAGTGTTAGCTTTAGTGGTATTATATTTCTAAAGAGAAATGAAAAGGAATAATTTAATTCTAGTAGGGTAAATGGGAGTTCATTTGATTTGAAAATCTAGACTTTTAAGTTTTAATTATATGTTTGGAATAATAATATATGAGTGGGAAGTCAGAAGGGAATGTGGGGCCTATGTGCCAATGGCCATTGGCCACCCTCCTTTTTAGGGTTTATTATAAATTAAATGTTTAAAATTATTTCTTCCATAAGTAGGCCATGATGCTCATCATACATACATATCCACCGCCTATTTAAAAATTAGTTTATATATCTAGTAATTATCACTAGTAATAAATTATATTGAGGTTAATCATTAGTAAAATAGAGCATTCCTGTTGATTTGTACACGAGGCTCATGATCATACATATCAAGAGAATGTATTTCATGTGCTTGTAAAATGTTAAAGTTTGATATATGATGTTCCTATTATATTCCTTTTTCTTCATCCAAAATAATCCGTAATTGTAATTTTATTCTAGATGAAGAAAAAATATCAATTTAGTGAACAAGAGAAATGGAAAGCTATGAGTTTTTTGAAACGAATAAGAAAGGAATAATGAATCATTTCTACAGTACTTAAGAAGTAAAATGTCAACATATATAGCACAGTATATTTTGTATAGTAATTTTCATACTAGTACTACTCATGTAATAGTGTCTCCCACTAATTCGATTGGTACAAATTAGTGTGCAAGTCAAGTAAAACATATGTATATGGAAACCCAATATCAATGACGCAACATCATTCATCATCACATTATTCACATATCACTTGGAGGTGTCTTATAAGTATTTAGTTACAAATTCTTCACATATATTTTTTTAGAATTAACAAGATTACAAATAATTACCTACCTCATTTGTATATATGTTGTTTTGAGTTTTGGCACATCTAAGACACCAATTATTTAGGATGAAACGAGTAATTTGAATTATAACTAAAATGCAGAAAAGGGACATGATCATTTTCATTTGTATTATGAGAATTTCTGAACTATCATATAGAATCAACTTTTAGTTATTATGGTTCTCCTTTTCTTTTATGCAATAATAACTCATAAACACACAAACATTATTAGAATAAATGCAATGATACTGCACATAGCCCCGATTCAAGTATCTGGGATTATATTCTTAGGTGTAGAAATAATTGCTTTCCTTAGAAGCATATACGAACCATATTTGATCGATCTGTTCATTCTCCACAAAAGTTTATCCAAAACATTGTCCTTCACGTCATGCTTACGTATCTCTTGCCTCGCCTCTCTAAACCCTTGACATATTAAGAGCATTCACAATAGGGAGCTATCCCACCGCCGTGCGATACGGCGCCTATTGCGCGCCATAAGCAGTGGGGCGGCACTCAGCGGTGGCCGATGGGACGAGCATGGGAGTGGGCGCATGGCGGTTGGAACGACGCTCTCTCGGCACCTACTGTGGGCCGAATGAGAACCGTCCCGAATTTTATTTCTTCAACACTATATATACAACTCATTGCATTCATTTTCTTCACAGCTCTCATTCTCCGAAATCGTTTCTTTTTAATTGTAGTAGAAGTTTTTCTCCTTTTGTTTGTCTAATAAGTTTCGTATTTATTGTTTTTGTTGGATTTTTCTTTGAATAATTCTGTGATACAAAGATAGAGGTGTCAAGTGGGCCGGCCCGGCCCAGCCCGGCCCGGGCCCAGTAAAGCCCGGTGATATTTAGGCCCAGCCCAGCCTAGGCCCATGTCTGGAGCGGTCCGGGCCAGGCCGGGCCTGGGTTTTGGAATAAATGATGGGCCCAGCCCGATCCTGGGCCCAGTTGGGAAGTGGGCTGGGCCGGGCCAAGTTTACTAAATAATGGAAAGACTACTCACGCATTGCATATTTGCATGTACAAATCAATTTTCAAACTATGATATGAATTATGAAGTACTACAATTATGGAACTAAATTATGGGACTAATTACACACATTAAAATTTACACGCTTGAATACATAAATCAGTTTTCCCCTCCAATATTATATAATCTCACTATTCCCACAAAATTAGGAATCATGATATACTAGTATTGATATGCTAGTATTAATATACTAGTACTATAGTTATGGAAATATATTTAATACAAATATCTATTAATAACTACTATAGTTATGGAAATATATTTAATACAAATATCTATTAATAACTACTATCAATAATCATGCAAATATACGAAGATACACTAACCAAGCGTAATACAACCCAAATGAAGAACGAAGATAAAAAGTACAATAAACTAAATTGAAATAACAAAAACAATAATCAAAACTATAAACTGTAAAGATATAAGCCGAGTCGAGGAGTCCTCTTTCCGCAAGACGAGATATGCTCTGATAATGCTCTCGGATTGGCTTGTTGTCCCCAAAGATAAAACGGCTTCGTCTTGTTCGTTGCAGCACCGCAAACATAGCAAGCTCTGGCGAACTAGATGATGGCGAGGGCAGAGCTTCGATGGAAGACTATGCACAAAGAGGGAGAGAGCTATGCAAAATGATATGCAATCTTGTTGTGTCTAGTATTGTGTGTAGAATGCAATGGATGCATGCCTATTTATAGGCCAAGTCCACTCATTAGGCATTGATGGAGTCAACGGTCATTATGTGTGCCATGATGGCTTTGACTGTAACCGCCGGGGGTTACTAGCCGTTACGGGAGCTAGAGGAGACTGATGCACCTGGACACGCTACACGACGGGGTTCATAATGAACCTTTTGGTCACACGATACGTTGGGGTCCATCGGGGACCTTTTGTCACCCGCTATGCGTCGGGGTCCGTCGTGGACCTCTTGGGACCCACTATATGTCGGGGTCCGTCGTGGACCTTTTAGCACCCGTTGTGCACTTGGGTCCACTATAATTATTACACGTAATAATGTGGGATGCTTAACTCTTTTAATTAATCCCTTGGTTTTATCTCATAGCTCCTTTATAGCTCAGCACTGTGACAAACTTTAATTCATAATTTCTCATTCACCGGGAATCGGTTTAGAGAAAATGAATATACCACGGACATCTACTCCAAAAGTAGATCGTCGCTATTGCATTTAATTTTACAAAATTAAATGTCTCGTCACATTTATATTGGTCAAAGTCCATTGACCAAACACGATTCCGACAGTTTTAATATTTGATAAACACCAACAATTAGAATGAATTAAATGGGAGGGCTGCGGGCTGTTGGAGGGTTGTGGGAGAGATGTGAGGTTGGCTAACAATATGGCAAGAGGTATTTTTGGAAGGATTGGGGAGGCCTTATTAGAGCATCCACAATAGGGTGGACACTTTTACGTTTTTTGTCCATAGCCACATTATATTTGTCCACGGCCACAAAAAAAAGTTTCCGCAGCAATAGTGGACACTTTTTTTAACCACATTTCACTTTATTTTATTTGTTGTATATTTTAATTCAATTACAATTAAAATTATCGGACTAAAAATAATTAGATAAAAACGGCTAATAAAACAAATTAAAATTGAAAACTAAATTTTCGTCGGATTAAAGTAAGGGGAAAATTACAACGAAAATTTGATCTACGGAAAATCACACATGTTCTTCACGCTACGCCGCCTCCCCTACGTGCCCAGACCTCTTCAATCAAATCGACCTGGAGTTGGTCATGTGTTGTGCTCCTGCGTATATCAGCGAAACGTTGGATCAGATATTCATTACTACGTGGTACACCCATCCGGATCTGCGCGGAGGCAACGCCGTGACTTGTACTTGCACCATCTTCCGGTGTCCAACGTTCTGCAGCAAATCCTTCATCTTCTATTATCATATTGTGCAATATGATACATGCTAACATAATATTCGCGACATCATCTTCGTGCCAAACTCGTGCCGGGCAGCGTATAATGGCCCATCGCGCTTGGAGCACACCAAAAGCTCGCTCAACATCTTTCCTAGCGGCCTCTTGTTTTCGCGCAAAATATTGTCTCCTCGCTCCAGCCGGTAGGCGAAGTGTCTTGACGAATACGGGCCAACGAGGGTATATTCCATCCGCCAAATAGTATCCCCCGCGATACTGCGTGCCGTTTGCTACGAAACTGATCTCTGGACCCTCTCCCCGGCACTCATCATTGAAGAGAGGCGACGACTGCAGAACGTTGATGTCGTTGTTCGAACCTGCAACACCGAAATACGCATGCCAGATCCGCAAACGGTAGTCAGCAACGGCTTCCAGGATCAAAGGATGTTTGCTTTTGAAACCAGTAGTGAACTGGCCTTTCCACGCCACCGGGCAGTTTTTCCACTCCCAATGCATGCAATCAATGATGCCCATCATCCCTGGGAAACTGTGCACCGCACCGTGCATATCTAGCAGTCTCTGGCACTCATCAGAGGTTGACTTTCGTAGGAACTCCGGACCAAAGACTTCCCGCATGCCCTTACAAAACTGTCGGAGCACCTCTAGACTAGTCGTCTCACCCATCTGTAGGTATTCGTCAAACATATCAGCCGGTCCGGCATAGGCAAGCTGCCTTATTGCAGAGGTGCATTTCTGAAAAGTAGACAGTCCGATCCGGCCAGTGCAATCACTCCGGAGGTTGAAGCAACCGTACCGGTCCGCCAATGTCGTCGCTATATGGGTGAAGAGCGGTCGCGACATTCTGAAACGCCGACGGAAAATCTCAGCTGGGTAACGGGGATTAGCGCTAAAGTAGTCTGCCATAAGCCGCTCAGCCGCTCCGACATGGTCTCGTGGGATTGTCCGACGATGACGAATCTCACGAGGGATCGCCGCCGCCGCCAGTTCCGCCTCCAATTCTGCCGCCGCCTCATCCTCCTCGTCGGCTTCCCTCTGCACCTCTTGAATCAAAGAATCCCATGCTTCATTCCACAAATCATCCATAAATAGTAATGGAAATCCACAAATTTTTAGAGATAGAAAAATTGGATAGAAAGTGAAATGGGTGTGAAGATGTGTGTGGAGAGAAGATGAAAATGGATAGAATATTTATAATAAAAATAATTAAAAATTCAAAATTAAAAAAAAAAATGGAAATCGGCGACCGCCGCGGCGGTTTCGCCGTGCAATAGATAGCCGTGGCGGCCGCCGCTTTTCTCTCTCCTCCGGCTCGTCCTCGGCGCTTTCGGGGCGAAAGCCCTTCCGCCTCCGAGGCGGCCGCTTCCACCACAATAGACAGCCGCGGCTTAGCCGCGATCGGGGCGGCCGCCCCTATTGTGGATACTCTTATGTTGCGAGTGATGGCATGACTTATCACTAAAATTAATCGAATTTTTTAATTAATGTGTAACTAAGTAAAGTGATTGGTTATGTGAAATGTATTCCCTACGTCTCATAGAACTAGACATTTTAGGATCGATGCGAATTTTAATACCCATCGTTCCACGTTACTTGATGCGTTTCTTTTCCGCACGAGATTTAAGAAAGTTGTGTTTAGTGAGTTAAATAAAATAAAGTTGAGGAGAGAGTAAAGCAAGAGAGAGTAAAGTAAAAGAAAGAGTAAAGTGTGTGATTAGATGTTTTGTTTTTAGCCAAAAACATAAATGACTCAAGTAACTTGGGACAATCCAAAATAGAATACTACTCAAGTAACTTAGGACTAGGGAGTACTACATATAATTCGTAAAATAAAAGAAAAGAAAAAATAGTTGAAATATTGTTAGTGGATGGTGGGACCCAAATTATCAGCGGTAATAATTTATGAAAATATTTTTATGTATGGATATAGACTATTTCTATGGAACATAGGTAAAAGGGGATGTCTATCTCTATAGGACGAATGAGTATTATAGTAGTATTAATTAAACATGTGGACGATGTCATTCTTAACAAATAAAGATGTAGAACTTCTAGGGAGTTATTATAAGATATCTGGAATATGTTTACAATATTGGAAAAAAATTCAAACAGAAACTAAATCGTAGCTAATAACTACAAAGTTAATTCAGTGTTCGATTGTCAATCTTAATCATTTGAAAATGTTTACAATATTGGAAAAAAATTCAAACAGAAACTAAATCGTAGCTAATAACTACAAAGTTAATTCAGTGTTCGATTGTCAATCTTAATCATTTGATTTTTCAATCCTAATGTTGATATTTGGTCTTAAGCAATAAGATAGTAGTTCATAGTATTTCAGATGTAATTTCATCAATAAGCTTCCAACCATGTTAACTATCAAAATATCACTTAATATAATTTGGCCATATTGTAAAACCAATTGATTATCAGAAACTTAATAAGTGTGTTGCATACTATATCAAACCTTACAGATAGAACTACGAAACTTGGAAAACATATACGAATACAAGACATAAATGAACTGATGTCACTAACAGCAGTATGTTTATTTCAGTCCCTAAACATGCTAAACCTTAACTAAAACTCTTATGGTCAAGTCATGTACATCCAAGAATGAAATATATAAACATGAACACAAGGTACTAGGATTAGAAGATTCAAGTTTCCTACAAAACAATGCACCGATCCCATCTATGCCCGAAAAGAGATAACCAAGCTCTACCAATCAACTCAACGACCCTCCATCATAGTGATGGTAATATCATTGACCGAATGTGATGCATTCGTGGGGGACGACGAGCATGCACTTGGAATTACATCTATGAGAAAAGCAGGCTCCTTCGGCTGGGGTAACATACTCTCTCCATTCAACATCAGCACCACTGTTGACATATTTGGTCTATCATCTGGATTCTGCTGGATGCACAGGAGACCTACATGTATGCACCGCATCACTTCATGTTGACCGAGTGCACCATCCAACAGAGGATCAATCAGTTCCAGCGTCCTGCCTTCTCTCCACATTTGCCATACCTAGCCAGACAAAATGCCTTATTAGAAAATGAAGAAGATGAAATAATTCTTCCTTATCCTTCAAGTTGCTTACATATCCTATTAGATTGCTGTGGTAATTATGTGGATTGTCCAATCTCGTAGTGTTCTTTTTTCCACTCACAATCTCCAAGAGTAGAATGCCAAAACTAAAAACATCAGATTTCACCGAGAACAAACCATATAAGGCGTATTCTGGTGCCATATAGCCACTGCAGGAAACCATTCACATTATAAAATGATGAAACCATAGAATATAAATCTTACTACTATGTTATAAGTTGAATCACATACTATGTACCAACTATTCTTCTGGTTTTGGCTTGACTTTGATCTCCACCAAAAGGTCTAGCCATCCCGAAGTCAGAAATCTTCGGGTTCAGTGTATCATCTAGTAATACATTACTAGCCTTGAGATCTCTGTGGATGATTCTCAATCTCGAATCCTGGTGAAGGTAAAGAAGACCCCGAGCAATGCCACATATGATGTTGAAACGCTGGGTCCAATCTAATAGTGACCCTCTTGATTGATCTGATATGTTATAATCAAGTCAATGCAATAATCTTTTTATATACTGACAGACTCTGTGCAAACTAAACTACAAGGCAATGACAGAAATATATTGTACGAACCAAAGATAGATGAGTCCAAACTTCCGTTGCACATGTATTCATAGATCAATATTTTCTCATCCTCTTCAATGCAGCAAGCCAGAAGCCTCACAAGATTTCTGTGCTGAAGTTTAGCAATCAGTTTTACTTCATTTTTGAACTCGTCTAGCCCTTGTCCTGAACTCTTAGAAAGCCTTTTTACAGCAATATCTTTCCCATCCATCAGTACACCCTGAAAGTTGGACTAGTAAGTGGGTAAGTAGATTCATTTCCGAAAGACATTCACTCCCTTATACTCCATTATTAGTTAAGTATCAAAATACCGACTGACCACAAATTCCATATATTAGGACTCGTGTCTCTTCTCCATATTATTTGAGTTCTATATTTATCAAGAGAACAAAAATTATGGTAAGATCATCACCTTGTAAACCGGTCCAAACCCACCTTCAC
Organism: Salvia hispanica; assembly: GCF_023119035.1. Lineage (NCBI taxonomy): Eukaryota > Viridiplantae > Streptophyta > Magnoliopsida > Lamiales > Lamiaceae > Salvia > Salvia hispanica. The sequence goes on from NC_062970.1 coordinate 33,434,364, forward strand.
CAAGCTGATTGTCCACCGAGAAATCTCCAGTGGCCCGGGCTACTGTGGCCAAGTCAAGTAAGGGTAGGCCAAGATCTTCTCTTTCAGCAACAGCACCGTGACCAACTTGTCCTTCATCTTTATCTGTGGATGTTGGAAGAATTTATTAAATAATAATCTCTCTGGTATTTGAAGACTCATTTGCTGGACACGAGAGATGTAAATTGGTTACAGGCACAGCACAATCATAACGAATGCATATAACAGTAACAAATGTCAGAACATCACTAACAAAAACGAACGAATCAGATTTTTTTTTTGAAATGCTGTTTGTTACTTTCTAAATGTCATGAAAGTGTTTTAAAGCCAAAGCTTAAGAAACTATTTATTCTCCAAGTAAATATGTCTGTACTACTGCTGCTGCTGCTGCTTCTTCTTCTGTGCATGATCTAAATGTGCATTAACTTATATTCTGGATTTCATTTTTTCTTTACTTTCTTTGAATATCAGAACATTCTAGCATTTGCCAAAAATATGTTAAGCCAGCAGAGAATATTGTAGCAATTTCTTGAACAGGTTTAAGAGTCTTAGCTTGTTGGTATTATGATCAATATCAATATATAGTCTAGACATGAAGAAAAAAGTCAAGCAAATTCCGAAAGAGAAAATGGCAAATGAATGTCTTCTAACGCTGAGAGAAGACAGAAATTTATCAGTGCATTTACCTTTTCCTTTCATCCTTCCTCTGAAAAGATAGCAAGTAAGAAGAAGCAATACACATATAGGAACCATAACCACAGATATTACCAGCCGCAACCTGTTTACTGCCAAAAGTATTTGATCTTGATCAGCACTACAGAAAATATGTACCCTCATGGAGCATGGTTTGTAGACAGGGCTGAGTCGTAGCACTATCCTACTGATACTGTTATGAAAAACACACCTTGCTTTGAAGATGGCACCCGCATATGGATATCCTGGCCACCATCGGAAAGCTTTCTAATATCAATTAGATCTTCAAACCAAAGGACACATCCGGACCCTCGTCCACTAATATCCGAGTTTGAGTAAGCCATACAAGAGCAATTCTTCAAGCATGTCTCCTTGCATTTTTTCAAATCCATGCTTTCATTTACCCATGTATGTGTAGTATCTGGAAGTTTCACACCCGAAATTCTGATGAAATCATGTTTTCTAGCGCAGTCTAAAGGCTCCTCTCGGATGCATCCTTGTGACCAGTCCATAGATTTCCAGCTACTGTCAACCTTTGGCTTGAAACCTTCTAAACATTGGCAAGCAGGTGAGTCGCTGATGACACACAATCCATTAGCACCACATAAACTGTAAGTGTCACAGTAGTCACGTGGTACTGAAGAATACAGCTTCCAAGACATCTCTGTTTCAACCCATACGTACCGCTGGCGAGCCATGGCGGTTTCATTCACAACAAGCCTTGTAATCACTGATTTATTCAGGAGTTGAAAGGTATAGTAAACCTCTTCCTTGTTAGATACAAACTTGAACTCGTAAACAGGATTCTTTTTCATCGAAAGAGCACCACTAAATCTCAGACCATTCCATGGACCCCCTCGGTAAAACTCTCTGGTGCCTCTATACATCACTAACTGTGGATACGCATCAAGTTCCACACCACTGCTAAATTCTCCAGGAGCCGGATCATCAGAACTCTTCCACGCAGTAATACGCCTGTTAAGACGAGTTCTCAAGTCCCATCCTAACTTCATACCTGGCATCATTGTATCAGATGGATAATCAAAACTCTGCCACAAGTAATTATCAGCACTTTCATCTTTCGTATCTCTCACAACAAGATTTCCAAGATCAAGAAGTTGCAAAAATGGATCCTGAGCCACCCTTGCTGAACTTGTTGACCAAACCACACTGTTAGATCCATTCGAAAGTACCAGACTGCTTGTGTTATTGATCACCAATAAGCCAGACGAATCCTTAATAGGGCTTTCCCTATTCGCAACCCAAACAACAGTTCTAACAGGAATATTCTTGTACCAAATACCCAAGTACCTGTCCTTGGAACGACCTGGACTGAAAAACCCCAGCTCGAAATTTCCTCCATTTGACACCAGCGTCTCACCATCTCTAAGAGACTGCGATGCTTTCATACCATCAGTGAGAGCATAAACGTTCAACCACAGACAAGCTATACACAAACGAAGACACAAAGACAAATGATTATTCATGGAATCTGATATTTCCTTATATCTGCAAAGAATTTGAGGGGTCTGGGAGCAAGTATCATTCAAAGCTCTACAAGGAAAAATATATAATCATTTAGAAGATGATGCTGACATTTAGAGGCCCTTCCTCTCAGAAGTTTCATGTGGTCAAGAATTCCAGTCTCTGAGTGAAAAAGGCCAATACAAATCAACTTCTGCGTAGTTACAGAAAAGAATAAAATTTTAGCCACTTGTTATTTCTATATAATGTGCATACTCATAAGAAAACGACCTTTTTGTGTTAGGTAACATGACACCATTGCAAAATTCAGCAATTAAATACAGCTAGTTCTTTACTTTAAACAACTCTCAGTGTCAAATATTACATCCACCAAGCTAAGACCTAAGTAGGAAAACTCAAATCATTCAGAATCAGTTGTTCACAAATTACAGTGTACACTAACAAAAGAAGATAGTGTATGTAGCTATGCAGTGTATATAATGAATCTTTTAATTTATTCTGTCCGTTTCTGTGTAAATGGGAATAATCTCCACTAACTACAGTACTTCAAAAGAATTGGTAAAGTATAAAGAATTGGAAAGCAAAATGATTACAAAGTAAAGTTGAAATCTTGGAAAGCCTCCTCCTGTAGAAGAGCCTCCTCCAACAGAAGCTGAGATTGGTCCATCAGCTCTGGGCTCAATCTGAACATTAAGACACAAAACTCCATCTGATTCAGAGCGCCATCTCCGTCGAAATCCCCTTCTTTGAGCATACTGTAAAGATCATCATCAGACAATTCCTGGAGCCCCAAAAAAGCAGAATTGTTCTTCAAACTGTCAAATGTGATAACCCCTTTCTCGGAGTCCATCAATAACCGGAAACCGTTGCACAATTCGGCAAGCAATCCGTCGGCGCCTAGCTTCTCCGCCATGAGCGGGAAGAAATCTTGGAAATTTGGTTGCTGGATCGACGCCATCGAAGTAAAGTGAAAGTGTTTGTTTGGAATGAAGATAGTTGGTAATTAGCGATGATGATTTGACGAGAGGGAGCGGAGTTAATATATGATGAGGGAAAGGGGGTTTCGTAGAAGAAGAAGGGGCGGGAGTAGGACAGCTAGTTGACAGTAGTTTGGGTACACAATTGCGTAGAAATGGTCGACAATTGCGTATGTGCATCCCATTGCAATGGAAATTTCTCTGTCGGCGCCCATATATGATATACCCTTTTCCTTTTAATTATACACAATTCTAACGCGGTGATGATTTTTAATTTTTTATGTTTCTAACTTTTTTTTACCACTTTCCCAAATAAGTTTGCATAAAACGCCATAAACTATTTTGTTCGTCCTTAAACTTATGAATTTTCCAACTTTGAGAAAAAAAATTTAGAACTAAGTATTTAATCATGAAATATAATTTTGTTTATCAAATATTATGCAATGTGTCTCTTGCCATAACATTTGACTGAAAAGACAAGGAAAAACCCCATAATTTTAAAAAAAGAATAATAGAGCTTTACATAATCAAAGCTTTTTAAAAAGAGATTAGATTACAATTTACATCATTAATTGGTCCATATCCTTTGTCCTAGCAATAAGGAGGTCAGACATTATTGCACGGCGAGTTCGAGCCCTCTTGATATCATTTGTAATTTTCTTCTTTATATAGGAAATTTTTTTTTAAATACATCATTAATTGCACTAAAATTTGCATAGAATAAAGTACTAAAGCTCCCTAAACTTAAGAAGCAAGTCGATATAATTTGGTTTACCTAAGCTTTTTTTTTTTGTTATCGAATAGTATTATATCACGCTGATACACTGAATTTTGCAACTATGTTTGGCAATTCGTTGACACTACTAAAAAAATCTCTTTACTCTTCCTTTATATGTTGTTTGAATCATTCCGTGATGATTTCCTTTTCAGTTTCTTGAAATGCTACACGTATTATTTGCTTTAATTAGTCTTTTAAATCATTGTGGGCTTGTACATAAATCCAAAAAATCAGGGCTATAGGAATTAATCAATCTCTCGTTATATACATTTATTGCCGTGAATATTTTTGATAAATAATTCATATCTCTGAAACAAAATAGACATCGATTTATATTATTGCTAACAGCCAGGTGTACCAAAAATAAAATTTGATACTACTATTCTAAACTCCAAATATTTTTTAAATCTAGTGAAGTTTAACAATTATTTTGATCTGTTCTTGTTTATTGCAGAAAATAAAAGGGTTTTTGGCTTTTTAAACCAAAACCTTTCTCCGAATTCCGGTTTTTCCCATGAACTATGAGATTTGTTTTTAAAACCACGAACTTTTATTTCTTTAGGATTTTCCCCCGGCGGGTCAACGACGAAACCCGGGTTGTCTACATGTCAATTTTAATCATATTTGTCACTAAATTGATTGCTTGGATCCTATATGGCACAATAATACATACAGTTACAATTATTACATAACAAATGACAACTTTTGAATAAACAATACACAACTTTAACATTTTGAATTATGCTATTCGGGTCGGAAATGTGCTATTCGGGTCGGGTTGGAAAAATCCTAATGAAATGAAAGTTAGTGGTTTTAAAAACAAATCTCATAGTTCATGAGAAAAATCGAAATTCGGGAAAAAGTTTTGATTTAAAAAGCCAAAATAAAAGTGCGCTAAATGTATACGTCCAGCCACGTTTCGTCTACTATAATGCATAAATACACGTGACATAAACTCAAAAGAAATATATATACTCCTAGTAACAACATTTTGACAATTACTAGTTGAAAGAGAGAGAAAGCATATTATATGAATAGACCGATGGAGATAAACAAATTAAACAAACATAAAAAGGCATCCAAATTTTCATTTCCAGCATATTGAGAAACAAGAGTCTCCCACGCGTTACATCATGTTCCAAAGTTAATAAAAAAAAGCATAGGACATTAAATTAAATTAGATGCCATGTAAATAAATTAACAGAACTTCCAATCAAGCTTGAGTTTGCGGCTTTGCTTCTTCGACTCCATTCTTGTGTGAACTCAACATTTCACTTAATTTGAAAACTTCAATGATTTTGTGATTAGGGTTCTTCTCTTCCTCCAAAACACTTCTTTGCTTTCCAGCTTCTGGAATCTTCTGCTCTGTCATTTTGTCTGTGTTTCTGTATCTCGCGTAGAGCGCCATTTGGAGCAAGCCGAAGATGAAACCTAGTATGTTTGGAATCTATGTAGACCACAAAGAAAAAACATGTATTTTTCATATGAGTTCATGTGTGTATCATAGATTCGTAGTACATTATAAAGCATGCATATGAACTGTAACAACACATTGATTATGTGCGTGTATGAGTATAGTGCATGGATATAACGTACCGCAATGTTATAATCTTTGAGCAAAAGGCCATAGAAAAACCACATGACTGCGCTAATTGTAAGAAAAACTGAGAGAAGAAATGGCATATGCTCCACGTTCTTGGTTCGTACAACTTGTCTCTGCAAATAGTTATCGTATATACAGATCAAATAAAATTAATACAATTCCAACACTAAATATTTGAACTTGTTCTCTAAATTAGTACTCCAACTAACCAAGATGCATAGAGGGGCGACAAAGACGCACAAAGAAAAAACTAGACAAATCCATCCGACGACAATGGGACGTTGAGAAGGTCTCATTAGGAAGTGAGTGACACAAAATATTCCCATCCCCAAAACAGCAATCAAACCAAGCAGCTTCATTGTTGTTAGCTGCATTTAAAATCAACAGATTATAATTAAACATCTACATAATCCATGCATGTTTGAAGAAAATTGATATTGCTATTACCTTGGATTTCTTTGAGGCGTAATAGAAATAGAAAATAATGTAAAAAGTCTCGATGAAACACCCGACTGAATTAATGGTGATTAGAAAAGTGGCGTTGCATTTGAGAAGTGCGTAGTAAATCCACAACACTGCACTGAAGAGAGCAACCACGTATGGAATCGATTGAAATCCTTCACTTGATTTTTTCTTGTAGATTTGATGGAAAGTTGGTCTGTCAAAATAGGATTTAAATTGTAAGATATTAGTATATCGATGTTTGTTCGAAAGTCTTGTGAAGAAATACACGTGTTATTTACATACATTGGCGCGAGAAACACCAAGAAGGAGACGACGTTGCCTGCATATTGAGATTAAGATGTAAGTAAAGAAATAAAAATAATTTCAGATCCTGTTTAAAGAAATATTATAATTAAATATCGACATTAGATTAGGTTATAAAAGTTGTTAATAAATTGACGTCCACCCTCAATCATGGGCCTAAAAAGAGATTAACTTTTATTTTCAAAATAGTACAATGGATTTATGCATAATTTATGTTACTAATACTATTATAATACAGATATGGGATAGATCTATAATAAATATGCATGAGAACTAAAGCCATGCATGATGTGTATAATAAAGTATTATGCTCTAATTGTATCGAGCACTAACCCTAATTGTATCGCGCACATACTAATGCTTGATTGAAATTGATGATGGCCATGCAGACGCGTATCAGAGTTGTAATCAAATGAGAAGAACCTCTTTAAAATGATAAGCGAGAACTATATTAGTTCGTTTATTCATTAATATTAGTTGTTGATTTTCAATATCACAAAACCCTAGTGATATTCATGAATCAACGAAGTGTATGGAGTCAAGAATTGATATGTTTTGTGGTGTAAACTGATATTAATAAATCAACAAACTTGTATGGTTCTCAGTTCTTATTTTAACGCAGTCTTATTAGAATACGAGCCTATATATATGTGTGTGTGATAGAAACTTACATAAAAAAAATACCATAAAATCTCAAAAAATTTACCAAGTACGCCAAATGCAAGACTCCAATGTCCAGAGAAGGCAGCCATATCGCTCTAGCAAATTTAGAAACTGAAATAATAACACTCTATCTATCTCAGTTGTCATGGATGGGTTGGTATGTGCCTATTTATTCATAAAAGAAAGGGGCACTTTTGCAATAATGTGAATTAAATGGGGATTTTTGCATGATAACAAATGAAATATAGGCAACTTTTTATATGTCTATAAGATATTTGCAGATGAGGGGCACAACAGTCATTTTCAACTGATGCAATTTGCAAGCTCTACAGTATTCACGCAATAATATTTGCCCTCTCAATCTTTCATAGAATCAGATAATTTGCCTAACAAAATTACACACGCGGTCCAATTTTGTAGCAGTATAATTTTTTTAGAAAATCATTTACCAGTTATTAAGTCAAGAGAAAAAAATTATTAACCACTACTTGTCACGAGAAGTACGAGAGAGATAAAAGAAATAAGTTGCACAACAATTTAATTTGTTGGTCGAAATTATGTTTAATTGGAGTATTTACTCCATACCCCACCCCAGTCTCTAAGTCTGTATTGTTGGCAAAGCCCTCCCGATTTTGTTCTTGGGGTAGGTAGCCCATTTTTATATAACCACTAGACAAAGACCACACGGGATAGCTCATTTTATATGCTTGCAATTCTTGTTCATTCTCCAATGTGGGAATTGTTTGTCCTCACAATCCTCCCCTCAAACCTCCAATGTGGGAATTGTTTGCCCTCACAATCCTCCCTCAAACCAAGACCACCGACAAAGACCACATGCCTACCTCATGTTACGGCTCACCAAGTCACCACAGGTCTTGATCGAGACCACTCAGAGACATTGGAGAACTTGCAAGCGTCCACCGAACCCCGAGCCACACAGGCCCAGCCCTGAACCAGGGCTTTGATACCACTGTTGGGGATCGGTGGTGCACACCTGAACTCCACATTAGTATTATATTGTCCGTTTTGGGCAAAGTCCTCACGGTTTTACTCTTGGAATACTCCCTAAAAGACCTCATACTAATGGAGTTGGGATAGCTCATTTATATGTTGGCAATTCTTATTCATTCTCTAATGTGGAATATGGTTTGTTTGCCCTCACACGTATAATTGATGTAAATGAGTTTGTACGTTAAGAATAATAATTAAACATATATTATAACATAAATGTATATTAGCGCCGTGTTTATAATAAATATAGCTAATTATGTAAACAAGCCGAAATAACAGTTTTTGGAAGGAAAAAGCTTCAACCTTATTTGGAAACTTTGCAAAGAGATACATTATTATTGATGCATATAGTTTGATAGCTTTAAGGACAAATTAGGTGCTATAAGCACATTATTGAGGGAGGCAAAAAGGAATTCAAACTTTATAAAATGTTATATTAACAATTATCTCAATATATGCATACTCCAACAAATAGCCTACTCCTATTATATTTAATGCCACTTGTAATCAATTATAGAGTGGGACCAACCATTTCAGCCCTATTTTTGAAGATATGAAGGAAGAGATGTAATAAAATGAAGATATGATTTAGTAGCTTATCTTGTCTTGGTGGTTTATGTCATGTTTGGACAGCTCTCTTTCCAAAAAATGAAAATGCTGCTCTCTTGCGGCTTGATTGATTTCCAATCATCTCTCCTTTTCTAATTTTTGTGGTTATTTTTAATTCCTAATTCATGATTCTACCTGGAAATAATTAAAATGAATCTGTTATATGTACAGAGAAAAGGGGCTCTCGACTTTAGATTTCTTTTTCTTTTCCTGCTTTATAATATGGGCTCTGTTAAAAGTTTTTGATCAAATTCAATCGTGCCAAACTCTATTCCAAAGATGCCCTTAATTTGTGTGGTGGCTTAGAAAAGAATACAAGTATGTGCTGGCTACAATTAATTAGTAATAAGTGGAAACCAATATTTTCTCATATTACTGCTTACATGATGATATAAGACGAAGGGGTAACTTCAATTTCAACAAGCTGATAAACAATAACTAAAAATATAATTAAGAAATTTTTTTATTGCAGCTAGGAATGTTAATTTTTGTTTCTAAATGTACCATAACACTTTCAAAATTGTCTTTACTTTTTGTTCTAACTAAAATTAGATGACACAAATGAAAGCGTACTAGAAAAGCAAAAATAAAATAATTTGTTCTCAATTTAAGAAAGCTTTCTTTTGTTTCTGTGACCTAAGTAATGGTTTTTTTTTCCAAAAAAATTGAATGCAATTATAATTGCATCTCTATTTTTGTATCCGTAAAATATATTACTCCTTACGTCCTCAAAAAATAGTTTCATTTGTGAAAGACACAGTTTTAATGAGAAATTGGTACAGTAAGAAAGAGAAAGAGAAAAAGTAGGTAAAGTTAAGATATATTGGGAGAAAAAGTAGCTAGTAAAGTATGAGAGAGAAATTTTGCATCTTAAAAATGAGACTATTTTTGTAAACACTCTAAAATGGCAAAATGAGGGCATCCACAATGGGACCGCCCTAAGGTCCGCCCTATAGGGCACCCTATGCTCCGCCACATCAGCATTTTATCCTCCTACCCTTCCATCTGCAGTGGAGCGCCCTCAAGTCCACCCTATAGTCCGCACTAAGATTTTTTAATTTATTTGAATATTTAAAACACTACAAAAATGGGAAAAATAACTTCATTTCATTGAAAGTTCAAATTACAGTACGAAACAAAAAACCTACAAATTCTCAATGGTCGTTACGCTTTCAAACTTCTTCAATCATGTCGTTCATGAGCTTATGGTCTTGTTGGCTACGCATTGAGGTCTGTCTAGCTATAACCTCATTGAAGCCCACCGGTAATCCTCGAGAGACAGGCGGGGTCGCCGTGCTGGAGCTAGATCCACCTTCATCATCGCCCCAATCGGTGACACTTCCACCTTCTTGTTCGACTATCATGTTATGCAAGATGATGCACGCATACATGACATCAGCGATGACTTCCTTAAACTAGAAACGCGCCGGACCTTTCACTATTGCCCACCGCGATTGGAGCATACCATAAGCCCGCTCCACATCCTTCTGTGCAGCCTCCTGCTTTGCCGCAAATAACAATCTCTTGTCACCCATTGGGCAACTAATTGTCTTCACAAAAACAGGCCACCTTGGATATATGCCATCGGCCAAGTAGTACCCCATATGATATTGGCGTCCGTTGGCAGTGAACTCGATGGCCGAGCCACGACCCCTGCATTGATCGGCAAAGAGGTTGGAAGAGTTGAGGACGTTGATGTCGTTGTTCGACCCGGCTACACCGAAGTAAGCATGCCAGATCCAGAGCTGATGGTCAGCGACGGCTTTGAGGATCATCGTCGGGTGGTTGCCCTTCTATCCACTGGTAAATTAGTCTCTCCACACCGTCGGGCAATTCTTCCACTCTCAGTGCATACAATCAATGCTCCCTAGCATTCCAGAAAAGTCGTGCGCCGTCTCGTGCATCCTCATCAGGGCCTGGCAATCATCAGCAGTCGGCCTTCGCAAATATGTGTTGCTATAAGCCTCCACAACTCCCCTACAAAAATTCTTCAGGCAATCGCGGCCGGTTGTCTCCCCGACGTGAAGGTACTCGTCGAACATATCCGTCGTGGTGCCATAGGCCAACTGCCGGAGCGCAACCATGCACTTCTGCAACGGTGTAAGGACGGGAAAGCCGACGCCATCTTCCCGATATTGGAAGTATTCATCACGTGCCTCCAACGCCTAGACAATGCTGAGAAAAAGATCTCGCCGCATTCTAAACCAGCGGTGAAAAACCGTCAGGCCCCACCGTGGTTGTTCGGCAAAATAATTGTTGAACAGACGTTGGTGAGCAACGTCATGCCCGCGGCGGACATACGTTCGACGCTGCCGCCGCTTCCCGCTCGCGCTCCATTTCCGCCAAGCATTCCGCCGCAGCATCATTAACGCAATCGAATAAGGCTCGAGTAATGCCTTCTGATATACTGCAGTCGTCGTTGTCGGAGTTCATTTTTTTAGTGAGAAAGTTGAAAAGTTTTGAGAGATGGGAGAGAATAAATTGGGAGATGTAATGAATGGGTGGGGAAATTGGGTGTTTAAATAGAATAAAAATTTTATAAAAATAAAAAAATAAATTCAAAAACGCGTCGCATCCTCCGCGCTTTCGTCCGCGTCGCCCACGGTGGGGCGGATGAAAGCCCGGACGATGGACATCGGGCGGCCTATCATCCGCGGACGATCTATCGAGCTCGGACGATGGATAATCCCACTGACGGACCCAGGTGGGGTCGGGTGGGGTCGGCCGACCCCACCGCCGGTCAGTGAGTGCCTCTGAGATTATCCCAAAATCGGCCGGTGAGCCACGGCTGCTCCGGCTCCGACCTCGCGCTATGTATTTTTTGTTGCCAAAGAAGAGAATTTGGAAGGGAATAGAGGGTAGAGATGGAGAAATAGGATAACCGAAGATGAAAATTTCTTGAAAAAATTGGAGAATGAGATGAAGAGGGCGCTGCGGCGCTGTTGTTTACTCATTACTGTATTTTAGAAAACCTAGGAAGCCTTTTTGGGAGAGTATTGATAAATGTGTTTTATATTTTCTTCTTTTTCTACTAATTTTTAGTATTTCTAATAATATAGTACTATGTTTTGTCGACATACGTATAGTGTATGTGAATTGAAAATATGTACAGTAAAATATTAGAAAAAAGTTTTAATTAGTACTATGACTCATTATAGATTTTATTTTAAGTTTAATTAATATTTGTAGTTAAATATAGCAGTAATATTTGTCGAATCACAAATAAAATTAAATGATACAATAAGAATTTAACAAATGCTCAATGAAAATAACAAAATTATAAAAATATGTAACATATCAAAAATTTGAAATAAAATACTTAAAAAAATAATTTTTTTTATTACAACGTAAACTATTTAATAGTATAAAGTTGTGTGATGTGATTTTAATATATTAAAAATATGAATATTCGTAGTAATTAATTATCATATTTAATAAAAAGATTATGCAATATTTAAATTATAATATATGTAATAGTTATTTAAATATTATATGTATTATTAATTATTTTTTCGACCCCATGGGTTCAGCTTTCTGGGTCCGTCATTGGATAATCCATCGTCCGCTCCATTGTGAATGTCCTGAAATTATTTTTCATGGACGAGGGAGTAATTAATATTTTTTAAGTAATAACTATGTGTGATTTATATGATCTCCAAAATCACGCTTATGAAATTTAGCTGCGCAGATAAGTTTAATTTAGTTAAGATACTGATAGTCAATAATATAAAACGATTTTATTTATTATATACTTCGTCTCTTTAATCACATAATATATATTATACTTTACGCGTTCATAAAAATATGAATTTTTGAGAAGGTACGAGTTTTAAAGCATAATTGATAGTAATATAAATGAGAAGACGCTAGAGAAAAAATAATAGTAGTATTAGTGATATTTACTCAGATATATCCTAAACTAAAAAATACATCATTTAAAAACACTACTAAGAAGAAAACAATCCATATTTATAAAAAGGCGGGGGAGTACGATTTTTTAATTAAATACTTTACCTCCATAATCAATTTTAATACTCGTGAAATATAGATCATATTTTTATATTATTAATTTTATTAAAAAAATATGAGTGTGATAACCAGTGAATAGTGAGGGTTTTTTATTAAAAATAATAAAAGTGAAATAAGATATTTAAGGATGGATGAGTAAAGGTTATACTACTAATTTGATACAACTAGGGGCGGAGCTACGCTGGGGCATGGGGGGCCCTTAGGCCCCCAGCCATTCTACTTTTAAGTATATTATATGTATTCAGAAGCATTAACCGTCAGACTTGGTAGTGCAGTTGGCAAGTCTGCCGGCTTAAGATCTTAGTTGTGGGAAATGTACTGAGTTCGAATCTCAGCCAAGGTCATCACAAAATTCTTATATCAATTATTTTTTATTTATTAAATTTTCTTGATATGCATTTATTTGTTGTGCACTAAATATCTGAAAAATATTCCTTTATTTTTAAGATCTTCTAATTCTAAATGATGAAAAAAGGAAAAACATAAAAGGGTCTTCCTACGACTAATTTTAATGACAAAATAATCGAGAGATACCTATATTTATTAATAGTGAGCACTAAATTTTTCTTCTTCTTAGACCCCCCACCAACAAATTATTGGCTCCGCCACTGGATGCACTGTACATATTGTAATCATATATAGCTACTAAGCTATATTCATGACTATGCGAACGCTTACATATGTATATGTAAATTGGAAAACAAGATACGTGAGTTGGTCTGCTGTATAAAATTTTTGTCTATTTGCATAACAAATGAAACAAAAACTACAACAATACGCATGACAACATAATGTAGAAGTGAATATAGATTATGAATATATACATTGATATAATGCATAACTTAGTACTACTAGTAGTATAAGATATGGGGATATTCTGGTAAATACATATGGTTTCAAGGCAGTGCATGATTGTGGGACAAAATCCTAAATAAAATAAATTAATGTTATAACGAATCGTGCATACTGAAACAATATGCGCATTTTGCACTTTTAAAAATGATTGCAACTATTATTTTTTCTTATATAAAAGATATTTGTTGTGATTGGATTAGGTCGGTGTGACCTTCATGCATGGTTAAGTGCTCTTAAAATTCACAACCCTATCTGTTCAATATTCCCCTCATACAATTCTAGCGGATAAACATACGGAGTGTAATATGGATTTTAATTATTACTGAATGTAGCTTTGTATACAACAGTCATTAATTTTTAATGTATCGACATGATATTAAGTTATTTTTTATGTATATGTGATTGAAGAGCGAGATGTGAGAGTGTTGTTTTTTATGTATATGCGATTGAAGAGCGAGATGTGAGAGTGTTGTGTGTTGTTGAAATATGGAACTTCTCCGATTCAGAGAATCCACTAGACACTGGGTCTAGAAACTCAGAGAATCCTCGGGTACCTGTCGTTGGGCACACAATCACTTCCTTCTCCTTTCAAAACCCTCAACCCGCTATGCTAAAAAGATTAGTACAGGGAAGCAGGGATCGAATCCACAGAGACAGATGTGTAAGTAAACATGCTAAAAGACCTGGAAACTATTTTTGGCTGCTGCCACGCAATTTTCTCGGGGTTGAGATTTAATTCCTAGACTCTGGAAATGAAATGTTCTATCCTAACAGCTAGATCTAGGCAGAGATAACAGAACATGCATAATGATGACCGAATGCGCTTGAAATTACTACTAGACGGGGTAAACGGCTTCCTAAACTAACCTAGACACAGGAAGAACAACATGTGGGGACCATTTCCCTAAACGGCATAGTACGACGGAAAAAGCTGCAGATTAACCAACTAAAGGACTAACTAACAGCGACATCATCTTCTCTAACTTTTATCACGAAATAACAGATGAAAAACAGAGCAAAGCAACGATCGAAACAGGGCAAACGAAATTAAACCGATTAACACAATTAACTACTGAAACTAAAGCAGATCTACGATTACTAGACGAGGTAAACAAGTGAACAGAATTTAAATGTCACAACCATGCAAACATGAACAGATCTACACGCTGGATGCTTCATCCACTCCGGATCCAAGCCATCCACAACAATCCAACACAATTTCCATCTCCGATCTTCGCAGATTCAAACCAGATTCAACCGATCAACTACAAATCTCCATGCAATTCAAACTCCACCTTAGATCAATCAACAATAACATAACCGAAACCAAAGTAGCAAATTCCATAGCAAAATACGCAATATCCAACGAGAAAGTAGCAAAACACGACCGAGCTTCGAACAGCGATCACTCGGGAAATCCGAAATACAAACAAAAACAAATAAAGGATTGTATCTTTGCCTCCCTTGGAGACGGTGTTACACAACGACGGAATTGAAACGTGAACCCCTAAGATGATTCCCCTAAGAGCTGATGATGCAAAAGGAGAACTCCCTTCATGTTGAATGCGTGCTCTTATTTATAAGGGGCGGAGCTTCTAGACTCTTCCTGGTTTTTCCCATTTTGCCCTCCTGGTGGATGCTTCAATTTTTTGCAATAATAAGTGGCGGACCTACACTAGGCATAGGGTCCCATGAAACCCCTATCTATTTTTGAAGAATGAGTATATAATGGTGGTGTTCGGTTGTCAAAATAAAATAATATGTAGGATTGAGCTGTGCGATTATTTTAGTCATAGGGGGTTATCTAAGACTAATTATCTCATGATTATCCATCTAGGATTGAGTTGTGAGCCTAAATCTCATGAATCAAACACACTACAAATTTAACCCTGAATACAATCTTGCAAACCGAACATCCCCATTATATATTCAATTGGGCAGTTGGCTTTCTTGTTTGCAATTAGTGGATGAAGGGAAGTGATCTGTTCTTGTTTACAGCACTTTTGGTATTTATAAATTTTTTTATTCCTAGGCACAAGTCACAACACGGCGTGTATGCATAAGTTTAAGTTAAATTTGAATAAGATTTTTATTCACTCTACTTTTCCTAGTTTTTATTACAAATATATTTTTCTTTTTTATTTACTTTTGACTTAAGTTTGATTCTTATAGAAATTATATCTTTTACTTTAACTCCATCCGCACCATACTACTT
Source organism: Salvia hispanica (assembly GCF_023119035.1). Lineage (NCBI taxonomy): Eukaryota > Viridiplantae > Streptophyta > Magnoliopsida > Lamiales > Lamiaceae > Salvia > Salvia hispanica. The sequence goes on from NC_062970.1 coordinate 33,450,068, forward strand.
GACATACTTCTTTTTCACGGTCATTTTAGAAAATTAATACTAATAAATAATTAAAATAGAGAAAAAGTAAAATAAGGAGAACATTAACTATATTTTTTCTTACATTTTATGCTAATTTTTTTATTTTACATTTTATATGTTCTTAATGGGGCATGATCATATGCTAACTAATTTCCAATCCCAAATTAAGACTTCATCATAACCATTCATTCTTCTAATCTAAGGGTTTGATTTAGCCTAGATTTGAGATATTTTTTTCTTTTTATTAATTTAAATAATATGAAAAGGGTATTTTAGTCTATTCCAATTGTTTTCATGCCAATACTATGTAATTCACGATCAGATTTTCTCCTTCCTAAAATTTCTCCTCCCTAAAATTTCTCTTCTCCTCTTCAAATCATCAAATCGATCTTCAAATCTCTCACAGATTTCTTTCCAAATTTATATTTTCTGAATCACGCTATTATATATTGGAGGAATTGATTCTCGCTGTTCAAAATCTTGCGATCTCATCCAATCGAGTCTTCACGCGATTTTCTTCTTTTTGAAGCTATTTTGCTTGGCAATTTCTGCCGATCTCATCAACCTATCGCGATTGTCTCCTTTGTCTCCTTTTCGAAGTTATTTTGCTTGTCTTTGTTCAGTAATGGCAGGTATGTGTTACTAATTGTGCTTTTTTGTTTTAGTTTTGAATCATTCGATATGCATCTTCTCAATTTTTATATTTGAAGTTTCTGTTTATATTCGAGCTGTTGTTTCATACATTCATTAGTAATTTTTATAATTTTTTCAATACATGTTTATGCTTTTAGTAGTTTTTTCATTGATTAGTACTAGTTTTAGTGTTTTTTGTCACAGTTTGTTTGATGAGTATTCTATCAGTTTTATTCATATGTTGTTTCCTCTGTTTTTTGTTCTTATTCTCTGTTTCTTAGTTTTAATTTGTATGTTTTATGTTGTGTGTTGATAATGTAATTTATTGATGTTTCTGTACTTTATTATTGGTTTTTGTAACCTGATATGTTGAAGTTGTTTTCTAAAATGTTGAATTTATGTTTTAAGTTAAAGTTACACCTCTGTGCAAAGAAGAATTAAGGCCTTTTGTTGGAAAAAGTTTCAAGTCACTTGATGCTGCTATCTCCTTCTATGAAGATTATGCTAAAGAGGTTGGATTTGATCCTCGAAAATCTGGTAGAAAAACAACAGGCGGCATAGGACTTGGACTGTTACGAACAATGCTGAGGATGATTTGTACGAGTGTCAATGCAAGCTGTATCAGAGGTGTGGGATTCTGTGTCGTCACATATTTTTTGTTTTCAAGAACAATGATGTGCAGTTGATACCTGAAATTTATATTGGAAAGAGGTGGCTGAAGAAACCTCTTTTAATATCTGTGCATGGTTCTTCTACCTCAACTTTTCAGGATCAGACAGGTATTATACATAACCTACTATGATTGTTAATATTTTGATGTTGTGAGGTCTGATATTATGCTTCTACTATGTTGATATTATTTACAGATTTCTTTTACGATGACAAGCATAATGCCATCAACAAACTGCACACAACATATTACAGATTAGTACAGAGAGTTGAGGGCAGCATTGCTGATATTAATGCAGTTTAGCTGCGATTTAGGATGTTGAAAATCAGCTTTTTGGTGATAGTTCTTGTGTGATGTACGTGTTGGAGAAAAAGAAAAGGTTTGAGGAATTGTATGGTGTTGTGAGGCCTGATGTTATACATGCTCATCCGCCAAATGTGGTGAAGTGTAAAGGATCTGGATCCAGGTTGTCTTCTAAGATGGAGGCGGCGAAGAAGGCAGCAGCTAAACCTCCTAGACGATGTGGGAAATGCCATAAAATAGTTAATCATGATTCAAGGAACTGCGGCAAAGAGAAGAGTTAAAAATAGAAATAAATTAGTTGTTCCTATTACTGTGGTTTCGGTTTATTAGCATTCTTGATTCCGTGTTTGTATGGAAGAATAATAATCGCAAACATATGTTCTGAATGTTATCTCATTTTATTTTCCATATACTATTAAGTTTGTTCAAAACATTTCGTGTTGCTTAAATTTTCAATTACATGTAAACGAATGGACATCAATACAACTTTATAAATTCTCAACATTACTATTTGGAATTCTCAATAATTCGTGTATACTTTCTCAACATTACTATTTGGAATTCTCAATAATTCGTGTATACTTTCTCAACATTACTATTTGGAATTCTCAATATCACAGCATCTTTTTGCCTACCATTTAAACGTCCCAACATATCAACAAAATCTTTGGTTGTCTTCTTTATGTTCAATGTTTATGTTTCCTCCTCATCTTTTTCTTTCACCGCCTTTATAGTTTCTTTCTTCATCTTCTGTTTTCCCATCTTTTCCTTCTTTTTTTCTGACTTCTCTCCACGTTCTACCTTTTCCGTTTCTTCTGAAGAATCGCCATCAACTTCCTTTTTATCCCAATGTTTTCGTTTTGCTGCTTTTGCCTTTTTAACTTTTTCAACAAAAGACATTAAGTTCTCATTGTTTTCAAAGTTGCCATCTTCCTCTGGTCTAGATCTTTTCCCTGTAGTTGTAGTTTTGGTAAACATAAACCATGATTAATTTAGAAACAAACTCATGACAAGTACTGCAATCATTCTAACAGGCTGTTGAACTCACAAATATCAACATACAACATACATTTAGCTAAGACATCATCAACATATATCTAACCCAATATCAACATATAGCTTACCCAATATCAACATAGGGCTTACCCATTATCAACATTTAGCTAAGACATCATCAGCATATACCTTACCCAATATCAACATATAGCTTACCCAATATTAACATAGGGGCTTACCCATTATCAACATTTAGCTAAGACATCATTAGCATATACCTTACCCAATATCAACATATAGCTTACACATCATCAACATATAGATTACACAATATCAACATTTAGCTACCTCAATATACATATTTGTACTAGATACAAAAGCTTTCTAATATTAACAGAACTTCTAAATAATTCATTATAGCTTCAATCTTTCAGAAAATGAAGATTCACATTCTCATATGCTATCAAATCAGAAATCAATCTACCAACAATACAACTACAAAAGCTTATAAACATATTTCACTAAAATTTGAACCCTAATTCTTTATTAAAATCTGAAATCTCAAACTGCAATGCAAAAAATCAGAAATCGGTAAATCAAATTGAAAAATACCTTTCGATTCAGCAGGAGCATTTTCGATTGAAACCATTGCACCTTTTTTGAAGTCATTCACTGCAAAATAAATCTATTAGTTTCATTTCTATTGAAAAGTTAGCAAGTTTAAAGCAAATTTCGTAGTTTAAATTTCATATTTACCGTCGTTTTTCTTCAAATCTGTGAATCTGCCCTAGGTTGAGCTTTTCTTCGTAGGAGAAGGGGAGTTTTCGAGCTGTTCTTCTGTATTTGAGTGAGAGATATGTGTTTTGGAGTAGTGAATCTGGTTTTGGACGGCGAAAGAGATTGAGAGATGAAATGACGTGAACGGCAACGAGATTGGGAGATTGAGAGAGAAAATGCAGTGACCGGCAACAAGATTGAGATATTCAGAGAGAAAATGCAGTGAATGGGGATGAGATTGAGAGATTCAGAGAGAAAATTCTAAGAGATTCATAGAGAATGCAGTGGTGAATGGGGCGACAGGTTGAGAGAGAAATGGAGTGGATGGTTTGAATGTGCGCGCTGAATTTTATGTAAATTGTCCATTTTACCCTTTCGTTGAGATTGTTAATTCAATGTATTGATATTTTTTTATTCAATCTCAGCCTTTGATATTTAGATCAAAGGGTTCATATTTAGTCTCAATTTGGGATTAAGGGGCTAAACTCATTAGAAGATGACCCTGTTCTTAATTATCTTAAGTTGAACTTTTTTGTTCTATGGTTAGAGTTCAATTTTTTTTTCCTCGCATAACTTATGTTCTATTTAATTATTTGGAAACTCTCCGGCAAAATTTTTTTTTTTTATATTGGCATTGCATCAACAATTACCTTACACATATCTCTAACTTTTTTATTGATTCTCTAATTTATTGGCGCTAAAAAATACCAAACTACTAGGAACACTGGTTTGGACCCTCCCTCTTAAAATCATGCATCCGCCACTGCTAATAATAGTTGATAAAACTAGAATTCCCGCTTTTGCTTGTTCAAATCCAAGTTTTTTTTTTTTTTTTTACTTACTTGTTTCTTAGTTTATAAAAATTCTTTTGGAATCTACTATGGTGTTAGAAGATAAAATTGCAATACTTTGTTTAATCATTAGTTCACGTGATTTGATAGATACACGTGCTTCCGTCAATTGTATCATAATATGATACGAGAAGGGATCGAGCTAAAGATAGAACGAGAATAAAGGTCGCGCGAGCCATGCAACACATGGAAGAGGCGAGATAGAACAAATGGAACGCGTGTGACGTGGACAAAAGCAGTTAGCTGAGTCAGTTAGTTAGTTAGGATGGTTATTTTTTGCTGACATGGACATGAGCGGCTAATTATAGCCGATCATGAATGTAAACCTTTTTTTCCTTATGAATGAATTGATGCGAAATTCTCTTTTTTCTTCTCTATCCTCTCCTTCTAATAGCTCCGTCAGAATAGGTGCAATCACGGTCGACGTTCCGATCACCGGAAGACCGAATTTTGTACCAAGTGGTATCAATCCACACGATCCTGCTTCCGCCATGGTTGATACTCGATCTGATACTAGATCTAATGATGCTCGCCATTTGGAAGAGATGTTAACAACTGCTATGGCTGATCTATCAGCTAAAATCGCCGATGCCGATCATCGACGGGAAGATGTCTGTCACGACCGTATTTTGCTAAGGATAGCGAAAGCGGGTAAACCGCTACTAATAAAAGGATTTAAAGAAATTAGGAAGAAATGGAAATAGAACTTGCACATTGAAAAGTCAAACAATATCATAAGATAGGATCCAAGTATTCGATTACAAGGATTTAACTGACAATAGCATTTCATCAAAATAAATCAAGAGTTACGATGTTGAGAGTTTATTATTCTCTCTTAACATACTGCAGCTGAAAAGTCCAGAGAACGACTTCGCGTATGAAGACACGAAGCGTCGAGAGATCCACACTTATTTACTCAGTGGACACATGCCGAAAATCAAAACATACATTATATAGTTGTCATCCATCTATAGTATTGCACGGAGTTTTTCTTAAAAGGCCCGAGCATACTAAATTCTTTTGTAAGCTAAAAGTTTGATTGATCAATCTATCTTCTTCAAAACTCTAGCCTAATCTGAGAATCGTGTACCGTGAAGGTGGCCACCTTCAGCGGACACATCGCCGGCCAACCGCTGATGGCTCACGGCCCTCGTGCACATTATTCCGAACAGGATTTGCGGTCCTATTGGGAACCAAATTCGTTAAACTATGTTTGGCATCACCAAACCCCGCAGGCTACAACCCCAACAGATAGGCCTCAAAACAAATATTTTATGGCATGACAACAACTTTAAAACAACCACTGCTCCATTTTGAGTAAAGTTGATTTTTCATAATTTCACAAATATTTGCTTTATATCCACACTATAGTGCTGGATATTAAAAGAAAGCTCACATGATACGCTTATCTCCAAATAACAACTCTCGTGTTGGCCTTACTTTGCCCTCGAGCAAAATATCCTTTGAAAATAAATAGCGTAGCACGCTAATTAGTACTTGAAATATTTCTCTTGAGAAAACAATGCATGCATCCTATTGGATAGCACCTATATCTTAGTCTCGGCTTATAGGATTTCTAATCCTACCTCGGGCTTCACTACTTCAAAAGGTTTGATTATTCTCTTTACTAATTTCGGGGAAATTATATTTTCTCAAAAATAGACACTTGGGTACTTATTTAATAAGGTATGGATTCATGAAAAATCCCTCTCTAAATCCTTTCTTTGAATTTTCTTAAGGCCGCCCATTCGCTTCTCCAACTTCAATATTTTCCATCTTCGGAAACTTAGTAAATCATTCGGAAATTAATTGATTGAGTTCCAACTCAAGTCCTTAAATTAATTCCAACTCAACAAATCAATCGACTATTTAACTTCTCGTCTCAACATATCAACAAGTACTTACTATAGTCCCAACCACAATTAAACAAGTCCATCCATCATGCTAATTTATTCCCATCCAAACTTAATTTATTCTCGGCCCAATTATTTAATCTGGGCAGCCCAACTCCTCACTTTTGTTACTTAATTGGAGCTTCTACTTACTAGCCCAATCTCATAACTAATACTTGGCCCAACAATTAATAACATTAAGGCAGCCCACTAAACTTTATTTAATTAAATGGACTTAGCCCAAAATCCTTCTCCTTTGACTTAACCCATCGGTATTCCTTCTCCATTCCTTCTCAAATTTGAGATCCCAACTTGCAGAGTACAGTTCTCCTTACTCCCCCGTCCTCTCTCTCGGCGAATCCAACCAGATCGCCGGAGCTTCACCAGCGCTAGCCGTCTCCCAGCTCTCTCTCCTCTAATCCTCTCTCAACTCGATTCACACCATAAATTCCCCAAATCAGAACCCTTAATCTGGGAGATGCAGCGCCTACCTCCGTCTCTCTCTCCGTCAAGTCCTCTCGCCCGACGAAGTCGCCGACAGAGAAGGCGTCGCCTTTCTCTCTTCATCTCCCTCTCTGTTTTCTTTTCTCCGCCGGGACTCTTCCTCCGGAGACCGCAGCGCCGCCGACAAGTGTCGGGGAGCTTCTAGCGCTGCGAACTCTCTCTGGCTCTCTTCCTCGCGCGTGGAAGCTTCGAGGTCCGCCGTCGCACCCATGCCGCCAGCTTCGGCAGGCAGAGCCGCTGCCGTGCCGCCTCCGTCGGATCGGCGCTCCTTCCTCTCAAGCTAAGTTTCTTTCTTTCCACTCTTACTACGTTTGAGTTTCCGGCAGCAACTAGGTGATTTAAAGGCATTGACTATTGTTGGGATCAAGCTTTAATCTTGATAATTATGCCTACTGGAATGAGTGCTCACTCTTATAATATGTTTACTATGGAAAGATTTTGATGAGTTTGCTACTGTTCTTGATATTGATGTGAGAATCCTATTGAAGTTCTAAGTTCTCATGCTATTTATTAGCTTGTTCTAAATGATGCAATGGGCGGTGTTGTGAAAATTACCTTAGCTTGGGTGAATCCTTAGGCTGCTCTCTTCCCACCACTCCTTGCTCTCCCTTCCACTCCTTATTGTGCTTCCAAAAATTGTGATTTTCTAAGTATTGATGGGTGTGGAGGAAGGAAGTGGTACAGTGTGGTATGGCTGTTTATATAGCCGATTCTCTTGGCTTGTTGGGGAAGATACCAAATTCCCTTTTTAGCTAATTGTTCATCTCTCTTTTTGAATCACCAAAAAGGCTTCCTTGCCTTCTTGGTGAAAGTCTTGGAAGGTGCTACTTGGTGATCAAGTTCCTTAATTGATCATGTGGTGGAAAAGGATTTTTCACTCTTTAGTTAAGGGGATGACTCACCATTCTTTATCCAATTGTCATTACATCCACTTTGGGAAGATTTGAGATATCTCATTCCTTGTCTCCTTGCAAACACTCTTGCAAGATCTTTAAATGGCTCCTTACCATTTTCTTGAATAACATTTTCCCTTGGTTTTTGTTGAAGAAGAAATCTAACTATTTTTGAGAATTTCCTTGGCAGGTTGAGGGACAACTTATGCTATCTCTAGGAGACTACTAATTGACCCCTTGGCATGGAGTGGGGATCAAGAATCGAGATGTGTGTAGAGAGGATCCTCAATGAAGATTTGTAGTTATCTCTTTGCTAATTTTGGTTTGATGATGTAGTGGGGATCAAGAATCGAGATGTGTGTAGAGAGGATCCTCAATCATGATTTTTGGTTTGCTAATTTTAGTTATCTCTTTGATAATTGACCCCTTTCCATTTTTAGTTGCAAGAAATTCCTTGATTCTTGAGCTCCTTAGAAAAGTATTAACTGTAGCACTTTCTTTCTGCAATGTGATGTAAAAAGTCTTGATATGTACCATAGGCGTGTATTCCCAAATACACATTTATGTGTATGTAAATTCCATATATTGTTTCACTTATATAACATTAGCACTTAAACTTGAATTTCCTGTCCAAAATAAGCGCACAAAAATTGGGGGCGTCACAATGTCGATCAATCGCGAGAGCAACAATTGAAAGAGCTTCGCGAGGGATTTTTAGCTCTGTAACTACAGCAGAACGAGCTGATGAAAAGAATGACGGCTCAAGGAGGCGTTGGTGGCCATGGCGGTGGCCAACCGCGAGCTCCTTACTTCGCTACACGCCAATCCAAGGTCGGTTTTCCGATCTTCTCCAGTGATGACTTAGCTAGATGGATTCTGCGTTGCGATCATTTCTTCACGATGGATCTGACACTGGAGGACTCTAAAGCACGCCTAGCTGTGATTACTTTCAAAGGGAGAGCTCTGCAATGGTTTCACAACTGGTCCAAATATCAGGATCAGCCAATGGCGACTCCGTGGCTTTGATTTCTGGAAGCGTTGGAATGACGTTTTGGTGACCATCTTTTGGGCGATCCGATGACGGAGTTGCTCTCCCTCAAACAAACTAGTTCGTTCTCTGATTACCATGATAAATTTGAATTGTTGTTGGGACGAGTATCTCTCTCTGAATCGTATGCTATTAGCCATTTTATTAATGGTTTAAGACCCTATGTGCAAAAAGCTGTTCGATTGTTTATGCCTTAGACCTTAATTCATGCGTATGCTCTAGCTAGGCTTCAAGATATGTATATTCCTGTTAAGGAAGGGTTCTCTACAAATGCCTCTAAGAAATTTGGTAATCAAGAGTCTAAATTCTCTGGAAATCCACCCTTGTTGCCAACACCTACTATGCCATCATTCAAAAATAAACGTGTACTAACTGAAGAACAGATGGCTTACTATAGAGCTAAAAGTTTATGATATGGCTGTGATGAAAAATTTGAAAGAGGCCATTGGTGTGGTAGGAAACAACTGTATGCCTTGGAGGTGGATAACTCTGTGGGTGTTGATTGTATGGGTGATGAAACTGTGTGTAATGAGGAAGAACAATGTGATGATGAGGATAATCCTCTAATTTCTATTCATGCCATCAATGGTTCGGTCTCTAAGGGATTTAGAACCATGAGAATCTTAGGACAAGTGGGGAAAAGGTTTGTGCACATCCTTATTGACTCTGGGAGCACACACAACTTTCTGGATATTCACTTTCCTAAACGTTTGAACTTATCTTTAACTCATGTTAAGCCAGTTATGGTAGATGTGGCTGATGGGATTAGGCTGGAGTGTGACTCAATGTGCAAGGGTTTAAAATGGAGGTTGAAAGATGCGGCCTTCATAACTGATGTTCTGCTGCTGCCTCTAGGCAACTGTGATATGGTCCTTGGAATTCAGTGGCTGGAAACATTGGGAGTGATCCACTGGGATTTTAAAAACCTTATAATGGAGTTTAAGCTGCTGGGGAAGAAACATATACTTAGAGGAGGACAACTGAAGCAACAAGTTCAAACTGTATCTAGAAAAGAGATGAGTAAGCTGCTTTCTAACTGCCAAGACATTCAACTTTGTTGCATCAAAGTAGTGGAGGAGGAGAATCCTTCCTTCATGTCTGCTGAAAGTGAGGAACTAAAGTTAGGAATTCCTTCTGAAATCTAGGAATTTCTGAGGAATCAGACTTCCATCTTTGAAGAACCTACAACTCTGCCACCAATGAGGTCTCACAATCATCAGATAGTTCTTACTAATGGTGCGTCCCTAGTGAACTCGAGACCGTATAAGCATACTGTTGTTCAGAAAAATATAATTGAGAAGATGGTCTCTGATCTGCTCAAACAGGGGTTCATACAGGTGATGCACTTTTTATTAGCACTAAATAAACCTGCAAATATACAGCGTATATGTAGTATAGCTAAAGGTCAGTACCGGATATCGAACACGGGGAAGGCAAACACAAAGTGTCTATCCTCTACTATAACTCAATTACTATCTGGAAGAACAAGAGAATTTGAGAACTTTTGAAAAATGAAAATAACTAAAAGCAATTAACAACTAAATGCAAGCAAAACACAGAAACAATCGATAGAGATAAGGGAATCCCAGGGATGTGCATTCACAGTTATGGTTATACAAATTCCAAACTACAATACCCTAGCACAGTTATTACTTTGATAGGACGAATCACCTAGCTTATTGCTCATGCGATGCACACGTTGATTACAAAATTAGGGTTGTCAATCCTAACACGTAACTCCATAAAGCTCCTAAGACCCTTGAAAAGTCATCACTCTCAATTAACAGTGTCGTTTTAAGGGAAGCTAATTGTAGCGTCTACTAAGTGAATCTAACTCGCTAGAACTCTCTCACAGTTATGAACCAAGCTATATTAAATCATATATATATATATATATAGTTGTGATCAATGTCGAACCAATTTTAAAGACTGAACTAGAGACCAAATCTGGGCCATTAGATCTAGTTTTTTTGATGAAATGTGCTGCTGTAAAAAAATTTTCTACTTCATTACTAGCCCATTTTACTTCATTGTATAGGTTTATTACTTCATTCTGTACGTAATACCTTGAAACTACAACATGTTTTTACTTGCTTCCAGTAGGTTTTGAAATGATTCAACATATATTTCATTCAAATTGATTGACGTGGGTTTTTGCTTGATTAACATTTAAAAATGCAATTTATTCAAGTGAGTTTATTACTTCATTCAGAAACATTATTACTTCATTGGATAAGATTTTTACTTCATTCTAGTAAGACTTCAAATGCTTCTACACATACTTCATTCCAATAATTTATTACATTATTCCATGTGTTTATTAAACCATATTAGCGCCATGGCGGTGGTGATAGATATTGTAGAGAGAAAGAACGGCACGCGACGGCGAAACCACATTTACGTACTGGAATGAAGTAAAAACCTACTGGAATGAAGTAAAAACCTACTAGAATGAAGTAATATATTCTGGAACGAAGTTAAATCTTCTTAACATGTTAGTATGACTTATTTACCTTCGGATGAATTAAAATAGGCTCGTGATGAAGGCGAAAATAATTTATAAATTTCTATATCTCATCCATAAAAAACTAGATCTAAAAGCCCTAATTTGGTTGGGGTTCGGTGGTTCGGTCTTTAAGAGTGGATTTGTGGATAATGGGACTCTATATAGATTTATATATATATACATGCGGAAAGTCAGGTTCTTAATAAGAGGTTGAGCAGTATCAAAATGTGACACCAATTCTTCAGTTTCATAAATTGAATAAGGGGTGTTACAAGTTTGGTATCAGAGCCTAGGTTTAGGCGGTCCTAGGCTTCTGGTTGGATTAAATTTAGTTTAGAAACATGCCACATAGGACATTGAGTCATTTTCAATAACAGTGACTCGATGCAGCTGCAACTATATAGAAGTTTTTCAAATGGGAATTTGATATATATATATATATATATATATATATATATATTTGTCTAAAGGTTTTCAAAGTACGGGATAAAAATTCTCTTGTGACCGAGAAAGTGGTTATATGGGACTGGCCATCCCATATAGCTCGAATCTCGGTAGCATCATCTTGAGTGAAAGATTAAAAAGCTGGTAGGATGATGAGATTAGAAATGGTCGATAAGAGATTATATTGTTTGTGATCTATAAATGTGTTGGTTTATGGATAAGAATTTGATAATCTCTGTGATTTGAATACATGGTAGTACAGATGAAAAGTTATATGTTATATGGTGTGACGGAAGGACATGATATATGATATATGATACATGATATGATTGGTGGATCTGATATGTGATATATATGGGGTGTTGGGAGGGTATGATATGTGATGTATAGTGTGACGGAGGATATAATACATGATATATGGTGTGATTGGTGGAAATGATATGTGGTGTGACGGAAGGTATTGATATGTGATATATGGTGTGATGGGAGGAAATGATACGCAATATGTTATGTGATGAGAGGAATTAATATATGATATGTGGAATGAAGGAAGACTTGATCAGTCCTATACGTGTGCAATTTGCTTTGCACATATATATGTGGTCATCGCTAAGCAAACTTGAGTAAATAAGTGAAATTTTGTGATAATGTCTATTATAATATGTTTGATGATGTATATATGATAATGTGTGCAGTAGCATGTGGATAATATGCATTTTAAAGGTGATATTGTCTATGATCTATAAATATATTTGTTTATGGATAAGAATGCGAGCCTTTGTATTTAACTTCGGTAGATTAAATGGTGGTTATCTAATGTCAAGTTTTATACACCTAAAGCGGGATTCTGAATGTGAACATATGAATTGATTAATACTTGAGATATATAAATATATGTGACGTGAATGGAAGTGTGAACTCTGTATGGATTATATGTGTGCTAGGAATCGGGAATATGAGTTATGATGTGATATGACAGAGATATAATCTAAGTAATTGTGCTTTATATAAGATATGAGATGCAAAATGTGATATGATTAGAAAATGTGAACTCCATAAGAACTGTGTGCGCTCGAAGACGAGCTAAGTGAATGTGGAAATTTATTAGAGGATTTAGAAATGATATGGAAAATGAAAATAGATGCTCGAAGTGAGTTATAAGATATATGACATGTTCAAAAACGTGAGTTTTAAATGAAATAATATATGAGTTTGAAATTGAGCTATATGAGATAAAAGGGCACTATGGTTGAAAGTATGAAATCTAGTGAATCATATATGTGTTTGAAAGAATGTGAAATGTATTGATGATCAATGTATGTTGGAATCTGAAAAAGAATGTGGTATTTGACGTTTATGCAAATCGTGCTGATAATTGATGTCTGCTGAAAAATGACAATAAATATGGTAATTGGTAAAAATGTGAACTGTTGTTGGTTATTTGGGAGATATTGGAATTTTGTTTGGATGATTAAATTGTCTTGTGCTTTGTGTTTGACTTTGAATTTGATTTTGACTTTGAATTTGCTGGTTTTTGGGCATGCTCCAGTTTTATGGGAGATGCTGCCCAATTTTCGTTAGAAACTAATGGAATAGATTAACTACAGAATTATAATAACAAGAGAAGATGAGTATAATAGTAACAATATGCAATATGCGGTGAATCAAGGTGGAAGTATGTGGTATGATAAAAGGGAATGTAAATAAATTGATTGGAATAAGTTAAAAATGAACTAAAATGGTTAACGAGATACATGAGAAATAAAAATGATAACTTTGTCATGTGAATGCGAATGAGGAATCTGAATGTGAAAATAATGATTATGTAATTTTATATGCTATTTGATAAATGAATGTTGGAATAAAAGCTTTGGATTTCACATTGGAACTTATGCGAAGTCTGTCAGATAATAAAATGTAAAGAAGTATGGACATAATTTGATAAGTATGTTTATGTGTATTATTGAATATGAGACATGATGAAACTAATAATCTTAATATGATATATTATAGTGATATATGAACTTATGTGACATTATATGTGAAAGTTGGATTATGTGATTTTAAGTGTGAATACCTAACCCAAATTTTAAATTACTTTGTATAATAGCATATTATATTGTCATTAGAATATTAAGTGTTATGAATGACTCAATAGTAGAATATGCATAACTTTGATTCATAAGAGACTTCAAAAACTAATATGCCTCAATTTTATACGATACAAAATATTCTTAATCATCAAGAAAGGAAGGAAAACGATCGGTCATCTCATACCAAGTCGGTTGAGTTATAGACAACGATAATTACAATAGAAAAAAAGAAAGGCATAAAAAAAAGAAGATAAAGCTTAACTATTAGGGATTGAGGGTTGTAGATCGAGAATGGAATTTGTGTGTTCAATTTGATTACATGCTATAATCAGTTGTGTATAAATCACTTTTTAATTTTATTTTACATGCATTATATAGTGGATTACTGTGTGTTCAATTAAAGTGGCTATTTGAATTATATAATGTGACTTGATATGATTATGCGTTTCTATTTGATATTTATAGTGGAATATGATATAGATATATGAATGGCACGATGGATATGTTTTACTTATGGTTTTGGAATTATTTAAATCATTTGACGGTCTTGACTTGGATCTGAAATCACATTGAAATCACATCAGATCATATTAGGATCTTCGGATCAAATCATATTGGGACATACGGGTCAAATCATAGTGGGACCTTCGGGTCAATTAATATTGGCAAAGCGGAAACCCGGACAAAACATTTGAAATCTGTTACAAATAATAATAATAATAATAATAATAATAATAATAATAATAATAATAATAATAATAATAATAATAATAAAAAGAGTATAGAGGCATATACATATAGATCTGAAATTATTTATGATACTTGATACTTATGATTGTATGTATTGGTGAAAGGATATACGTGATATTTGTGTGATGTGGAATTACAGGTTTAGTTTATATAAAGTGAGTTGTGGCCATATAAACCACTAATATTTTCTTCAGGAGTAAGATATCAAACTGATATGTTGGTTGTCGTGAGTTCTAGAAACTCCATGGATTATTATAGAAACTTCAAATACTAGATATATGATTACTGCACTTTAAGAAATATTTGTTTATTATAAATACATATGTCAAAGGGATTGGGGTGTGAACTATGTGTACTTGAAGATGTAGTCTATAAATATGGAATGGGATATGAGTTGGATATGTACGCCTTAAATAGGACACTTGTGTGCTCAAGATCGAGCTATATGCATGTGAAATGTGATATGATTGATAGGACTGACTCATTGAGGGTTATGAAAGTTCCCTCGTAATCTGTATGAAATTAAATAAATAATGTGATATGAAGAATTATATGACATGGTTGATATATGTGCATAGATACTATACTAATTAGGTTAATTAAAGGAACTCAATAATTATTTAACGTAATATCGTGGAGTATAATATGATATTATATGATCCTATGGGTGCAAACTGAATTATTACGTGATAATTTGTGAGTCATTTCCGAAGTAAGGATATGTTATGCACACAATGTAAAATAGAAGATATCATAGAAGGGCATATGAGAATAAGTAGCACCTTTAAGCTATGTGAATCTGATGGAATTTCGGGGACGAAATTATTTTTAGGGTGGATGAGTTGTAACATCCCAAAAATGACCCTAGACGGAAATTGATTTATTTTATTTTATTTTATTAGGAAATCAAACAATCAGGACTTTTGTCGAATAATTTGATATGAAAAATTATTCGACTAATTGACTGGGCATTGAACAATATGAAGACTAAATGGAGTTGTAGTATCCCAAAATTAAATTAGAAATAGAATTGGGAAATCTATAATTTTAGTACTCCATATGTTTTCTTCTGTGGATGTTTATATGCATATGATAGTCAACATGTGGAAAATAAAAGTAATATAAGGAAAGAGATTGATTTTTCTGTGAGGAAATAAAAGATAAGGAAAAGGGGGGGAAAAAAAAGTAAAGAATTGTAAGGAAATGGAAATTAATAGATAGTGATAAATAGTAGTAAGGGAACATGTCATGTGGAGAATTAAAAGAAAAGAAAAGAAGATTTTTTAAAAATAGAAAAAGAGAGTTGGAGATAGGAATGAAAATTGGATCCCTCTCACTCTCCTTTCTCTCTTTCCACGTCGTTCTCTCCCTCTCTCTGCAATATCATCGTCGTCCATGTTCTCTCTCTCCGTTCAGCTGCATCCCGCCGCTTGAGCTCTCCGGCGAAGTCACTGGGATACCAGAAGCTCACATAACTCACCCCAAGTCCTAATTTCCCTTAGTTTCTCTCCATTACAGAGATTGAGTTTCAATCCCACTTTAACCCAACATCCAAAATAGTTATAATTGGGGGTTAGATTCTTCCATAAACTCTTTTATCTTGTTTCTAAGTATAGTATTGATGTTGGAGCCGAAAATTAGGGTTCATGGAATTGGGGATTTGTAGTTTTGATGATCTTGTGTAAATTGGCTTTAAAAATATGCAATTGGGACTATGCTATGATATAATATGTATGAAAATGATGAAAAATCTGATGTTGGAAATAGTATGTGACCATAAGCTTTTGATATGAATTTTAAAGACATCTTCTTGATGATTTTGATACTACATAATATTGGTGCTACCTTGTTATGAAGTTTTGTGGTGTTTATTAATATAATTATAAGCTAAAAAGGATTTGGTGAAAGAGGTTCAGATGTTGGTTGATATCAAAAGGATTTTGGTCAAAGTTTTAGATTTAAAATGTCAATAGATTGGGAGTAACTGTAAAGTGTGGTGGTTGTCCACATGTGAAAAACTAAATAAGTTTAGTTTGTAGAGAAAAAAAAATGGAACTTTAGGATTTATGATTTTGGGACAGCCGGTATACTCTCTTTCCTAGAGTTTTTTTTGTTTAGCCTTATCATATCATTCTTCTTTTTCTTGATGTAAAAGTAACTAGATGTGCTTTAACTTGCTATATATGAGTTAATGAATTTGTTTTGGGGAGAATTTGTGTTACGAGCTAATGAAAACTCAAGTTCTAGTTTAATAAGGTAAAAGAGAAATAGAAGTTGGTTTTGATTTGTGATTTGAGTGTTAAATAGATGTGTTTATTTAAAAATGTAGGCAAACCAGATTCAAGTGCATGTAACAAATGAAATGACAAGATCTTGGAGGAGATGAATAATTTAGAAGGAGTTTTATTGGCATGAATCAGGTAGTGTACACGTATTCTATAATTTAATGTCTTTAATTTTGATTAAGTATTACTACGTGTTGTTTATGTGATTGATATGTTTGTGCGATTGAGCTTAAGGATATATTTGAAATATATGATACTTTGGTAAATACCTTGCGATAATGTGGAATAGTTGAATAGTGATCAATGTTTTTGTGGACTGCGTTATTTAAGTGATATGACAGGAATGGTGATATTGAAAGGTAAGATGGTGCATATTGGTGGTTTCGTATATTAAAATTGTGAGTATGCCTATGATATGCAAAGTGATTATCTCAAAAGCTATATATTGTGTTGAATGAATTATAAAGTGAAAAATTGTCTGAATGATATGCTATATTTTTTGCTATAGTTATGGCATGTATGGTTTTATTAACTTGTGGCATATCATTGCTGAAAGTAATCCTTATTTATAAACGAATATATTGGTTGTTTGATTTGATGGAATTATTTAGGGATGGATATGAATCTATTTGAAAATGATACAGGTACTTTATCTCAAACTACATTACGTAGGTTGATAAAATAGAGTGCTAAAGTTGATGTAATAACATGTTATATTTGCTCTATATTGTGAAATTTGTTTACATGATTAGGTTTGTTATGTGAGTTGACAAGATTGTTATTATATGAAATGGCATATTGATTGCTATCAGATTGAGAGGTGTAATATAAATAGATGGTGTACGACTTTTCAGGTAACAAAGTTATTGTTTTGTAATGGTGATATCGATGTAAGGTTTTAGGGACTATATGCTAAAATGTGATTACAAAACGAGTTTAAGCTCACCCCTTTTTCTCCTCTCGCAGAGTATCGTAGTGAGGAATCTCACTAGTTGGGCAGCTGCGTCACTGCGTGTGTCTAGTTACTATCTCTTTTGTCGATAAAGTTACAGTGGCATGCTTAGTTGAGGATTTATAGACGTGTATAGTTGGATAGATTTTTTTGTTATAGCATGTTGCTAATTCTATAACAGAGTGTGTATCTGTATCTGTATCTATCTGTATCTGTGTGATAAAAAAAATATACATACATATATATATATATATACATGCGGAAAGTCAGGTTCTTAATAAGAGGTTGAGCAGTATCAAAATGTGACACCAATTCTTCGGTTTCATAAATTGAATAAGGGGTGTTACAAAGCCACACTTAAACATGGATGGAATGTAATGTCATCGGCAACTCGATCTAAAGTGTGTCCCTAAGCATACGTGTTTCTAAGTTTTTCATGTTAAGTTCACGACATGGATTCAAGCAAACATTTTAAGAACACAAAATTCTCCTACGGGTTATGAAAAACAAAAGCAAAAACTTTAAAACAAAAAGAAAACCCTAAAACAAAAACCTAAACTCACGGTCCACCACTTCATCCCCCCAAACTTATTTACAAGAAAGTATAAAATAAGTTTGTAGAGTCGGTAGGGACGTGAGTAAACTACTGGAAAAAAAACGTACCTTGAAAAATTTCGAGTCAAGGCCTGACGGTGCAAAATCTGAAAAATCGCGATGGAAATTGTGCCCAGATGGCGGTCCGCCGCGGCATGTCCGGCGGTCACCGCGCAGCAACAGATTGTTCCAGCGAGCAGGTGGCGGACCGCCGCAGCGCATGTGGCGGTCGCCACAAAGAGGTCAGACCCTGCGAAAAATTTTCAATGCACAAAAATTAAACTAAAACCAAAAATACTTAAAATTAAAACAAAAATTGTCAAAAACATAAAAATAAAAAAAAAATGTCTTAAAACATCCAAAAATATGGTACAAGTGCTCATTTAAAGTCATTGAGCTTGACTTCTTCAATCTTGAGTAGGAGGAGGGAAACGGGCGTTGAGGTCGTCGAATGCACCAATAAGATAGGGGATGTCGCCACTCATGGTTTGGCGCTCTTGTCGAGCCTCGGCGGCCATCCTTTGGAGCTCTTCAATTTTTTTGACGGCGATGCACGTCTTCCAATCGTTGTTGCTCCCAAAATTGTTGCTCCGCCGTGCGCCAATCGCCTTGAGCCGTCCATCCTTGGCGGTTGTAGGCGTTCTCCCTTTGTTGCTCCGCCCAACGGGTGTCCCAAGTGTTGGACACGTTTTGCATGTAGGAGTAGATATCTCCTAGTTGGGCAGAGGTGTTCGCTTGGAACTCGTCATTGGGATTCGGCCTTCCGCGGCGGCGGTTTGCTCGAGTTTGGCGGCGATGGCCCTCTACTTCCTCTTCCTCTTCTTCTTGGCGATGTTGGGGCGGCGGTGGCGGCGGCACTTCACTCTCTTGAGCATGCGAGTGCTCCCCTTCCTCATTGTAGTGATCAATGGCATCATAAGCGGAGTCGTCCTCGGCCTCAAAGATGGGGATGCGAGCCGGGATATTCCTCTTCCTAAACTCCCCATTGATGGGGTTGGCCTCAATGGCTCTTCGGTGAGCCAAAGTGTTGAGCTTCCAATTGACTTGGTTCGCCCAAACATCGACCTTAGTCAACTGCGGGATGGGAACGGGGAAGTGATCACCCGCCACTTGTAGGAAAAATCCTTGACCCCAATAGTCGGTCTTCAATAGCCCCACCGAGAAGAGCACCTCATAGGTGATAAAGCGTTCCCCGCCATCTTCCGTCAACCGGGCGTAAGATATGTCCAAGTGCTCGGCTATCGCCGTGATCAAGCCTCCACAACAAATAACGCTTCCATCCTTCTTCGTGATCCGGTCCACATAGATAGTGAAAAGGGTTCCATAATCGAATCCATTCTTGTTGAGAAGACACCATATCACATTCAACTCCATTTGGGAGACACTTCCCCCATCGACCCTAGCAAACATGAGTTGGGTCATCGCGCGGTGGAGGTATCTCAAAACGGGGTTGCGAATCGAAGAAGACTTGGCATAGCCCGCGGCGTGCTCGTGCTCATTCGTCATCGCACCCCAAACCTCGTCAAAGTCGTAGTCATTGTCGGCCTCGGGGTTGGGGTCGAAGCAATGGAACACTCCACAAAGTTCCTCCATGGTGAGCGAGTGCCATCGGTTGCCTAGGCGGAAATCGATGCTAAGCGGGATGTTTTGCCGGCGGTCCTTGGTGACCTTCAACGAGCTTAGGAACTCAAGAGTGTACTTCCTGAAAGACGGCCACTTCCTCTCGAACATGTATCGAAGGCCGTTCCCGTCGCCCACGTCACATAACGCCCAAAAGTCCTCCGCGATCCCCAAAGTTTGGAGAGGGAAATCGTGGGGGTACCTCGAGGGCGCCGTCTCTCGCGCCGACAACTTCTTCCACATAGCCTTCTGCTCGTCCGTGGCAAGGCTAATGCCATAGTTCTTTGCGTTCTCGGGCTTTCCCTTTGATCCCATTGTCCTACAAAAGAAGATTATAATACTTAAAAATTATACCAACCAATGGACAATCAAAGGTTCCCCCAAACTTGCACTCTTATAAGCAATAACAAAGAATCAACATTTAGTTGCAAGTTTGTGGTTCATGCATCCTAGATGGTAGCATGTAAACATGTAGAGCATAATCATCCAAACTAGGACAAAAAATCCATCCCCCAACGTGAATTCATCCCCATGCAGAGACGTATCAACAATAAATCAATACATGTCAACAATCTCTTTGAAATTCTCAAGTATTGCAATTCATGGAAGTAATAATAGCCTCACAATGCTATGAACATGATTACAACATATTAACAAGTATAAACAAGAGGGATTCACTATTCACCAAGCTTCAAGTCACCACCAAAACACAAATTGACCATGGAAATTTGAAAATAAGCACACACAATCATCCCCCATCACATAATAAGAGTTTCTACCGAACAATTCATCCAATATAAACCAAAATCCATGAAAGAATTGAAACAAAGCTCAGAAATTGAGTTAGGATTCATACCTTGTGTTGATGAGAATTGTAGAAGAAGAACTCTAAACTTGGAGAGAATTGAGAGAATGAGAGTGTGGGTGTGTGATTTTGGTGATTTATAAAGGTGAGGGTTGTGTGCAAGGAAGGAATTTGAGAAGGAATGGGAAAAGGAATGGAAAACATACCTTAAATAAGAGCCTTCTCGTTTCTGGACTGCGCGACGGTCGCCGTATGCTGCGTAGCGGGCCGCCGCACGGGCCTTCGTAAATGGCGCTGTCCTGGCGGGCCGCTGCGGCCCGTCCAGCGGTTTCCTCGGCCCGCCCTAAGCCTGCCCTAGGCCCGACCTAACCTGCACATGTGAACAAACGTGCGGCGACCGCCACTCGTCAAATTTTTTTTTTTTTATTAAAAAAACAGAAAAACGAAAATAACAAAAAGAACAAAACTAAAGAAATTGGGTTGCCTCCCAACAAGCGCTTTTGTTTTTAGTCGTTAGCTCGACTTGAAGTGGCCCACTAATTGGGCGGATCAGCGACCCGAGTGTTGAAAATTGGCATAGGGAGCAACTTGGTCCCTAGCTTCTTCCACCATTTGTATTTCCCCTTATTGGTCTTGATAACATATATCTCGGGGTCCTCCTTGGGTGCTTTCTTCCTCTTTTGCTTCTTCTTCTACGGAATAGAGGTAGAGGGGTTAGTATCGTTCTTTTTGGGAGAACGTCTTACCTCGTTGACAATGTAGATAGTGGAGGTAGAAGAATCCTCCACTTCAAATGGGTCTTGGGGTTTTGTCAAATCCGTGACCATAATTGCCCTGCACTGTCGTTCCATCTTCACCCGCTTTGCCTCCTCAAACTTGAGCATCTCGCTCTCGATCTTATAGGTGGAGTGGCTATAGTTATCGCTAATTGTGATCTCGCCACGACCTACATCAATCAAAGCTTTGCAAGTGGCAAGAAAATCTCTCCCTAAGATTAGAGGGACGTTCTTGTCTACTTTCATGTCAAGCACAATAAAGTCGGCGGGGAAAATAAAATCATCGACTTTAACTAAGACATCCTCAATCATACCTACAGTTTTGATGGACGAGTTATCGGCCAACCTTAGTGTCACGTCTGAAGTTTTGAGCGGCCCAATGTTGAGCTTTTCGTAATACTTCAGTGGCATGAGATTGATGGAAGATCCTAGATCGCATAGGGCCTTGTCAACCTTTCCCTCTCCAATCCGGCATCTGATAATGAATTGGCCCGGATCTCTCTGCTTCACTGCCCTTTCCTTTTGGATGATCTCGCTGCAATGATGCGGTAGCTTAAGGTCGGCTTTTGTTGGCTTTTTCTTCCTCATCACCGCCTCCCTTAGTAGCTTTGCATACTTAGGTATCTCCTGCAACGATTCAACTAGAGGAATGTTAGTATGAACATTTACAAAACATGTTCAAAAAATGTTTGAACTGCTCTTCGAGCTTAAACTTCCTCTTTGGTTGGAAAGGTAGCACAATCCCATTGTGCCGCACGAGTCCCTGTTGAGTAGGTGGTTCTGCCGTCTCAGTGGCGGCCCACCGCGGGGTGTGCGGCGGTCCGCCGGCGTCTGGCAGACTCCATTCGGTGCTTCAGTGGCGGCCCGCTGCGGTGGTGGCGGCGGTCCGCCGGCGACTGGGCAGTCCCCAGATTTCTGCTTTGCCACCCACTTCTTGTTGATGTCATCCACTCGTGCGGCTGCCTTTGCCCTGTCCTCATCTAACTTCTTTTGGATTTGCTCCATTTGAGTGTTGATGTTTGCTATGGCAGTTGAGATCGTGTTCATTCCTTGCTCGAGGTTGTTTATCCTAGCTTCAACCACTCCGATCTTGGTATCATTAATTTTTCTATCTTGTGTAATTACTTCCAAGATCCTTGTGATTCATTGGTCATACTTCTCCTCCTTTTTGGTTGTTTCAACTACTCCTCATTTGCCAACACTAAATCCTGCAGGAGGTTGCAAGAAATTATTGTTAGAATATGAGAGATTAGGATGAGGTCGGTTTCCATTATAATTATTGAAATTACCGCCCCCTGATTAGGGCGATAATTATTGTTGTAGTTTCTGTTGGAACCGCCTCCTTGCATGTAGTTGATTTCCTCCACTATCGGGGCAGGAGTTTCGGGTTTAGAGACCGCTATGATGGAGGTTGGTGGAATCAGATCCTCCTTCCTCGATGTGTCCATTTGGTCCACCCTAACTCTGAGTTCGGTCAATTCCTTCGCAAAAGAACTTTCATCGGCCTCTTCAATTGCAGCTATCCTCTTCATGCTGTGCCTTTCTTTCGACCACTCCCTGCTATTGGTGGCGAATTCCTCGATCACTGCCATGGAATCTTCACCCGACCTTCTCAAAAAGCCTCTGTTTGCCCCTGAATCCAACATAGCACAAATTTTTTCATTAAATTCATTGTAGAGGATTCCTACCTGATGATCCACAGTGAAACCGTGGTTAGGGCACTTTCGAAGGAGAGCTTTGAAACGAGCAAACGCCTCATAGAGGGGCTCGTCATGGCCTTGGATGAACTGAAAGATTTTGCTTTTCAGCTTCAATATTGTGCCTGGTGGATAGTACTTGTCGAGGAAGGCAGCTACGATGTCCTTCCATGTGGAAACCTTCTCTATGGGCATACACTCAAACCACTCTTTAGCAGAATCAGTTAATGAAAATGGAAAGAGTCTTACCCTTATGGCGTCGTCGTCGACACCATTTAACTTGAGCGTGTTTGTGATTTCCACAAATTTGGAGAGATGGCGGTTGGCGTCCTCGATGGCCCTACCTGCAAAAGGAGTTTGCTCGACCCTTTGTATAAGGGTCATGCGTAACTCGAAGTTATTAGCATCAATACGAGGGCCTTCGGGAAAAGTAACAGTATTCGCATGATTGAACATGTTCATCACGGGTAGTATTTCCTTGTTCTTTTTCTCCAGCGCCTCTCGGGCTGCCCTTTCCGCATCTCTCTCGTCCATCAACATCTTGACCATCTCCTGCAATTTTTCGAGTTCCGTTTTGTCACCCATCGATCCTGATCCTTTTTCACTCCTTATTTTCCTACGAGTTCTTTCAAGTTCTAAATCGAGCGGTTCTAGGTTGTCCTTCCCAGAGCGCGTTCGCATACAAAACCTGCAAGAATCAAAAACAAAAACAAATTAAAAACTAAAAATAAAAACTGAAAGCAATTAAATTCCAAAGTAGTAAACACAAAGAGGTGGGAATTCTAAAGGTCAGTACCGTATATCAAACACGGGGAAGGCAAACACAAAGTGTCTATCCTCTACTAGAACTCAATTACTATGTGGAAGAACAAGAGAATTTGGGAACTTTTGAAAACTGAAAATAACTAAAAGCAATTAACAACTAAATGAAAGCAAAACACAGAGACAATCGATACAGATAAGGGAATCCCAGGGATGTGCGTTCATAGTTATGGTTATACAAATTCAAAACTACAATACCCTAGCACAGTTATTACTTTGATAGGACGAGTCACCTAGCTTATGCTCATGCGATGCAAACGTTGATTACAAAATTAGGGTTGTCAATCCTAACACGTAACTCCATAAAGCTCCTAAGACTTTTGAAAAGTCCTCACTCTCAATTAACAGTGCCGTTTTAAGGGGAGCTAACTGTAGCGTCTACTAAGTGAATCTAACTCGCTAGAACTCTCTCACAATTATGAACTAAGCTATATTAAATCATACAAGATTGTGTCACTCAATCATGCAGCATCAAAACTACTTAGGGAAGAAACAAAGTAAAAACAAAACGGATATTAAGTAGAAATTGGAATTGTATAACCAAAGTTGTTACTAACACATCACTAGAATCCTATGAGTTTAGTTACACATAATGAAATAAGCTAAACACATAGATTGAAGGGAAGACAATTGGAACATAAAACTAAAGCAAATAAAACCCGTAGGTTGAATCCTTGCACAAGTGAAGTACTCTAGCTTTTGATCTCTATGAATTATTTTGCAAGTAGAAGCTCTTTCTTTTGATGAAGCTTGAGGTCTTATTTATAGGGGAAAGTCATTCCTTTTTGTAGAAGGAAAAGATCATAAAAATACGGTAAATCTTGGAGCAAATCTAGGGCATCTCGGATTCGCCACCTTTCTCCGGCGGGCCTCCGCACCTTGGCCGACGGTCGCCGCGTTAGAGTCCAGAGAGTCTGTTTCTCCGGCAGTGGACCGCCGCGCCAAACTCCCACCTCTCTGTAAAATTTCAACAGCCTTCTACTCTCTCCGATCAGCCACCGCAAATATTTCGGCCACACCACCGTGAATCATGTAACACACACCACCAATCCAAGCTCTCAATTCCTCCTATTTCCTCTTAATTTTGGAGCTCAAGTTGAAAATCCACCTTCACTTAGCTTTGCAAATTAGTTGAAATTAGAGGTTAGACTCCTCCATAAACTCCTTAATCTTGTTTCTAAGCATAGTAATGATGTTAATTTGATTTGCTTCTTGTTGTGGGAGTCGAAATTAGGGTTCTTGAGTTTGGGGGTTTTGGTGTTGTGATGCTTTTGTGTAAATTGGCTATGGAATTATGCAATTGGAAGTATGCTATGATATTTAAGCATGAAAGTGATAGAAAAAGCTAAGTTTGGGGATGATTTGTGACCATATGCTCTTGCCATGGGTTTCAAAGCTACCTTATTGATGGTTTGATATTATATAATGTTGGGGCTGATCTTGTTGTAGAGTTTGATGTTGGTTATTGATGCTTAAACAAGCTGGAAATTATCAAAAAGGATTTGGTGAAAGGGGTTTAGATATTGGTTGTTATCAAAAGGTTTAGAATTGAAGTTTTAGCTTCAAGATGTCAAAGTTTTGAGTTTAATCTTAAATTAAAGTTGCTGTCCCATATTTTTAAAATTAATTAAGTTTGTTTTATGGAGAAAAATGGAATTGTGAGGCTTATATTTTTGGGACAGCCGGTTATAGCTTTCATTTTCCGAAGCTATTGAATAGTATTATCGAATTTCTTAGCTTCTTTTTGGTGTACATGAAGTTAGAAATGTTTTAACTTGTATATATGTTTTATTTGGCTTAGTTGTGATGAAGGAAAGAATATGCAAACTGAAATAGATAGATGTGATGATTCGCTTTTTCTTGTGTTTATTTATAAATTGTATATGTGATTGTTTGAAAAATTAGGTGAACCGAGTGCAAGCACAAGCGATAGGGGAAAGGGGTACATCCATGGTTGACTAAGAAAGTAATAGCGTTTTTGTGACGCGTACAGGTAGTGTACGCGTGTTCTAGAGTTTAATCCCTTAAACTTCGAGACATATTGCTACGTTTTATATGTTTTATTTGCTTGCGCAATAGAGATTAAATATGATTGTGTGAATGGTATAACTTAATGACATAAACGAGATATGGAAAGGTAAGATGTGGGAATTACGTTTTGAAATTGTGAATTGGTGTGATATATGATATGCAAAGTGAATTAAATAGTTATATGTGTTGAATAATGTGAAAGTTGATATGAAATAGTTGTGTTATGCCCCGTTGCTTGAGCGAATCACAGGGTATAGTTGGCATGCCATAGGACAGCAGTACTGCACACATGTTTGATCATTCGTCTTCCGGATAACCGAAGCGATGATCCATATGATATGTTGATAGTTGATATGATCCCTATACGGGTAATATATGACAGATGCCTTATGACAGGCTATACGAAAGATATACAACATCTGATAGTATCTCACCCAGATGTATACATGACAGAGGCCCTCATCGGGCTACTTATAGTGTCCGTGTACCCGTGTCCATCGCTAAGCATAATTTGGGGTTGAATGTGATATGAATGCGATATCTGATTGAGAATTGATGTTTCGTGCCTTGGATATCTAAATAGTTTTCCTAAAGCATATTGTTGATTAATGAAAGGAATTGATAGTTGTATGATATATGTTACTTTGTGCCATATGCTTTTGATTAACAGATGGTAAATGGTTGCTATTAAAAGTATCATGTGACTAATATATTGTGTTGTTGCGTAATTGATCTAAATAGTTTAGGAGATATTATATAAAGTGTTGGGAAACGATATTAGTTTATGAACTGAAAAATGAATAGGTACTGAGTAGCATTCCAAGTTATAATTTGATTTCTGTAAGTAATATCGATTGAAGTCTTTCGAGATTGATTTATGGAATGCGTTTACACTACGAGCTTGTTGAAGCTCACCCCCCTTCCTTCTCCCTTCTACAGAGTATAGAAGCGAGTGATCTCGCTAGTGGGCAGCTGCACGTGTCAAGTCACTACCCTCCTTTTTGCTGATAAAGTGGGAGTTTTCACGTGGCATGCTTAGGGTAGCTTTTGATTGTAAATAGTTAGTTGTATGTAAGGTTGTGTATACTTATTAAACAAGTTAACATTATTTTGTTATGCATAGTAGTAAATGGTTGTGTTAACAGGTTTGATTACTCATATAATAGTATTATGTGTTGAGTGTTTGCAAAAGAAAAAAAAAAGTTATGCAGGTTAAATAGAAAGGTTTTGTTTATCGATCTGACCGAAATGTGACGTCACTTATTCGGTTAAAACTAACCGAGCAAGGGGTGTTACAGTTTTGGTATCAGAGCTTAGGTCCAGGCGATTCTAGGCTTTGATCGTTTCTTTAATAGGTATAGAAGCATGCCACATAGGATCTGATATGTTCGTGACTTGACACAGTTGTCATTTTAATCGAGTTCGAGAGACTTATGACGGAGCCTCCAGTCATATATAGGTTTCTAAGTTGGAGAATGTTCCTTTAACCTCCATTGATGCTCCATTTATGAGGCAAGATGAGATTTTACATACCTTGACAACTCTTGTGCCCATATTGCTGTAAATTATCTAGGACTGAACCAAATGTGATATATATGTCGAAACATACCACGCTGTAATATGAGATATATCTATACTAATTTATGCAGTTGTCACGATAATTAGACTAGTATATATTAGACGTCGTTTTATCATGTGGATGTCCACCTTGTCCTTTTAATTTTTCATCTTGTTAACATTATTTGCATGTATCATATAAGTTGAGTTTGTCATATATGAAAATTAATTTGCCAGAACATGGTTTTAAATAGAGTACAAAGAATTGATCGAAGTTAAATGAAAATTGAAAGATATGTGTGACAGTGAAAACATATATGTTTTGTTTTTGTGCTTATGTGCAGGTAAATGTAACTAAGATATGAGACGTAGTCTCAATGTGACTGAGAAGGTAGTCGTGTGGAACTGGCCACTCCACATAGCTCAAATCTCAGTAGCGTCACTTTCTGGAAAAAATAAATAAATAAATAAATAAAGAGTTATGACTTTGGTTAATTTCATTTAATTAGTCATTCTACAATGGTGCAGTCTAAGTTCTTGAATTATGTTTATGATATTATATATATGAGATTGTGTGATAATTGGTGAGTTAATATGCAAACGTGAAGATTTTATTTTGTCGATTGGAATGTGTTGGAAATGAGTGTTGATATGAAATACATGATGAGATGGGAGAAAAGATATGTGACGTACAGTGTGATTGGATGGAAGTGATGTGTGATATATGGTATGATGGGATGAAGTATATGTGATGTGCTGTGTGATGGGAGGAAATACTAAGATATGATATGATATGAGGACCTGATCAATCATCTTTTGGGTGCATTTTGTTTAACATGTATACCCATATTTATAGTTAAGCACACTTGGGGTAAGTGAGTGCATATATGTGATAATTTCTATTATACTATACTTTGGCAAGATGTATATGATAATATGTGCATTAACATATGTGGTAATATATTGTGTTGATATGTGAGGAGATCAGATGATCGGTACATGTGTTGGTATGTAATAATATCTTTGAATTATATACGGGTTGGTGCATGGATAAAAACTATGAATACACTAATGTGTGTAAATATGATGATAATGAATGTTAGAACTATAACTGTGAAGATTAAATATTGTAAGTTTTACGGAAATATATTGAAGTAAAAGTGATATACTACTTTTGCTTTAATAATGTTACCTTATATGTTGTGGATCTGAATTGTTTATAGTTATTCATATATTTGATGTATAACGTACATAGGTGGTATTACTTGATAGAAATATTAAGGATTTCTATAGAAAAATCATTTATTGCATAAAACGCTTGATTATAATCATTTTAAGTTTCTAGGTATGGAATAGAATATGCCAAATATTGTATAGAGTTATAATTACTCTACTTCAGCATAGTGTCATTTAATTAGAATGATGATGCCATGTAAGTTTTTAAAAAAAAAAAAAAAAAAAAAAATTTGCTAATTTCACCTGAATTAGAATAAGAGTATACTATATTTAGTAATACATCACACAGTGGTTTAGGTTGTGTATAAATACAAGTAGGCAAGGTGGTTGCTTATGCTTCCCAAGAGTTGAAAACTTACGAAAGAAATTATCCTACACATGATCTCTAGTAGGTAGTTAGTGTGTTGATTTAAAGGAAAGGCAGACTGGTGGTAGGTGATGATGCAACTCTAAGGTTGAAAATCATTCAACTATTCCACGACTCGAGTTCAGGAGGCCATTCTGGAGTCCTAGCCACTTATAAACGCCTCTCTTCTCTGTTTTATTGGGTCAACATGGAGAAACAAATCAGAGAGTTCATCCGAGCTTGTGACACTTGTCAAAGATTCAAATATGACAATAGTGCATCCCTAGTCTTCTTCAACCTCTTCTTATACCAGAGGCAGCTTGGTCTCAAGTCAGTCTAGACTTCATTGAAGGATTACCACTATCTCAGGGTAAATCTACTATCTTGGTTGTTGTGGATCGTCTCACCAAGTATGCCCACTTCATGAGTCTAACTCACCCTTATACAGCTTTATCTGTGGCTCAAGCCTTCTTGGATCATGTGTTTAAACTACATGGGTTGCCTACAATACTATTCAGTGACAGAGATAAGGTCTTCTTAAGCAAATTCTGGAGTGATTTTTTTAAACTACAACGTGTGGAGCTTCATTTGTCTACAACTTACCATCCTCAATCGGATGGACAAACTAAAGCAGTAAACTGCTGCTTAAAACATATCTTCGATGTACGTGTGGTGATCAGCCTTCAGCTTGGAGTAAATGGCTAAGCTTGGCCGAATTCTGGTATAATACTTCATTTCATTCGGCCATAGAGACTACACCGTTCGAGGCTTTATATGGCTATCCTTAATGATCCATATCCCCTATTTTCGCGGTGATTCTACAGTACATGATGTTAATGAAAGCTTATTGACCAGAGAAGCTATATTAGAGGTTCTTAAACACCACCTCAACAGAGCCCAACAGAGGATGACGCAGCATCACAATAAACACCGATCGGACCGACACTTTCAACTAGGTGATTGGGTCTATTTGAAACTTCAACCTTACCGCCAAAACACACTCCGTGATAGACAATTCCAGAAACTCAGCCCGCGCTACTTCGGGCCATTTAAGGTGATCGATAAATTCGGTGAAGTCGCCTACAAGTTACAACTCCCTACTGATAGAAAAATCCACCCGGTCTTTCATGTCTCTCAACTTAAGAAAAAGATGGGCCCAATTACTCAACCTCATGGCTCTTTACCAACTATGGGCAACTCTACATTCATGGAACCAGTTAAATACTTGGATCGTCGTTTAGTGAAGAGAGGAAACATACCGGCAACACAAGTGCTCGTGCATTGGGAAAACTCATTTCCGGAGGACGCTACATGGGAATATCTTTTTGACATGCAGGAGAAGTTCCCTCACTTTCAACCTTGAGGTCAAGGTTTAAGCGATGGGGGGAGATCTGATATGAGAAAGGGATCGAGCTAAAGATAGAACGAGAATAAAGGTCACTCGAGCCATGCAACACGTGGAAGAGGCGAGATAGAGCAAATGGAACGCGTGTGACGTGGACAAAAGCAGTTAGCTGAGTCAGTTAGTTAGTAAGGATGGTTATTCTATTGCTGACATGGACATGAGCGGCTATATATAGCCGGTCATGAATGTAAACTTTTTTCCTTATGAATGAACTGATGCGAAATTCTCCTTCTTCTTCTTCTTCTCTATCCTCTCCTTCTAATAGCTCTGTCAGAATAGATGCAATCGCGGTCGACGTTCCGATCACCGAAAGACCATATTCTGTACCATACTAGCAATGCAGTCTATTTTAGTGTTAATAAATGGCGCATCAATACAACGGCAGCACGGTGATGGAAGGGTAGACCCGAGGGTGGTGTTGTCCGGAAAATCTGAGAGAGTGAGAGATAGCCTGGGCCTGGGGGACGGTGTGTGGTGGAGAGAAAGGCGTAAAGGTTCTAATATTTGTGTGATCCTGTTTTGTAACCTAGACCGGTCCGATTGGGCTAGGATTTGGCATTTCGGGCTTCTTCTTTGTTTGGGCTTATTGAATTCCGTTTGGGCTATGCTAGAGCCCAAGTTCAAGTATAATTGGTCAGACTTGATTTTAAACGCTAGTGGACTAGAATAAATTATTTGGGCTGGTATTAAATTGGACTCGAATATAATGACATCTCCTGTTAGAATGATGATCGGATTTGAACAGAAGGATTCTCAAAGAAAATGCACAGAAATCTTTGATTGAATCTTGACAAATTGAGGGAATACAAATTGGGGAAAAACAGAGAGTCGTATATGCTAATTACACTCTCAACAAAAGTAGTCAAATATAAACCCTCTTTCATCTATTAAGATCTACGGCTAGGACTTAATCTCAGCAACTAAAACAATCTGATGGCTGCTGAACCTTGATGACTTTGACTCTATTATCTTCATGCTATTTAACTTGTGATTGAGCTATCACACTTCTACAAAATCCACCTTGATTGATCAATCACCGGCTTCTTCCTTCATTCTCTTCAACTTTACAAGATCCAAACACAATTGAAACTTTTCTTTCGGCAAAGGTTTTGTCAACATGTCTGCCGGATTTTCAGAGGTATCCACCTTGAAAACCTTCACTGCCCCTTTCTCAATTTCTTCTCTAATAAAATGTAAACGCACGTCAATGTGCTTACTCTTCTCGTGGTAAGTCTGATGCCTTGCCAAACATAAAGTGCTGCTGTTATCACAGCCAATCGCCACTGCCTCCTGCACTTCTCCAAAATCAGCCAACAACCCTTACAGCCAAAAACTTTCTTTAACAGCAGATGTAAGTGCCATAAACTCAGCTTCGGTTGTAGATAGTGCTACTACACTCTGCAAACTTGACTTCCAACTGACTGTCGAGCCATACATGGTGAATATGTATCCGGACTGTGATCTTCTACTGTCCAGATTCCCTGCAAAGTCTGAGTCGCAATACCCCCTCAGTATATCTCCTTCATGCTCTCTTCCTCCATCAAATAGTATCCCAATACTTCCTGCTCCCTTGAGGTATCTCAGAACCCATTTTAATGCAGCCCAGTGTTCTTTTCCATGGCAGGACATGTAGCGGCTGGTCACACTGATTGCCTGAGCTATGTCTGCCCTTGTACTTATCATAGCATACATAATGCTTCCTACGATGTTAGCATATGGTATTTTCTGCATTTCCCTTTCTTCTTTTTCATCCTTTGGTTTCTGACTTGATGTGAGCTTAAAATGTTGGCCTAATGGAGTTGAGACTGGTTTGATATTCTCCACCTTAAATCTTGTAATGAGCCTAGAAATATAATCAGACTGAGTCAGCCAAATCCTTCCTCTTGCTCTATCTCTGATTATACTCATTCCCAAGATTCTTCTGGCAGCCCCTAGATCTTTCATATCAAAAGCTCTGCTCAAGTCATCTTTTACTTCTTGAACTGTCTGTTTGTTGACCCCAGCTACCAACATGTCGTCAACGTACAATAACAGATATGCTACAGGTTTCCCATTCACTTTCTTGACATACACACATGAGTCATACCTTGAACTAATGAAGCCAACTTTCTGCATATGGTCGTCAAATGTCTTGTGCCATTGCCTACTTGCTTGCTTCAACCCATAAATGCTTCTCTTTAGTAGACAAACTTTATTTTCATTCCCTGGACTGATGAAGCCTTCTGGCTGACTCATGTATATAGTTTCCTCAAGTCCACCATGGAGAAAGGCAGTCTTCACATCCAACTGTTCTAGCTCCCAGTTTCTCTTGGCCACCATGGCTAGTAGCATTCTAATGGTAGTATGCTTAACAACGGGAGAGAAAACTTCATTATAATCAATCCCTTGCTCTTGTGTAAACCCCCTCGCCACAAGCCTGGCCTTAAACCTGATTCTATCAATCTCAGCTGCATCAATTTTCTTCTTGAATATCCATTTACAACTCACTATCTTCCTCCCATCTGGTCTATCAACAAGGATCCAAGTCCCATTTTTAAGTAGGGACTCTATTTCCTCAATCATGGCTTGCATCCATTTCTGACATTCCTTGCTTTGTAATGCCTCTCTGTAATTCGATGGTTCTCCATACTCTATTCCTTCAGCAACACATAATGCAAAGAAAAGCATCTCTGAATCAGCAAATCTGGCTGGTGGCTTACTGACTCTTTTTGTTCTATCTCTTGTTAATAGATAATCAGACAAATCAGTTGGTTGTTCTTGAGCTTGCTTTTGAGGTTGCTGATCAGATATACTTTGTTCATTTCTTGGAAGTTATTCTGACTCCACCTCAGATCCACTATCCCCAGAAGCTTGATCCTCAAAAACAACTCCATCTTGCTTCTTGAAAGGCATTTCATTTTCTGTGAATATTACATCTCTGTTGATTATAACTTTGTGGTTTCCTGGTTCAATGCACCATAACCTATACCCCTTCACCCCAGATTGATAACCTAACATCACACATCTCATAGCCCTTGCTTCCAATTTTCCCTGCTTGAAGTGAGCATAGGCCTTGCAGCCAAAAACCTTGAGATGATCATAATTTCCAGGCTTCCCATACCACCTGAGATCTGGAGTATCTCCACCAATACTAGAAGAAGGGCACTTATTAATCAATTTCACAGCTGTGGATGCAGCCTCGGCCCAGAACTTCTTATCCAATCCAGAAGATGAGAGCAAACACCTTACCCTCTCCATTATGGTTCTACTGGCCCTCTCAGCGACCCCATTCTGTTGTGGATTCATGGGTACTGTTCGATGCCTTTTAATTCCCCTTTCTTTACAGAAACTATCAAACTCCTTTGAAAGATACTCCATGCCGTTATTTGTTCTCAAACACTTTAGAACATGGTCCTTTTCTTTCTCAACCTCCAAGCACCATTCTGTAAATTTCTTAAATGCTTCGGACTTATCTTTCAAAATGTATATCCACATCTTCCTCGAATAGTCATCAATTATGCTCATATAGTATTTTCCACCCCCAACAGAAGTCACCGGAGATGGACCCCAAAGATCACTATGTGCATAATCTAGAGGTGAAGATGAAGTATGTTTACCTTTGGGGTACGGGAGTTTCTTTGATTTCCCCAGAATGCAGTCTTCACAAGGAGAATGATCTTCTTGTATACTGCCTTTCACTACTCCCTTTTTGATTAATTCTCTGATTGTGCCTTCAGCTGGGTGAGCTAATCTGAGATGCCACATTCTGATGCTATCCCCATTTGTGCTATTAACTTCACCATTTTTGGGAATCTTGACTTCAGCCAGCAGGTAGTATAGGCTATTTCTTCTCTCAGCCTTCATCAACAATTTCTGATTTCTTGTAACAGTCATGATTCCATTTGAGGAGCTGAAAGTGCACCCCTTATTCTCTAGCATCCCCAGTGAGATCAGGTTTCTTTTGACTTCAGGTATATACCTGACTTCACTTAAAACTTTGACAGATCCATCCTCCATACGAAATCTGATTGATTCTATCCCTTTAACGTAGCACACTTGATTGTTACCAAGAGTCACAATCCCACTGCTTTCTTCAATATCCTCAAACCAATGCAGATTAGGACTCATGTGGAAACTGCAACCTGAATCCATAATCCAAGCCCCACCAAGCCCATTTTCCATGACATTCATCACCTCTGCAGTCTCAACCGAATCAACACATTCAGTGGAGTTAGATCCACCATTTCCTCCACCTTGAGCCTGCTTTTTCTTCCAAGCATAGCAGTCTTTCTTGAGGTGTCCTGGCTTTTTACACCAGTGACATGATCGGGTTTCCTTTTGATCTGAGACAGAGCCTGAGCCTTTCATTGCATCAGGTTCCTTTTTCTGGAACTTCTTGGATTTAAACTTCTTTACACTTAGGCTTTCAGCCACAATTTCCTGACCCTTGTAGCCCCCTTTCTGTAATTCCTTTGACCTTAGAGTTGATTGGATCTCAGATAAGGTGATAGTCTTTTCTCGGCCATACAAGATTGCATCTCGCATCTGATCATACGACTTTGGGAGAGCATTTAGCAGCAAGATTGCCTTATCTTCATCACTTATGGAGACATCAATATTCTCTAAGTCATCCACAGCCTTATTAAAATCTTCTAATTGCTCCAATACATTTCTATCCTCCAAGAAACGATAAGAATACAAGCGTTGTTTCATATATAACCTATTAACCAAAGATTTGGTCATGTACAAACCTTCTAGCTTGGTGAAGATGCCCCGCGTTGTAGTCTCCTTCGCTACTTCCCGAAGGACCTTATCTCCCAAACATAGCACGATTGCGCTGTGCGCCTTCGCTTCAATTTCAGCTTTCTTTGCAACTACTTTCTCATCCAGAGCCTCCTTCGCTTTCTCATCATCTGAATCGGCATCTAGAGCTGTTGACAAGCCTTGATGAATCAGCATAGCCCGCATCTTCATCCGCCACAAGCTGAAATCATTCTTCCCCGTAAACTTCTCCGCTTCGAATCTTGAAGCCATCCTCAACCTTGCGAGTTCGTTCCCACAGACGGCGCCAATTTGTTAGAATGATGATCGGATTTGAACAGAAGGATTCTAAAAGAAAATGCACAGAAATCTTTGATTGAATCTTGACAAATTGAGGGAATACAAATTGGGGAAAAACAGAGAGTCGTATATGCTAATTACACTCTAAACAAAAGTAGTCAAATATAAACCCTCTCTCATCTATTAAGATCTACGGCTAGGACTTAATCTCAGCAACTAAAACAATCTGACGGCTGCTGAACCTTGATGACTTTGACTCTATTATCTTCATGCTATTTAACTTGTGATTGAGCTATCACACTTCTACATCTCCGTAGTTAAATCTCTGGATTTAATTAAATAATTAGTTCCCATATCTCTAGTTTACACATGTATTTTTTGTTCTTTACTAATTTTCATGATTATTTTTACAAAAATCACGAAGTACTGATCTTTAAAGATCACAAATTTATTGAGTGGAGTAATGAT
Source organism: Salvia hispanica (assembly GCF_023119035.1). Taxonomy (NCBI): domain Eukaryota; kingdom Viridiplantae; phylum Streptophyta; class Magnoliopsida; order Lamiales; family Lamiaceae; genus Salvia; species Salvia hispanica. Next base: position 33,486,083 of record NC_062970.1, read on the forward strand.
TTTCACTCACACTCCTATAAGTATGTACCATAAATATATGAATCTTTCAATTCAAAATTATATGGTAATGATCTCTGAAATCTAATGTTAATTTGTCATAAATTATATGATAATGATCTCTTTATTCTAAAAAATTTCCAGTTTTTTATTCACTATTTTTTTTATCAAGTTCTTCAATTGAAGATGTCTAGAAAAATGATCTAAATGAAATGTTAAAGTTTGTAATTTATTGATAGTCATGTCTAGAAAAAAGAAATACTACGTATTCCTTTTGTCTATGAAAAATAGTCTCATTTTGCCATTTTAGAATATCCAAAGAAATAACATTAATTCTAAAAATGGAAAGTTTCTCTCATAGTTAACCTACTTTTTCTCCTTTCTTTCATACTTTACCCTCTTTCTCTTATTTTATCAATTTCTCATTAAAAACCGTGTAGTTTACAAATGAGACTATTTTTTGTGGACGGTGAGAGTATTATAGTACTCCCTCTGTCCCACAGAAGATGTCACACTTGTGGGACGGCACGAGATTTTAGGAGGTTTTGTTTTGTGTGTTAAATGGAGAGAGAAAATATAACTTTTATATTCATATGAAAGAGAACTTTTTCTAAAAGGGGAAATGTGACATCTTTTGTGGGACAAACTAAAAAGGAAAGTGTGACATCTTTTGTGGGACGGAGGGAGTATAATTTTTTTGGTATTATTTGTTTAGCTGTCAAGAAAGGGTGTTATTAATAGCAGTTACAATAGTTTCAGTGTCAGTTTCCCTATACTATTGGCATTTTCGATACCGACGCTGCTGTTAACGATAGCCGTTGTATGTATCTCTAGTTTCTATTACTCATCTTTTGATTATTTTTCTCTTATTACCCATGTCTCTCATTTCCCTACTACTCATTTCGTGCTTCCGACGATGCCGATGCCGATGCCGATGCCGATGCCGAAAATTAATACACTAAAACTGTTAATATATAGCTGTGATTGGGCCTCAACGCCAAATTCTTGACGCTGCTCGTTGTATATATATCTTAGTTTAGATATATTGCCATTTCCAGTACTTGCATAGTATAATATTAGAATATGTTCCTATTTTCAAATTTGTGATTTGGAAAGTTTCAAGTAAAAATTACTCTACCATGCATAAGCCATTCCCGTAGAGCTATAGAACTAATATATGTGTAGTATAGTTCTGCCAAAGAGTCCTACTCTTATTTATTAGATTTACCACAAAATTTACAAAACATCAGATGAAAAAGAAACATGAGATATTTTACATGGCAACATCAGCAAAATTTATCCAACACCGTCAAAGCATTAAGGCGCCCCATCACTAAACCTTAATTTATACTTATTCATGAAAAAGGGCCGTCATCAGTTATCACCTTTAATCATATGTGATATTAGCAATTTTAGTTTTGATTAATTAGGCTGATCGTGAGAATCCACAGTGCTTTGTTGGGCCTCCACAACGCTTTCACCCCCATTTTCGACTGCGACTGTAACAGTAATATCCAAATCTTGGTCGTCTTTAATAGGTGGAGAGCAAACAGGGTGTATCTGCTCACAATTCGACGTCGTTTCGGGCTTGATAGCAGTTGGAAGTTTATGTTCTTCAGCATAGTCTATCTTGCTGTTCTTGTAAATACCATACAGAATTATTTGGAGTAGTCCAAATATAAATCCCACCGTGTTAGGAACCTAGAAAAGAAATCAAACGACAAGTTTAAAATTACAAGTGTAGAAATATTTGACAAAAACTTAATTTATAAATTAGGCTGTTTAATCAAACTTATAACCTTTTTTTATTATATCATTCTAGATAATAAATCAAGAACTTACTGCAATGTAGATGTCCTTGAGCAGTAAACCGTAGAAAAACCACATCACAGCGTTGAGTAGAAGAGCTAATGAGAGTGAGATTGGCATGAGCTCTACACTTTTTGTTCGAATAACTTGCTTCTGCATGCCCAAATTGAATTTTCATAAAATAGATAAGTGAAAAGAGATTAAAATAAAAGACTAATGTTTGCCAAAAAAAAAAACTCATTTAGCTAGGGACGTTTCGGAAAGGAAAGTTACCATGATGGTTAGAGGCGCGATATACACACTTGCAGACAATGTTACGGATATCCATCCGAGAACCTCAACTCGCTGAGGTCCTTCTAGGAAAAAGAGTGTAAACAATAGAATCGAGCCGAACCCAATAATGTCAAGAACCAGACTTAGTTTGATAGCCCTTAGCTGCAAAACCAACATTTATAAAATAATTAATGTAAGTATTAGCTATTGATTTAATTTGTGGGAACTGCTCCATACTTACCCGAGCCTGTTTGGATGCAAAAATGATATAAATGGAGATGTATATAGTCTCGATGAAACAGCCAATGGAATTGATGGTGATGAGAAGAGTCTCATTTGATTTGAGAGTTGCATAATAGATCCATAGCATACTGCTAAGTAATGCAACCACGTATGGCACGCATTCAAACCCTTCGGTTGATTTCTTCTTCACAATTCTATGGAATGTTGGGCTGTCACAACATTAAATTAATTTCAATAAAACATACTACTACTATATGTAGAGTAGATTTAACGTGACACATAGCGATAATTAACTTACGCTGGGGATAGATACACCAGAAATGAAACAATGTTGCCTGCAAAATCAACATGAAATCATGTGTTACTCATCATTTTAAGTTGCTAGATATGCAAATTAGAAATTCAAATTTTAGTTATGTTCACCTAAGATCCCAAAGACGAATATAATTGGAGTTTGCATGGTGAAAAGATCAACCTTCTCTCTCTCCCTCTCTCACTATATATATCTAGTAGTATGCAACAATGATTTAGGAGAAAGAAAGTACTTGAGTTACAAACTTTGTGTGAAGATTTGATGGTTCGTGAAGGGCTATATAAAGAAAATATGGATGCATGAGTGCAGATTTTAAAACCAATGTCTCAACCATTGACACATTTACGGATCAAAAGATATTTAAAATATATGATCTTAACATATAAAAAATACTCTAGCTTTGCCACCTCGACAAATTTTACTTAAACTTGCCTACGAAGTCCTAGATGATTAACTATTGAGTGACATGCCACGTTAGAGTTTAAGCTGTTATTGGAAACCCACCATACTTTCCTCCCTAAATTTAGTAAAAGAAACAAACATTATATGTGTATACATAAATTATGTTGAGCCTACGTTAATGATTTAAGAGCTCAAACGTTAATGCACACGTGTTATACTTATATATAGATGGTTTAGATTTGTTGGTATTAATGATGTTCAAGTTGTTTCTCAATTAGTTGCATTCCAACCAAGTATATTATGCCTAGATTTCCAATTACCAATCAAATGGAGTATATAGATTTTACTCCCATTGCCCCTAATTGTTCCCTGTCCGTACCAAAATTATACTCCCTCTCTTTGCCAAAATGAAAACTAAACTACAATTATCCTTGATATATATACCCTATTTAGTTACCTTGGAATTTATATTTTTCGTCCCGGTGAGTATGGGTAATAAAAGAAAAAATATATATTATCAAATGAAAATGAGAAAATATATTAGTATAAAATATTCAAATCATCGAAGTCCGTTCTTTTTCAATCAAACTATTCAGTGGAGTTTTTTTTTTATATATTTATGTGAAACTATTCAGTGGAGTTAGCACTTAGCTAACTTCCAATTATTTTATAGGGTTTCCAAACAATAATAAACGCTCTAAAGGCGAATCTTTAATATTTTTAATTTAATTAGCTTATATGTCAGTATAGAAGTAAAATCTGTGCATAATACTGCCGCCTAATCTCATAATTAGACCTTAATCACTCAATTGACTGCCCTATCATTTCGTATAATGATTTTTTGCATACATTATTTTAGTATGAGATGTCATCAGCAAATGCTATTGCGCTATATCAAGTATCATCCAGCTTTTCTGACTGCGATCTCGATTAATTGTGGCACAAATGTCTACCTATTTTATCGACAGGTGCCACCATGAATCTTACTATAATTTTTTACGGCATTTTATACTTTATGAGATCTTTTCACTGCCTTTTACTAACATTGGAAACGGAAAAGAATAAAATAAAACGTTACGACCAATGTTTTTGTTCTTGTGGATTATCAAAAAACCTACACTAATGTATGGATAACTATAGCGTGATACCAATAGTAGATTTCAATTTTTCAAGCAATAGTCCTATCAGGTCATTGGCACCATGTTGATACTTAGAGTTGGGACCCACCTCTCTTTATACATTTCTTTATTTTTATTAATTATTTATTCTGAATTTCATTTAAATTCACTAATTAAATTTAATTGAAATTAATAAATTATAGGAGATGTAATTAAGAAGCTTAAATAATTAACTCTAATTATGATTATGTTATCTAATTAATACTAACAAATTATTTTTTCAATAATTAAATGTTAATTCAAGTCTTTCCGTATCGTGTAGACATTCACACTAGTTTCTCCAAGGTAAATTATTTGGGAGTCTTCTTCTAGCCTTGAATTAAACCACCTTTAAGCAAAAACACGAGTGATTTGAGTATATATATGGTGCGGTGATAACTTCAATTCATTTTCAATGTCTAACTTTGTTTAGTAGGTACGATAACGGAAATTGAAGACTAACTTTCTAAGATGGATGCCTAGATCGGAAGAACCCTGCTCCACCGCAAGATCAGGAGCACTCTGAACCTTGTTGGAATCTATGTCCGGTCAATGGACTTTGACCAATTATAATTTCAACGAGACATTTAATTTTGTAAAATTAAATGATATAGCGTCGATCTACGTTCGGAGTAGATGACCGTGGTATATTTATTTTCTCAAATCCGATTCCCGGTGAGTGAGAAATAATTATTTAAAGTTGTGCAAAAATTGCAAACTTAATGAGTTATGAGAGGAGATTAGGGAATAATTAAGAGAGTTAATTATCCCACATTGAAAGTTTCAACCTTATTAAACTAGTATTTAATAAGAAGGATTATTACATGTAATAATTATAGTGGACTAAGATGGGCTGTAAGAGCCCACACGCGCGCACGCGCGCGCCGCCCGCCTCGTGTCCTTGTCCTTGGATCTTGGCAATTGGTCTTTGGGCTTGGTCGTGGGCTTGGTGCTTGGCCCAAGTCTAGTGGGTCTAGTTCTTTTTAGACCACCACCGTTTCCACGTCAGCGAGCCAAGCGGGATGCCACCTCGTCAGTATGACACGGTAAGCCAACGTGGCTGACACGTGATAGTCCACGGTAAGCTTCTAGATCAGCCTCTCTAACTCTGAGCGCGTAACGGCTTGTAACGCCCGAACGTTACAGCTCGTAACCGACGACCTTTACGGTCTACCATTAATGACGGCCATTATGGCCGTTGACCCCCTGCAGTGGACTGAGCCTATAAATAGGCTAGCCATTCTAGCATTCTCGAATCAGAAACCTAGAATACACTCTGCATCATACACTCTCTTCTCCCTCTGCATTGTTCTTCTGTCGAAGCTCGCCCTCTCCTCCATCCAGTTCGCCGGAGCTCTGCTGATAGCGGTGCTGCTTCATCAGAGACGTAGCCGTTTTATCTTTGGGGACGAAACGCCAATCCGAAGAGCACTACCGGGGCGTATCTCGTCTTGCGGAAAGAGGCCTCCTCGACTCGGCTATTTCCTTTTACGGTTCATTAGTTTCGAATTTTCCGTTGTAATTTTCGTTTCAGTTCTTCTTGTATTCCTTCTTGTAATCCCTAAATCTCCAACAAACCTTGCTCAAACTATGATTATTCTCAAATGAAGACTGCCAAAGAGAGATTGTTTAGATTTGGAGTGGTCGGCATCGTTGATGACAAGTGCATGTAATGCAAGGAAGAGTTGAGTCTGCTAAGCATATCTTCTTCTGGCGCAATATCTCTAGTAGCCACTGGAATTTTTCATTGTGATCAGTGGAACATATCTTTTTTCCTTCCCAACCAATTAACCGACGATGTGCTTTCTCTCCTAGCTCGGTGCTCCATTTAAAAAATTTGACCAGAAGATGTGGATTTCATGTTCTACACTTATACATCATATTGTGATCTTTATAGGATATTCGAAACAAGATTGCATTCCAAGACTTTAATCGCAAGTAGGAGTAATTACAATTGAAATTCCATTGTAATTTTTATTAGATAAATAAAAAACAATTTATGAACTGCAAGACGTACTAGAGTTGAGAGTGCGCCTGGTTAAAAATAGCACAAACTTAGAATTTTTATAAGCAACCATACCCAGAGACCCTCTAATTAATTCTCCATTTTGTCTATTTATTAACTACGCATGATGTAACTTATGCACCAATTGCTGATAAATTTTATAGAAAGTTACATACTTATATGAAATATAACATTTGGGATCAATCTCACCGTGACTTCTGTCGTTCAACAAAGCTAGGCTCAAAAGGTAGGCAAAAAGTCGGAAGTATGAGTACTTAATTAGGAGGATAAGATTTCCTTTGAGAGTAATCTCTTATCACTAAATAATTAATCTTGCAATCAATAATCACTAAACTGTCTTTAATCTATAGTTATAGTAATAACTGATAGTCTTGGTACATGTCAATTGATCTATACTATTTGTTTGAAATCGGCACACCAATAGCATTGGCTTATGTGAAAAAGTGGTTAATGATCAATGTTTTAAATACCGTGACTGTTGATCTCAGATTAGAGTAAATTAGAGTTGATGGTTATTTTATTAATATATTTTCGTGACTGTTGATCCCAGATTTTTTTTTTTTTTTTTTTTTTTTTTTTTTGGTAATGGATTGAAAAGTTAATCTTTTAATTCTCATTTTTTTGTCGGGAACTAATTTTTTAAAATATTTTTCTTTGTGCTAATCAATACAGCTTTGCATCACGGATAACGGATTTAATATGTTGTTCTGCTATTGTTAAATTATAGCACAATATTTAATTTGGTGATCGTCGAATATTGCTTAAGGGAGGCCTGCAATAACCATTTAATGGAACTTTTATAAAAACTTATCAAATTCAACTAGGCATGTCCACGGTTCAAAAACTTTCTATATATTTTTTTAACTAGTATGACAAACTTTCTTAGCGAATTGAATAGGGAAATACTGCCCCAATTGTTGGAGAAATTTCTAAAACTGTATGAATCTATATAAATATATGAGTCGAGTTCACGGAAGAGAAAATGATTGTAATATAGAAAAAATTTAGTAAAAATTTGGAATTGTAGTGTGGGCAATAGAAATGATGGTGTTAATTGATGTGAAAATGAAAAAAACGCCTAATGATAAAAAGAAACAAGTTTAGAAAATGGTAATATAAGAGGTTTGATTAAAAATGAAAAAAGTGATTTACATGGATCATTACCTGACAGCCAGCCACATGCAAATCAATAAACTAGCTAGGACGAAAAAATAATTGAGGTTTACATTTTTGTTCAGTTCTTTGAAGCTAAAAGAGAAAATATAAAAGAAAAATTGATGTAATTAATAAATTTGATGGTCCTCGTTCCGATTTTGAGGTGTGAGAGATACAAATCAAAATTGTAAAAATCAAATCATAAGTACAGTACTAATTTTTGTCAGTGACTGGGTTAGGTTATTTTTTCAACTTTTGGGCTGTAATTTGTAGCCTGAAGAATACCAATAAGAAAATTTGGGCCTTTTACGCTCAATTAGATTATGGGCTCCTCAAAGCAATATGCTTCAAAAACAATTAAACTTACTCCTAATTGCGAATTAATTTAGATTTATCAAACTTTATCTGGGTTTACCTTGAATTATAACGATTGTTTATTTACTATTACAACTCGTGACAAAAACTCCATCAATAATCGAGTATATTGTTAATTTATTATGTTCACCATCACAACCGTAGAAAAGATGGAACGGTAACAGCGGATATGTACTATGCTATTTTGCATCTTCTCACAGTTAAATGTATATAATGTTTCGAGAGAATTGTTGAATAAATCAAGATCTTGACATTGTTATCTCAGATTTAAATTTGTTGCTAGTTGCATTTTTCTTTCCTAACAAAAACAACATTCTATAATTATTAAAATTTACTTTTTAAATATGTTTTCACATATATCCATCACAAGTCAAAAGAAGAATTCTGAAAAACGACGCCCAAATTCACATATTAAATTCTTAAATTTTGAAGTTAAAAATATCCAACAAACACGTGAGACTTCAATAATTGGCGACTCTCTCATGTCCATTAATCCACTTGTTACTATTTGCATAACAAATTGTTTCAATAATTGTCCACTATCTTATTGTAAACGGCATTAGTTGTTTCCAAACGATATTGCAATCACGCTCTCCAAAAGTTAAGTTAGGTATAATCGAACTGCTGGTTAGGCCAAGTTCAATTTTAACTAAAAATGGTTCATTTGCATAATGTAAAATTCATGTCAATATAAATTATAAATTATATACATGTCAGTCAACCATCTTAAATTCGGGACCATCCATTTATTTATGTTCTAACTCCTTACAGCCTAAGCGGGCTTTGTTATATACTTATATTAGATGGTTGAGATTGATTATTTTTATTTTTGAAAAAAAAACAAGGGTACATGTCAATCCCCGTATTATGTAATCCGTTTGTTATCCAAAAACTAAGAACTCCTTGAAGCTTTAGAACTAATGTAGATCGCATATTTTCGAGATCTTGCTGCTGACAATCTGTCGCATGTCATCCGTTTTACCCAAAATAAGAAGAGTCTTTTTTTCACAAATCTAAAACACCTCGAAATATTAAATTTACCACAATATACACACCAGTATGGATCATAAACATATCTTATAAGTTATATCTGCATATTGAATGTACGGGATTTTAAGAGAATATTTTTTTGTATCCCATTTAAAATTTTGCACAAATGTCAATCATTTTTAAGTTTCATCTCACAGCTAGGATCTAGTCATTTTTAACATATAAGGGTAAAGGGAGTGTATTGAATATAATGCATCCCTGTATATGGTTGGAGTTTGAGTTCTCATAAGGACCATATTTATTGTAGTAGTATGAAATACTACAGTTTTTTTTTACAGCTTTAAAATCGTAAAGATTCATTGCTTAATATGTTGATTGGATTTGTGAGGTTTGAATATTATGCACGCTGAATAATAAATTCTTATCATAATTTATATATAGTTAAATCTCGAAATATTTTCTTTAGACATTCACGAGTTCAGGGAAATATAGGCAATTTTCTCATAAATAAATACAGTTGTTATAAATTTATACAAGAATTTGGTCAAATTGAGTCACTTCTAATATAATAGTAGATCATAGTCGCATTCGTATATGGATATAAATATGACTTGACCAATATTCATCACTATCACCTACCAATACAGTGTATTTACTAATTCATAAACCGCAATCATTATTAATAAATAGTCGCAGCACACTGGCCAATTTATAATTATCATCGATCTCTTTATATCCACTAATTTTAAAACTCGGTCAGCTAATAGACATCTACTATTCTTTATTTATTTATAAGTAAAAGGAGGGAAATAACAGCATTAAGATTGGAGCTCTAAATGGATTAATAGTAGCAGTACTCCCTTCATTCATTCTGCACTAATTCTTTTTTGTGCATATACAATTATTTAGAAAACCATACACAAGTTATTAATATCATTCGAAGAAGAATCGCATGAATTTGTACTCGAAACTCCGTTTTCTTTTACAGTGTGATTCAATTAAATAATTAATTACCACTTTTTGGAAGGGACCGGTATAAAAGTAGGAGTACATGCAACTTTCCTATTTTAATTGTCTTGGATCTACTACAAAAATTATCTAGGCCAGCAGGCCAGCATTTTACTATGTGGGGTTATTTTCCACTCCCTTCCAAAACAGGCGTTTCAATGGAAATTAAGAAAATAAGTAAATGTTTAATAATAATTAAATAAAAATAAAAATAAAGTAAAATAAATATAGAGATTATTAACATGGAGAAAAAATTGAAAAGATAGTAAAGTGGGAGAGACAATAAATTTAGAAAAATTAATTACAGTATAAGTTTTTGTTAGAAAAGCACGTTTTTGTTAGGGCATCCGCATCGCTGACTCGATGTTGTCTCGTCTCGTCATCGATCGACTAGACGCGACATCTCGTCGCGCGACGCGTGCCGGCGAGGCCGGCCTCGAGCTGGCGAGACGACGCGCGCGCCCCACGTGGCGCGCGCTGGAGGATGGCGTGACGCCCACTCGCCGGCCCACGAGTGGGCGTCGGAATTATGACTTAATAATTTTTTTATATATATATAAATTCGAAAAATTCGAATTTAATAATAATAAAAAAATTAAAACGGTCAAATGACCGTTGGCCTCAAACGTCGTTCTTTTTAAAAAAAAATTCTTTTCTTTTATTATTCTATAAATATACTCCATACTCCATTCACCATTTTACATAGGCTAGGGAAAAATACCGAAATACCGAAATACCGGTCTTATCGTACCGAAAAAATGCCGAAAATACCGAATTTTTGGCATACCGTGACTTTCTGTATGGTATGATATCTTACCGAAAGATTCCGGTAAGGTAACGGTATGAATTTTCAAATACCGCGGTATACCGCTGCATACCGAAAATTCGGTATATACCGTAAATTAAGGTATATACCGTAAACTAAGGTATATACCACAAAAATATAAACACAAGTTATTTACTATAAAATATAGTTTGTATATTTTTAAATTATAAAATCTATTGTGAAATATAAATATAATTATGAATAAATTATATTTAATTTATTTTTAAAATTATAAAATATAAATAATATTCTAAAAACTCTAATTTTCTATTTTAATTGATGTTGAAAGTCAGGTATACCGCAAAAGTAAGGTATACCGAACTTCGGTACGGTATACCGAAAATGAGGTATGGTATCGATATAGAAATTCGTCATACCGAAAATAAGTATACCGAAGTTCGGTATACCGAAAACTTTGGTAAGGTAAAGGTATGACTTTTTCGCATACCGTATTTACGGTAAGGTATACAGTACGGTGGTTTCGGTAAGGTATACCGTACCTACCCACCCCTAATTTTACACACAAACACTACTCTCATTTCTCTTCCATTCACTACACTCATCTATTCCTTTCTCTCAAATTGTTGAAAAAATGTCCGGCGATGGAAACTCAAGCGGCGGCGGCGGCGGCGGCTCCGGCGGGTTCGACTTGAACTCGTTTGACGATTGGGCGAGCATGTACAACTTTTTGGGTACTCCCGGTTCGTCGCCGGGCACCCAAGCCTCGACCACTCCGTCGGCGTACCAAACACCACATTTTGATGTGGATGCATACTATCGTCCCTCCCCCCCAGAGGTACGGGCAATCGCCGTGATTATCCCAAATTCCGGAGAATTTTTTGGCGCCTGAACGCACTTTGCCCGACTGGCCAATAGGTGGAGGCTCCGGCTCCGGCAGGATCGGCCTCTCGGCTCGGCGTCAATGCCGAGGAGGAAGAGGTTGTGGGAGACGGCACCCGTCATCCATACAGCCAAGACGAGACGTTGGCTCTGTACGACGCTTGGATCAGCGTCTCGTACGATCCTGTCGTCGGGAATCAACAAACCAACAAGTGTTTTTGGAAAAAATTCACCGAAGTTTACAACGCACGAAGGCCGAAGAACACCTTTGCCCGCGACGTGAAGATGCTCCGCAGTCATTGGGACCGATGCGACAAAGATGTCAAAAAATTTTACGCGATATACAGGGCAGAAGAGGCGAATTATCAGAGCGGAGCCAGTGGAGCCGACATTCTGAGAGCGGCGTTGCGGGTCTTCAAAGACGACGTCGGTAAAGATTTCAAGTTTGTCGATGTTTGGTCGCAAGTCCACCACCTTGAAAGGTGGGCTGCGGTGTCGAGTCGGGCTCGAAACGCACGAAGCACACGGCGCGTGGCCACTACTCGTCTAGTGATAGCGGGGAAGGCAACACCTCACGTGAGGGCACGCCAACCGATGATGCAGGGGGGTCTTCTTCCGGTTCACGGCGTCGGCCGCAAGGGACCAAGGCGGCGAAGGCGGCGAGAGCGAGGGGGAGAGGGAGAGGGAAGGCCGCGGTGATAAACACGGGATTTGCATGTTTTTAAGGCCTAGATTTGGCTCGTTTTCAATGTCAATCTTGCAAATTATGTTCTTAAATTGCATATATTATATATTTTGGTATTTTGATGTGTTTGTTGATAAATGATAGAAAAAGATAGAAAAAAGGGTGCAAAAAGGCCAAGGTACAACAGCCTCTGTTCGAGACCATCTGCCAACGAGTTTGAAGTTCAATCAGTACTTAATACATACCATTCTCTTCATCTTCGAAAGAGCTTCGCGTGGGTACCTTGAACATCTAAATCGGAGTTCTGTGGAGAAAGTTATGGCCATTTTACGAACGTTGCGCAGTGCAGTCAAAATTAGGCGGAAATTGGCGGAAATTGAAGAAAGGAAAGAAATTGTTGCCTTGTGATATCAAATCTCTCATATTAATTGTAGGATTCGAAATTACCATCTTTTCTCTTACTTGGAGGATACTTTTTTACCAATTATAAATCCTTTTCAAGCTTATATATACCCCATAACCTAATTCATAATATTCATCTCAGAGCCTCCAATCTCTCCATCCCTATAATTCTTCCATCTCATATTCCACATATTATTCTTCCATCTTCCATTGGAGCGGAGCTCTGCAGATCCAGGCAAGAGAAGACTGAAGACTGCATAATTCAACCTTGGGTTTTGTTTTGTTTTTCTTCATGTCTAGTACTTTTTGTTGTTTTACTTGTCTATGAGTATTAAACATCTTTTGTAGAATTTTTGGTAATATGCTATGATTTTGAGTTATTGATTCAATTGTTTTTCCTTGTTAGCTCTTGTAGTTATTTCGATTTCTCTTGTGCTTATACATTTGTTTGACTGGCCATCTTATGAATGCATGTGGATTTTACTACAAGAACTGAGAAGTGAGTAGTCTAATTTGAAAGAGGAGAAATTGACGTCTTTGCCAATAAAATCGAGAGATTTGAGCCTTTGAATGAAGCAAAATTATCTCAGGAGCTTTTAGGAGTTGTTGCCTTAGTTCTAGGAAGGACACTTCGGTTCTAGGTAGTAATCTACAAATTATATGCTTCGAGAGAAGATATAGTTTTACATACGTGATAGCTTAGTAACTCTAGAGACCGTAATTCAAGGAAGTCTTTTGGATTTTAACTTTTGATTGTGGTTCCTAAAATTCTGCATTCCTTAGCCTGTTTTGTATTTTATTTATTTTTATATTTTATGTTATTTATTTATTTCTTTATGTCTAGTTTATAAATTCAAACCCAAAAACCATATGTCTCTAAATAGTACATTACGCTTAGTATATGATAGTCAGTTGCAATCTTATTCCCTGAGTTCGATATCCCGGTACTGACCTTTAGCTATACTAGATCTACCTTATATACTTGCAAGAATTTTTAGTGCTAATAAATAGTGCATCACGCGGCGAATCAAACCAGACGGGCGAGGGCTCGGGCTCCGGCACGGGTACGGGCTCGAACACCCTAATGTCCATGTACCTGGTTGCCACGATGGCTGACCTTCCAAAAATGACTCATGCCCAAGTTTCAGCCCATATGGACGGAATTGAGTTTATGAAAGCTCAACTTGGTATAGGGAATCAATCTAACTTGGGTGCACCGCCGACTTCGGAGGATGATGATTCGCCGGCGAAGTAGTTTTTATAGTTTAATTTAGAGTATTTTAATTATGTATTTTTTTATTTTTTAGGATTTTAAATTATATTTTTTTTTGTTTTTTTAGGTTTTTAAATTGTAATTTTTATTTTATTTAATGAAGTGTGTTTTTATTAAATGAATTTGTTGGAATTAAAAATAAAAAATGAAATTGAATGAATAGTTAAGAGATGGTTAAGAAATTGAGGGATGCAGGTGTTGTCTCTTAGTTAAGAGATAGCTGAAAAGTACAGTGAGATCTATGAATAGTTAAGAGATGAAACGGTTAAGAGACGGATAAAAGACAGGGATGCGGATGGCCTAATACTCCATAATGGAATGCTCAATTTCTCCAATACTTTAGACTCTATCTATTTTTATATCTATCTTGTAGTATTTCACATATTAATCTTGTTAATTTGGATAGATATGAATTGTACAATTTCTTGAATCCTCTTAATTATTTTAGGATGATTAGTTCAAACATATTATCAGTTGAAATTCGAATTGAACCGCTACTTACACTTTTTGAGCTCAAAATCAACATGTTAATTATATCAATCTAGAGTTTTGGAAATCATAACTCATGGTTAATCATTAGTTTTGTCCTAAAAATATAAAAAAAACTCATGAACAAACGGGAAAATCAATGAAAATTGAAGATAAAATATAATGAATTTCCTTTACCATTCTGATTACGGTTCCGTATTCCTGGAACGGGAACCGTAATCCCGAGCAAAAACGGCCCAATTTTGAACAGGTGGCACCACTAAATTACTTAAGCATGGTCATGAAGATAAGTAAAGAATAAAGCAAAAGTTGTGAATATATATAAATAAGTCCGGGGAAAAACAAGTCCGTACTAGTATAAAACTAATAAAAGTGGGGCTGCGCTGTCGTTTTCTCCGATTCCACCTCGCCCACACGCAGCGGCGGGGCCGGAATTTGTCGTCACATCCCGGCGTCGTTAGGAGTCCTGGTCAAACCCCAAAGCCAGTGGAACTTCAACCCGCTGCCCATGGAAGACTTTCCAAGCCGTGTTCGACTATTTAATTCATAAAATTTGCGCGCTTCCCTTCATTCCTCCCTCGAGACTTTTTCGCAGCTCAATTCATTATTCGCCCCCATCATTTCCACTCTGTCTTTTTTTTTTTGTTAGAGGGAGAATATTGTTTGAAGAAAGAAGATAGCTAGGGTGTAGTTTGTTTGTTACAACTGAAAAGCAAGATTCTTTCAGTTTCAGGGAAGAGAGAGAGAGATGAATACAGTTGGCGGCGCCGATGTGGGCGCGGCGGAGATGGTCCGGAAATACAAGGCGTGGGAGGGCAGTAATGTAAATTCGATCGCTTTATGCCCTTTTCTATCTGCCTTTCATTGAAATCAGGGTTTTATCTGCTTTTTGGTAGAGCATTTGTTATTGAATCTGGATTAGTTTGAAATTATTTGATTAGGTTTGAGAATTTGTTGTACGGGGAGCTTTGATTTAGTAAATCTGTTATCCCTAAGTTGTTTTGGAGCATCTCTCAATCTTGTTTGAGAATTAGGGAAAGGGAATATTAGTTTGTCACTTTGTTTGAATCTTAAATATGCTTTTCTTTAGCCATTGGAGGAAGATTAATTAGTCTTGCTTGAAGTTTGTGATGGCTAGACTTTCTTCTTGTGCATTATCAACAACTTAAGCTCTCATTTCAATAGATGTTTTAAACTAAGCTTGTGGTTTACTTGACTTCCCTTCAAGTGTACGATTGTGGATACTGCAGAAATGTTGTTGGTTCTACAGTCAACAAGTCTCAGCTTAATTTCCCTCTCGATTAGAACAACGTTGTGAACAAGTGTTTTTAATCTAACTGAAGCTAGTTTTTCTCTTGCAGAAATTCTGTCTTGGGGGAAGGTTCATTTTTGGGCCTGATGTAAGATCAGTATCTCTGACGGTGTTCCTTATAATTGCTCCTGCTGCTGTTTTCTGCGTATTTGTTGCAAGGAAACTGATGGATGATTTTTCTGGTGATTGGGGGATTGCAGTTTTGGTTGTATTTATTGTGTCGACTGTATATGTAAGTTTGATTTCCTACCTCAAATCCTACATTTGTCTGGAATGGTTCTACTAGTCCAGCCACTAACTAGTAATATTAGGCCGAATCTTCACACAGTTGTTTATCACAACTGCGGCAATGAATTAGGAACTCTCTGTGGCATTTTTCCTTCCTAAATTTTACTCTTTCTTGCAACTACATTATTAAAACCAACTTTTTACTAAGGCATCAGTGATGCTATATTTATGTTTAGCTTCATTCGATAGAGCACTGGAAAATACGGGTGAAAATTGAAATCTGTTGAAACCTATTTTTCTTGAACTGCCATGTGTTTCTGACTTGCTGTTAGAGGAATTTAGGATAAACTAGTTGAAGAAGCTTCCCATGTGACTAAAGAACTGAATTTGGGTGAAGAATGTTGTAAACTATGATCCCTTGCTCGATATTCCATATGAAAATCTTGATACATTGTTCTAGAATTATTGTTGTTATATTTGCAAAGTAAGGTTTAGGAAAACAGACCTGCATTCAGACTTAATAAGATGTTTTATATACTATTAACATAAAAATCACTGTGTTTGGATTATGTATGCCATGTAGAAAGTGAAGTACATTATGCTCGATTGCATTTTTGAAGTGTATTTAGTAAGATGATTAAAGTAGGGTTTGCATTCAGAAAAGATAATAATGTGGCAATGTTATGTGCTTTTCCAGGTTTTGGTGCTGCTTCTGTTGACTTCTGGAAGGGACCCCGGTATTGTTCCTCGCAATGCTCAACCTCCTGAACCAGAAACGAATAATTTAAGTACGGAATTGGGCTCTGGCCATACACCTCGCTTGCCTCGTACAAAAGATTTTATAATAAATGGAGCTACTGTGAAAGTGAAATACTGCGACACTTGTATGTTGTACAGGCCTCCGCGCTGTTCACATTGTTCGATATGTGACAACTGTGTGGAGCGATTCGATCATCATTGTCCCTGGGTTGGACAGTGTATCGGACTGGTAAGTTCCACCATAGCTGTTTTATCTTCTTGTTGTAGTAGCTCGTTTTTTATAGTACTCTAAACGTCAATCTATACAAAATGGATCGAGGGATACTATTTCACATTGTTTTTAAACGAATCTTGATTTTGGGTGCAGAGGAATTATCGGTTCTTTTACATGTTTGTCTTCTCGACGATGCTGCTTTGCTTGTACGTTCATGGGTTTTGCTGGGTTTACATTAAAAAGATAATGGACAGTGAGAATTCCTCCATATGGAAAGCTATGGCCAAAACACCTGCCTCCATCGTGCTCATTGTTTACACTTTCCTGGCACTATGGTTCGTAGGCGGGCTCTCAATCTTCCATCTCTACCTCATCACTACAAACCAGGTAAATTGCTCATCACTGCTCTTGATCCTCTTAGATTTCATGGTTGGTTTTTTAACATGGTTCTTTCTTCTCTACAGACGACATATGAGAACTTCAGATACCAATATAGCAGACGTGCAAACCCCTACAACAGAGGAATAGTTGGAAACATTATGGATATATTCTGTAGCAGTATCCCTAAATCAAAGAATGATTTCCGGGCCAAGGTGCAAAAGAAGCAGCCTATGATTCCTTCTCACTCAGTGGGTGATAGTTTTGACAGTACAACCTTGGCAGTTTCCAAGAGGCTGCAAGGGAAGTCGATTTGGGACGAGACGAACGACAAAGCCCTTGCCATAGGGTCGAACCGTGTAACCCTTTCTAGTAATGGTGAAAGTGTAACAGAATATCAGCAATACTTGTAAAGTCATGTGACTGGGAAGCAAGAACATTGAGCCAAAGAAACTGGCCAGATTTGTGTGCATGTGCAGTTGTTTCAATAGAATTCGGTTTTGCTACTCTGTGTGTGTGACGTGGAAATTTCACAAAACCTACAAGAGCATGAAAATGAATCCAATTCAGAACTGAGCAGTACAACTTCATGTTATTGATATCAGATTCAGAAACATTCATCAAAATCGAGATGAAAACTGGGTCGGTGCTTCATTGTTGGAGGCGTCTCATGACGAGCATTGCCATATCCATGTAGCGTTGAGCGCAGTTGGTGAGACAGGTAGATTCGCTAGAACTGAAACTGCTCCCCGGAGTAGCTGTGATGCATTTGTCCCAGCAGCAAGAAGTGAGCTTTCCAATCATCTCATTGACCTCAGCCCTCTGCTTTTCTTGCTGTGGAGATGGGGAATGAGAGATAGATCACTTGTTAGGAGAGCCATACATATAATCAACCTCTACAGTGTTACTACTCTGACGCCCAAAACAACCAAATTACGACATCGTTTGGCTTGATTGTTTGCAGCTAAAATGTTGTTGATGATACAGCTGCATCGCTTCAAAAAGTCTCATCAATTTGATTAGGATTGATGAGACTTTTCCATCCCAAAAGGAATAACAAAAGAAAAAACCCAATTACGAATTTCCAACCCAATCGCTAAACATAAAAAAAAAAAATAGCGAGAAATTATTACTTGAATGAACTGCTGCAATTCAGGGTTGTTAAAGAATGAAGGATCCATTGAGAACTTCTTTCGAATTTAGAATCTCACAGAATTCAGATTGAAGGAACAATTAAGAATATTTCTCCACTTGTATGCATGGCCAGTTGGACCCGAAAAACTTTTTTTTATTTTTTGAAAAAAATTAAAAGAGTGCATTTTTAGTAAAAACTAAATATATTCTACTTATATAAGGAAACAAACATATAAATATATTTATTATTTTACCTTTGATTCTGAATTTGAGTTTTAAAGCAATAATCCACAATTACGAGTACTATTTAAAGTGAACACGACTTCCAAATCTATAATTATATTAAGAAATATTCTTTGTATTTGCGACCTCTGAAAAAAAAATACTACTCCTAACTTGTAAATATTGAATCAATATACATTTTCAATTACATTTAAAAAATAATTTAGTTTACTAACTTTCAAAAATAAAAAAAGAAGTAATGAAAATTAAAAATTAAATAACGAGAATTCACTCATTTTGGCCCAATTATATGTGATTCTTGTTATTTTCGAGTAAAACCTATTGAATTGCATACTTTTTAATTTAGGGTTATTGTTTTTAATTTATGAATAGGTTTGAGTTTTATATAAATGGTTGTAGACGTTCTTCATATATTTATTTGCATTGAGCCTATATGCATATTGAAATTAAGAAATTGAATATAGTATCCAATTACTTTTTCTATTTTTCATTATTTTTGTTATTACTTATTTTTAACTAGTTAAAAATACAAAAAATTATTAAAACATCTAAAATTAAAATTAAAATTAAAATACATAAAACGAAATCAACAACTATAGATATGGTAGTATTAATAAGGTTGTATAGAGAGTTTTTAGAGCCAACATCTACTAAAGTTTAATAGTTTAGGTTTGTTTAGGTCTTTTGCGTCTAGTGACAAGACACAAGATCCTATCAAGTGCTACGTCGTTTTATATGATTTCAGCGACCTAATTAATTGTCTGGTCAACAGTTAGTTAGATAAGCTGTACTTATCAACCATGAGGTACATAACCCATAGTAAGAATTTAAATAATAAGAGAACATAACCCATAGTAAAAAAAATTAAATTAATAAGAATGCGTGGATAAATACATCTCCAATAATTTACACTAAACTCAAATTTATTTTTGAGTATATATATTACATTAAAAATAATAATTTACTTTAATTATCAAATTCAAATTTTACATTATTTTATTTTAAAGTATATATCTCACAAAATTTTTGCAATAGCTACCGTATGTATCAAAATTTGATGTTGTTCCATAGCAAAATGCAAAAATTAATTTGGATTTAAAGTATGATTGAAGAAGTTTTTGATGCTAAAAATGAAAATTTGATAATATAGTTGAAGATGATCTAATACTGAAATGAAAAGCCCAAATAGTATTTCTTTAATGTTATGCAGATGACCAAATTGAATAATAGTTCAGCCTATCAAAATAATTGAAAGAGAAATAGAAATAGAAATTGAAATGAAAAATAAGTAAAAACAGAAATAATTGAACGGAGCAGCCCTAATTTGTGGCTTGTTCAATTCTTCCATCATCTTCTTAGTCTTCGTTTTCATCATGCAAAATATATTCAGTTGAAGGGTTCGAAGATCAAGATTGGGCTGGTAAATGAATTAATAATTCCTCAATTCTCTGCTAATCTCTCGTCTCTCACTTTCTCTGATTTTCTGCAGGACAATTTTACGCTCTGTAATTCACTGTGCACGCTTCTTCTCTCTAATAGGGAAGAGAGAGAAAGAAGCCGCGGCGGAACATATAAGCTATACAAACCCCTCTACACAGCTCAATTCCACAATTTTCTCTTTGATTTGGGGAAATTAGTGGACGGAAAAAACATCAGAAATGGTAGATTTTGCTAGGGTTCAGAAGGAATTGCAGGACTGCAACAAAGACTTTGAGGTTTCAGGGATAAAGGTCAGCCCTAAGGGTGACACTAATCTCACCCACTTGTTTGGTACAATTCATGGTCCTGTTGGTACACCTTATGAAGGCGGTACCTTCAAGATCGACATAACCTTGCCTGGTAATATCTCATTTCCCTTCTGCTTTATTGAATATAGAATCAATTATTGAAACGAGCATGTTTTTAGATTTGTTGGTGTTTTTTTTTTTTTTTTTTACATCAGTAGTTTTGGACAATGTTTGTTCATGTTGCATCACGTGTATGTTCCTGTGTTTGTGTGTGGGCGAATCAATCATTTTATTAAATCAAGTACATGTGTTGTGAATCTGTTTTTAAAATATTTTGTCTTTGTTCCTATTACTTTCACTATATGGTGGTATACATTAAACTAGGCAGGAAGAATATATTTGTAGATCCAATATCCTCTTTGAACTGTGCTTTCATTCTGAACCATCGCCTGTTTTATGTTTACATTTTCATAAACACTCTTCATGTCTAATTATTTATGTCTGATTCCTGCATAGAAGTGACTAAGTAGGCAATGTGACAGTTGATTCCTTGGACAATGAAAACTGTCTTTTGTTTCAGGAGTATGGTTCAAAAGATTCTACTTATAGACCCTTGATGCATGTTGCACTTACACGGATCATGTTTGGATGCTTTGGAACAGGGCTTATGAATATGACATTCAGCTCTAAAATGGATATTGAGTTATATACTGAGTGGACCCTAATACTCAGTTGTTTTTTGATAGTTTTCCGTGATGTCTGACAAAAAAATATTCACATAAAGAACTGTATGTAAATCTTGCACTTCATTGCCCTTCTTGAGTTTGATTGCCATATTCTATTACTATCCTTCATGATGGCCGAAAACTTTGTATAAGGAACTTCGCTATGTTCTTAAATTTTCATGAAATGTAACTCTTGATCTTAAGCTTATTACCAAGTATTTGCAATTTTATTATTTTTCCTCCTCATTGCAGATGGTTACCCTTTTGAGCCTCCCAAAATGCGGTTTGCGACTAAAGTATGGTATGATGAAACCTGTCTTTCTGTGCTCTTTCTTCCCCTAATGTTTGTATGTAAGAGTATGTAGTCTGGACTGCTGTTGTGCTTGCTAGGAAACATCTGATTTTGAATGAACATATAAAATCTTCCATATCTCTACAGCTCTACTTCATGCATATACCGATTCCATGTCTATAAATGTGAAATGATATGATGCATTCAGTTGCCAGGTTTCATTTAATAGAAACAGTTAGGGTAGGAGATACACATTTTAATGGATTACTGTAGGTTAAGGTTCCGTTATGTTTGCTGGATCTTTTCAGTTTAACTTTCTGATTGCAGCATAATTTATTCACTTTTTAATTACAAGGATATGAAATCTAATGAATGCAACATACCTGAGGAGCTAAAGTCTGACTGAGAACATATTGACAGTTATCAAAATATGGTGTGGACAGGACTCCTACCTTGTGTATGGATTGATTTGTTTGCCAGATTATTTCACAGTTTGGTCTCCTATTAAATTCAATTGTCACCGTGGCTATAATTCATTTTATATATCTATTTTCTCTGTGTGCAAACATAAATTAAAAACCCCCAAGCTGAACTGTTATAAGCAAATGTAAATTTAAATTGCTTTCTAATGCCTTGGCATAGAAAAAAGAAGTGAAACTAGGCTGACGATATGATTATAAAATGTCTACATCATATTTCAATGATAAAATGGTACTACCTGTGACCTGACGTAAATGAGGCATTTCATTTGGCACAAGAATTAAGAAAAAAGGTGTTTAGTGAGTAATTGAGAGATAATATAGTAGGAGAGAAAAGAGAGAATAAAGGAGGAGATAGAATAACAGTTAATTTTTTCCAAAAGAGGATATGAGTGAATTAACTTGAGACCTCCCAGAAAGGAATACGAATCAATTAACCTGGATGGAGGGAGTATAAAGTATAAACCAAATGTAGGCTATAAAAATAATCAAGTACTTACTTTCTCCGGTTCTACATTGTCGGTGAGGTTAGTTAGTGATTGTGATTCCAGATTCCATCATTATAAAAACAGCTGAGAGTGTTATTATAAAAATAGCTGAGAATGCGAGTTTAGATAGTTTATTACTCCCTCCGTCCCAAAAGAATATGCACTTTGGGGACGGCACGGGTTTTAATGTAAAATTGGTAAAGTAAGAGAGATGTAGAGAGAAAAAGTAAGTAAAGTATTGTTAGTAGAGAATGGGTCCCACCTCATTAGAGCAAAGAGACTTTCCAAAATTAGAAAGTGCATATTCTTGTGGGACGGACTAAAAAGGAAAGAGTGCATATTCTTATGGGACGGAGGGAGTATTTAATAAATTTATATCCGGTGCATATCATCTTTCTTAGAAATAAATTATGTGGTAGATGGTTCTCAACTCTTAATTTCTGGGCCATCTGTGATATTGTGCTTGTCTTGGTATGTGGTTTAGGAAATACAGAGAATGACTGTATTAGAAAATGTGATCTATTATACTATTAAGAAAAAATGTTTTGTGGAAAATATATGTTTGGTTCTGTTTTGCAAATTTTGTTTTCATAAAAAAGGGCTGATTGATGCTCAAAACAGCCATCATCTTTCTTCACAATTTTCTGTCTGGATTGTCTCAATTTTTTATTATATTGAGGAATTGAGGATTAAATTTATTTTAAAGTGCATGCAAATCACATTTCACTATCAACTCAATTGTGTTGGCTGCCAAAAATTCACAGCTTATCTTATTACTAATCGAAGGCTCACTTTTAAAGAGTTGAACTTGATATCTAAATTTTCATGCAAATAGTTTTTGTGCAGCTATCAATTTTATTTTCAATTGCTTAATGGTAGTATATGAGGCCTTGATATCGTGCTTTGCGAAGTTATTTACCTTTTTAGTTCTTTAATGACTTTGTTTATACGAAGGCACCCAAATATTAGCAGTCAAAGTGGTGCCATATGCCTTGATATCCTGAAAGACCAATGGAGCCCGGCACTTACTTTGAAAACAGCACTCCTTTCTGTTCAAGCATTATTATCTGCTCCCGAACCTGACGATCCCCAGGATGCTGTTGTAGCACAACAGGTGCTACAATGCGCCTTTATCTTGTTTTCCTGATGACCTTATGTTACAAATTTTATCTTTTGCTTGCTCTTTCCGGGTACACTTGATCTTATGATGGTCAATTTTATCTTTTGCTTACTTGTTAATTGGTTGTTATTCTTCTGCACTCCTCAGTATCTAAAAGACTACCAGACTTTTGTTGGTACGGCTCGTTACTGGACTGAGGCATTCGCGAAAACATTGTCTCTTGGTGTCGAGGAGAAGGTATGTTACATTTTAAAGAAATATACTTGTCGTATACTAGCCCTCTTTGTCCATTGATTTTGCCGTGTATGATTACTTCTAGCTGCGTTCATTTAAGGCTTAACAGGCTTGTAGAATTGAGTCACACACATAAATGCGAATTAACCTAAACATTTAGTAATATAGAGAATTTGGCTCGATGCATTCAAAGTAACAGTACCAAGAAAAAGTAGTGCACACGAGCTACAAATAACAGTTCCAAATTTGGTGCAACCTGCGCAGGTACAGAAGCTTGTGGAGATGGGATTTGGTGAAGCTTTGGTGAGAAGTGCTCTAGAGAGTGTTGGTGGCGATGAGAACATGGCTCTGGAGAAGCTATGCTCCAGTTAGTATTAGTAGAAGCTGCAGCCCAAATTTGTTCATCACTTGATTTGAGTATAGCAGCCACATCTATATCTATCTATATATTCTACTACTACTATATTACTACTAAAAAACAGTCATGGAGTGAAAATTTTCCGCCTTCGACGAGACTGTTTTCAATTTCTTTTTCTCGTATTAAAAGTTGCATCTCATGTTATATTGTACTATGCTTGAGTTTTATTTAGGTTTGTAGTATTGTAAAGCTTTTAGTACCCCGTCCCACTCGAGATGTTCACATGTTCTTTTTAGTTTGTCATATTTTAGACACCCACAGTCCACTTTCTATATTTAGAGATAAATTTCTCTCATTATAATATTTAACTATTTTCTTTTCTGATACTCCACCTAATAACTCTTTGAAAATTCAAGAGAGCGGGACTAAGGGAGTATATTATTGGCTTAACATAGCATGTAATGAATCAAAGTGCATTTTACACCTTTTCATAATTTTTCAAAGTCCACGAATGTATAATTTCCAAATACAACGAATGTGAGATTGCTAAGTTAAGGAACTACTCTATCCATTCATAGTTAATTGAGTCATTTTTTAATTATGGGAAGTTCTAAAATAATTGAGCCATTTTTATTTTTGGCAAAAAGTAACAATCTCTCTTACTTTATTCTCTCGTATCTATTAGTAGTACTTTATTTACCATTCACTTAACACATTATTCTTAATCTTTATGTATGTCTGCCTCAAGTAATAAGGAACAAACGGCGTATTAAGTAGTTTATTCTTTTTTATTTTGAAAAATTAACTTTTGAAACTGAAAAATGTGGTTTTGCATATTATTTTAACAGTATCAACATATTAATTAAGTATCAAACTAATGAGAGCTGTGTAATTCATGATCATCACTTTGATATTAATTTTCTTCGTGGTGGGGTGATAATGAGTAGCTAATCAAAATGACATGGGAGATAGGCAGAAAAGAAAAAAATACTAACAAATATTAAAAAATTGCAAGGGAATATTTCCAAAAAAAAATTCAGATAGATTTTGATCAACTACTCATCCAGTAAATTTACAGTAGTCTGCTTGATTAGCATTCATGTTAATCAAATGATCTAATTTTTCTGTACAAACTGCAAATTAAAATCATAGAAATTCTCATAAACGAACATAAAAACAGTACGTACATAATAGTGGCCAAATCTCTGAATCTGAACTCCACCAACATTCAGAAAACAAGTAAGATTGAAGAAAAGTTACTTATCACATGTAGTTAATCGGAAAGCATATCTGAGGTGAGAAGAGCCAAAGCCCACAGAATCCATTAATTCAACATACAATTAATATAAATAATTAAAAAAAGAGGTAGGTAAATTTAGCATGGATAATGGTAGCAAACTTTGTAGTGTCCTCTAACACGAGGAGGTTGGCACAGAAAAAACAGCGTGATCGCCAGCGCCAGCGCCACCACCAATCCTAGCAGCGCCGATGAGCCACCGTCGTCTTCGTCGGAGCAGCAGCAGCCCTTTCCCATGGTGGACTGGGGACTATATATTCAAGAAGTTGGAAATATTCAAGATTTTAATTCCATATACTAATGACAACCAAGGAAAAAAGGATAATGGGATGCTGATATTATTGAAAGAGTTTGTAAGGATTGAATTAAATGAAAAAAGTTGGAGGTCAATTAATTAGAGTGGTGGAAAATAATGAGAAAGTTGGTATGAGGGGACAAAATGGTATATGCATAATTTAATACTACTCACTTTCCACTGCCAAATGATTAATTTTTTTGGTGCTATTTGGTGCACTATACTACTCCATTTTGTATCTAAACTACAGTAATTAACTTTTAACACTATTTTAACATAATAATGGCGTTTTGAGCATCCTCAAAACACGTTATTTTACATAATAATTTAGATAAAAATGAAAATTCACATAATAATCTATAGATAAAAATGAAAATTTATACTTTATAATTTTATAGGCTAGAATTAAAATTTGATAAATATTGTGATTCAAATAACTATTATCTTTAAATATAAGAATTGTTGTTTTTGGAGAACTTAATAGAAAGTGTTAAGAGGCAAATTTCCCTACTAGCTGAATGTATAACTTGATTAAATTTGTCCAGTCGAATGTGCAAGTGATCGAGAATTTTCTGTCATTAGACATTGAATTCGTCGCTACATTATTCCTTGAACTAGTATAAAAATCATTTTACGAAATAAATTACTCTATTTAGGAAGAATTAATTAATTAATTAATCAATTATATTTCCACCTATATATTTCCTTCAAATTAATGTAACAAGGGCAGGCATGTGGAGGTCTACGTCCGACAAAATTGACGTCTTAACTTCTACTCCTAATAAATCACAGTCTAAATTTTGGATCGATTTTAGCAATTTTTGTGGTTCTAATCCCAATTTAGCTTTATGTGGTCCATACTTGTTTGGTCAACTTTTAGGCCATAGCATTTCAAACTGTTTAGTCGCAATTAATTATAGAGAAGGCTGTGATTATTCTAGTCGATTTTTACTATTCAATTATAAAATAAACGATGATTAATGTAGTACTCCTCATTTTATCCCTACATCTTTCAAAAGTAGGTTGGACTCATTAAGAGGCCACAGTAATTTAGATGAAAATCCTGAAATTTTGCAAAAATCTCTATGAATAGAAGTTTGTTTATCTAAGTATTTTTTTTTACTTCGAAAATTTTCATATAGAAGGATCAGTAGAACATAGGTGACTTTGATTTTGAAGATAAAATTTTTCAAAAATCTCTATAAATAGAAGTTTGTTGATCTATGTTTCTTTTTACTCCGAAAAAGTTCATTTAAGAGGATCAGTAGAACTAGAATGTAGGTGACTTTTGATTCTGCACATGGTAGTGAAAGTTAAGGATTTTTAGAATGATTAATAATGTCTTCATTGCAAATGATGTGATGGAAAGGTTGAATAAGATAAATCTAGAAGCAACTATGCTCAAACTTGAATTTCGTAAGCCTCATTGACACATTTAGCAAGGACTTTCATGATGGGAGGTTGCATTGAAGTATAGGATTTGGGGAGAAACGAAATAGATGGAATGGAGTATCTCCAACCATTTATTCTAAACTTAAATCTATTTTAGTGTAAATATCATAACAAATAATGATTTTATTTCAATCATTTATATTAAACTCAAACTTACACAGAATATTCTCTATTCATTATTTTTTTCACATAAAATTGAAAGTAATTTGGATTTGTTTTAATATAAACACGAAATGGAGTACATTTTACTCCAAAACATAAAATGGGATGGATTTTTAAATACTATTAGAGTAAATTGTGAACTTCACTTTGAGTTTTAGAATACCATTGGAGATGACCTTATGTAGTGTGAGGTTTAATTCGATGTCCTTCGTTAATGTGTTGCCCACCTCATTATTTCAATTTTCACCTGCAGAGATGAGTTATGTTAATGCAATATGCTCTATATATCCCTTCATATTTTCTTTTGAAAGCTAAAACATTCAACGAGTTTGTTTTTAAAGGAGTCAAAGCATTTATGAATGCCTTTAGATTGAGTTGTAATATAGACTCTTTAGACGGTAGAGAAAATCAAACTATATTGTATAATCTTCACACATAACAACTTGTGGTCAATCTCCACAACACAATCAATCATACAACTTGTGGTCAGTCTCCGCAACACAATCAATCATAACAACTTAAATTTCAGTAAAATTAAACTTTGTCAAATTTCTTCTTTTCCTCTAACACCGTTTATTCTTTCTATTTCTTTTAATTTTTCATTTTTTCTAACTTTTTCGTGGTTACTCTTTTCATCTACTATTTTATACTTATCAACTCTTCTCATTTTTGCAATGTATTTTACCCTTTTTTCCCCTTTTAAATAGCTCAATCACTTTCTCATAAAATTTTCCTTTTATCACCTAATGGTATAAAATGTGTATATATTCCAAATTCGTCGTCTACGTAGATTTTTTGATATTTTAATATTTTATAGTTAGTTTTATTTGACTGTGCAGTTGTTAATCATTAACAAAAGTCAATTTTTTACTTGCGTAATTATTTTGATAAGATTAGTCTTTAGTCGTGTGAAATTGTATGATGATATTGTTTGTACCACTATTAAAGGAAATGCAGCTTGTCCTATATTGCATCGGTGATAAGTAAACCACGTGTAGCACTAGGTCTAGCAGCATCACAAAAATAACAGGGGTTCAACTCATAAAGAAAGAAAGAAAAAAAAAGAAAAGAAAAGAGTATATAGTACGAGCATTTAACTAAAAACTATAAGTATCACAAATTAAAAATATGATAGTGTGATGTGAGTATTTATTTTTGTCAAACGGTCATCCAATCAATTATTGGCTATAAGTCCTACAGTGATGCTCTTATTTGTTCGAACAAATCCAAATGATACTCGAAAACCATGCTTATCAGAACGTACCACTTTTAGTATATAGTATATTTAATTATTTTCTCCATATACATAAAATTCCTTCTCTCCCAATTATATATATATTTTTTTATAGTTCATCGATGTTTACCCAATCAATTATCATTGGTTAGTTCATCAATGGTTACCGAATCAAACTATTAGTAGTACTCCCTCAGTTCTATAGTAGATGTCACATTATCTTTTTTAATTTATCCTACAAAAGATGTCACATATCCCTTTTTAGAAAAAGTTCCCTCTCACATCAATTATAAAATTATATTTTCTCTCACCACTTAACGCACAAAATAACATCTCCTAAAATCTCGTGCCATCTTCCAAATGTGACATTTACTACGAAACGGATGGAGTACTTTTTATAGTTCATCGTCTATGACTCTATAGCCTATTCTTTTTTGTTTTTTATACCCTTTCATCGTCATTTCATATATGAATTAACCCTACTTTCACGTTTATCAGTGGTTCATTTGATTCACATCAGTTTCCATGCACCTTCCTTCTCATTAAACTGTTTTTATTTCTTGAACTTCTCGATGGCATGCATCTCGCTTGATTAATCACTACCCACACTTGAGGTATTGTGAAATTTTTTGCCTCCAAAACGCATTGGACTTCTTCTAAGAGCATATCTAAGGGAGAGGCAAATAAAGAGGTAAAGTTATATAATTATCATATTTATCTTTTTTTCATTAAAAATCATTCTCCAAGGGGAGAGGTATTTGAGAAGGTATTATACCTTTTCCCATTTTGAAGAGGTATCTTTACCTCTCCATCAATGGAGAGGTAAAATTTTATAACTATCATATTTGCCTTCTTTTCATGAAAAAACCATTCTCTAAGGGAGAAAGTATTTAAGAAGGTATCACACTTTATGTATTTTTAATGTATTTTGTACTATTATTTTATGTTTAGAAAATCATTTACCTTTCTATATACCTTTTTCCTTTTGATTATGTTTCTTTTTGAAAGGATATATTTCACTTTTTGAGGAGGTATATAGATGATATACCTCTTTTATTTACCTTTTCTTGTTGGAGATGCTCTAAGACTACTTCCATTGGTAACATTGGAAGCAAGCTCCCGGGCAAATGGGAGCTCGAAGAAAACAATTAAATATAAGAATATCAATAGTAACAAAAGCAGAATCGTCCTCATATTATAACTAAAGGAGGTTCAAAAGATTATATAATTTCAACTATTATATTGGATGAAAAGATTATATAATTTCAACTATAATTTCGGATGAAAAGATCATAACATTTTAAAAAAATATTACATAGTATAAATAAGGAATTAGGTGGATTCATAAATTAAATGTGACATGGTACTTGACAAATTTAGTAAAATATAATAATATATTAGTTTTTATATATATGGATAAATAAAAATGAAAAAAATAAAAAACTCTTATTGATGGACAGAGTCTTATTGATAGACAGAGGAAGTATTTTGAATATTACTTTTATTAGTGTTTTAATATTTTAATAGTCAGAAAATAGCACAAATATAGTACTCCTCCATATTTGAAATCGTACAAATTTTAAAACTCAAAATGAGTATAGTAACGGGGGGAGTGTTATATTGCTAACTCAATACTTAATTGCTAACTACAACTATAATAATGTGACTATATAAAATTAACTATGTAAAAATAAATTAACTATGATAAAATTGCCGACAATAAAAATTATAAATTTTAAAATATAAAACCAATTTTATAAATTAGAAATGTAGTATAACGTTTTCTCTAAGAAAGAGGCGGTTAATTGGGCAAAAATAACTTAAGTATTAAAGCTCAATAATGTTTTTGCTAACTATTGATTTCATAAAATAAAAATTAAAAAGGTAAAAAATTGAAAAATAAATAAAAACTATGTTTTTGCTAACTATTGATTTCATAAAATAAAAAAATTGAAAAGTTAAAAAATTGAAAAATAACTAAAAACTGGCACTCTAATTATTAAGGTGACCCAATTTAAAGGCCCAATTTAAATGCGCCAGCCAGCCGTTGACGGAAACGTTGCCAGCAGAAGCCTCCATCCTCTTCTTCATGCTTCATATTTTGAAATTTCCGGTAACTCCTCCATCTTCATATTTATATACTATAAATATTTAGGAATTAAATATATAGCACAATTTGTAACATCCCAGAATAGGTGTGTGTTAAAATGACAACACCTCTTAAGGTAACACCACACCACCAATCCTAGTCAATCATTTGTACACATGGACGAATAATCAGCTACCATGTGGCAATGATAAAAATTGCTCAAGGGTAAATTTTCACGGACTGCAATATCCAATACGTTAGACTGCAATTTTTCCCGCCTGCAATATCCAATACGCTGGACTGCAATCAGATTGCAGTCCAGCGTATTGGATATTGCAGTCTAGCGTTTATAATATTGCAGTCTAGCGTGGTGTCACAGTATTATTTTAAGAGTGTTGTCATTTTAATGCACCCCTCCCAGAATATGCTTAAATGAAATTTATTATTTCAATAAGGAAATATCTGGATTATGATCAGTAGATAAATATTTTAAATAAGAGATTATATGGATTGAGTGAAAATAAGGGGGCAATAAATTGCTTGAATTTAATTCTAGTGAGGGCGTGTTTTGTAGGCTGGTTGGGAGATGCTCCAATTAAAACTACATTAGGATATACCCATATGGATTATAGCGTGCGAAGTCCAAATTGGGCTTAGTGTTTTGTAGGCTGGATACATGGGCCCACTGTTTTGAGAAGCGTTTCGGAAGACTAAAGGTCTCTCACAATGGGACGTGTTTTGTCATAAATGCCCTCTCCTAAATTGCTGTCTCCCAGAAAAGCCCTTACGTCAAATATAGGCGCGATCGTTGGGCGCCAGTTTTTTAGTGAAAAAGTTAAATTGCGTGCCTGTGATTGGTTGGCGCCGTTGTGACGCGGATCACAAATTAGAATGTGCATATAAACATCTGTACATCACTCACAAATTAGTTTCACTACTGCATAGAGGATACCCAAATCGCAAATCTGCATTCATGTCTAAACCAAGATGCAACAAATCTGCGTTACGTGTGAATGGTGGTAGTCGCGGTGAGATTAATCTTGCTCTTTTGTACTGTTTTTGATTTAATTTTTGCATTCGCTCATTTTTTGTCCCTATTAGTTGGGTGGAATGGTATGCCTCATTCCAGCCCCAGGGCGGACCGCACACGCCAGTGCTGGGCAGACAGAGAGGAAGGGTATCTACTCGCAACGCTGAAGGAACTGGTCAGTCTCAGATGGAAGGCTGATAACGGGTTTAGAGGTGGTTATCCCTCCAAACTCGAGGAGGCCTTGCGCCGGGAGTTTCCAACCTGTGGACTGAGGGCTAATCCGCATATACAGTCCAAAATTCATACCTGGAAGAAGAGTTACGGGGCTGTGGCCCACTGTTGGATAAGAGTGGTGTTGGATTCAATATCCACGGCGATTACAAGATAGATTGTGACGATCACGTATGGGACTGAGATAATCAAGGTGTGTAATGTTTGAAACTCACGTTGTTCTTGTTGACTAAACAAATTAAACATTGTATATTTTGGTCTATATATGCAAATTGATGGCCCTGCATTCATTTTATGTATTGCGTTTCTCTGACCACATTTTTCGCACACTTTAGGCTGATCCAAGTGCCCGGGCGATACGTAACAAAGCATGGCCGTACTATGATGACTGGAAAATTGTGTTCGGTAAGGATCGGGCCACTGGAGTGGGAGCAACGGACACTGAGCGGGCAAACTCCATGTACGCTCCTAACAGTGGCAGTGGGAACATGGGAAGCGGCTACGGATCCAACTACGAGGGTGATGAACCATATGAGGAAGTTGGAGGTAATGAACGTTCCACTCCCGATGGAGCACCGGGCAATATCCATAGCTCACCGCCTGTTGGCTCTGACTCGGGCAAGGCTAACAAAAAGCGAGGACGGGGGGACGCTCCAGATGGGATCGTTGATGTGCTCACCAAAATGCATGAGGATACAAACACTAGGCTCGAATACTTGTCCACTCGTATTGGGTATGAGTTTGATGTCACAAAGGCTCGTAAGGAACTCTCTGTCCTGATCTCGGCCATTCCAGAACTCACACTTTCGCAAGTGTTCAAGGCATCTGATGCGATCCTCGCTAAGGGAGAGAGACTTGACTACTTCATGAGCTTACCTGAGATTGCGCATCATGCGTACGTGTGGCATGCTTCGGAGAACTACGTAGGCAACAGAGGTGTAAGGCTCAATGGTGGGTGTTCTGTTTGGTAGTAGTTAAGTTGTTTTTGTTTTGGGAACTAAGCTTTTGGTTATGCAAGTAGACTGAAGTAATGTCTTAGTATGATAGCTGATGAATTTTTGTAAAATATGTATTATGCATCAACACCTATGTGAATATATGAAGTAATGCTATTGTGAACGAAGCTTTAGGAAATGCTCTGCTGAACACTTCTTGCACTACAACACATATACTACTACATACATCACTAACAGTAGGCATCAACAGGGAAGAGCCACTCACATTACGATAACTTACAAAAAACAAAACATGCTCGTAGCATTTAAAATCGGAGCATGCTTTAGTGCGTGAAATGCAACCCTCCCCTAAATACTTGTACTAATAGACAATACTTATGTAGTGCAAGACCGTAGTCCGCGATTAACGGCACGGTATATTCAGGCTTTAATTAAGACATAGAAGTGGACACCGTTGATATCAAAAAGGAGGAAATGCAAGGTCATACACCATCCTAGTGAATTACGGCACCTGAAGAGTGACCAACCACGTTTGATACGGATCTTCCCACTGCCACGTGTATTGGAAAACTATGTAGACTAGAAACGTAATTTGGATATTGTTCTCATCGCTGATGATTATAAGTTTGTGCTTGAAACCGATTGCCCCGAAAACACCTGCTGATAATGCTTCTGCGGAAGATAAGGCCGTGTACAATAAGTGGATAAAGGCAAATGAGATGGCGAAGTGCTATATTTTGGCTTCTATGTCAAATGTACTTCAACATCAGCATCATTCCTACGAATCCGCTTATGAGATCATGGAGAACCTTAAATCTCTTTTTGGGACTCAGAGTCGATCCGCTAGATCTCTAGTGATTAGGAGTCTCATGAATAAGACGATGAAGGAGGGCACACCAGTTAGGGACCATGTCCTTGAAATGGTGCGCCATCTCAATCAAATTGAGGTCTTGGGAGGATCAATAGATCCAGATTCTCAAGTAGACATAATACTCCAAAGTCTTCCGGCAAGTTTTCAACAGTTCAAAGTCAACTATGAGATGACTAAGCAAGACCTTAACTTGGCTGAGCTTCTAACTGAGCTTCAAAACGCTGAAGGCATTTATCCCCAAGCTAAGCAAGCTATGTTGGTTGACCGCGCCTCCAGTTCCAAAGTCACTAGACCTAGGAAGGATGGCAACGCGAAGCAGGCTGCCAAGGGATTGAAGGCAATGAAGGGCAAGAAGAAGGTCAAAGCAAGAAAAACTGGCAAGTGTTTCAAGTGCGGTGAAAAGGGACATTGGAAACCTGATTGCCCCAAAAAGGGTAAAGGTCCAAATGGTCAAGGTAAACACCAAGCTCATGTTCTTAAAACTTACTTAGCAACTGTTTCTACCCATTAATGGGTAGTAGATACGGGAGCAACTGATCATGTATGTTTCGATCCCGCTTTATTGCAGGAATCAAGGAAACTAAGTGAAGGGGAGATCACTGTCCATCTGGGGGATGCTACTAGAGTGAGAGCGATTGCAGTGGGAGCTGTTTATATTCGCTTTTCTAGTTGTAGAGTTTTGGTATTAAACAATGTTTTATTGATACATTCGTTTAGAAGGAACCTGATTTCGGTTTCTAAACTGGTTTTTGACAGATATTCTATTTCTTTCAATGATGCTTGCATTATAAGGAGAGATGATTATTTTATCTGTCAAGGTATCATGGATAATAACTTGTATACTATATGCTCTACGCATCATTTTGTTGAGTCGAATGACATATCTGTTTCTCGCAAGAGAAAGACTTCACCACACGATGTGAATGATATGTACTTATGGCATCTAAGACTTGGCCATGCCAATCCGAGAAGGATCCAAAAGTTGGCGAGCCTTGGCTCAATTGAAGGACTGAGCTTAGACCCTTTTCCAACTTGCAAATCCTGCTTGGAGGGCAAGATGACCAAAAGATCCTTTAAGATCAAAGGAAATAGAGCCAAGAAAGTACTAGATCTCATTCACTCGGATGTGTGTGTTCCATTCCAAATTCAAGCTAGGGGAGGCTATGTATATTTCATCACCTTTATTGATGATTATTCCAGACTAGCCCAGGTCTATTTGATGCAACGCAAATCAGAATCCTTTGAGAAATTCAAACAGTTCAAGGCATTTGCAGAAACGCGTCATAGTAAGACTATAAAAGCCTTACGATCTGATCGAGGAGGAGAGTACCTTAGTGATGAATATTTGGGCTACTTAGCGGAAGTTGGGGTTGAATCCCAACTGACTGCACCTGGCACTCTTCAACAAAATGGGGTTGCGGAAAGGAGAAATCGAACATTTCTTGAACTGGTTCGATAAATGATGTGTTATGCTCAGTTGCCAAAATTCCTCTGGGGATTTGCGCTAGAAACAACGTGTTATACCCACAATAACTTACCTACAAAGTCAGCGCCTAAAACACCTCATGAGTTATGGACTGGGCGTAAGTCCAACCTAGAACATCTCAAGATATGGGTTTTTCCGGCGCATGTGCTAGTTAAAGATCCAAGTAAATTGGACTCTCGCACAGAGGTATGTTTGTTTGTGGGATATGCCAAAGGAACAAAAGGCTATGAATTCTATAGTCCTCAAGACAACAAAGTATTTGTAAGCACAAATGCAAAGTTCTTGGAAGAGGAATATATAAAGAATCAAAAACCCCGAAGTGTAATCACTCTTGATGAAATGAGAGATGATGGCGTTCCAATTACACAAGAGAAAACTCCACAAGAAAATATTGCACCACGTATTACAACTTCTACTCCTACGATTGAGAGCCTCGTCATAGTGGGAGGGTTTCAAAAGAACCAGAAAGGTGGATTGGTCTGGGAGAGTCTTCAGACTCAGTTTCCGGTTATCTAGAACCTGACCCCTGGAACTACAAAGAAGCAATAGATGATTTGGATGGTCTCAACTGGATTGAGGCAATGGATTCCGAATTACAATCAATGGAGGATAAGGACGTTTACAACCTTGAAAACCTACCCGAAGGCTGCATTGCCATTGGGAGTAAGTGGGTATTCAAGCGTAAACGAGGTCCGGATGGGAATGTTAAATTGTTTAAAGCCAGATTAGTGGCAAAGGGTTATACCAGAGAGAAGGCATCGATTATGATGAGACCTTCTCACCTGTCGCTATGCTTAAGTCAATTCGGATCCTCCTATCCATCGCAGCCTACATGGACTGGGAAGTATGGCAAATGGATGTCAAGACCGCCTTCTTGCATGGCAGTCTTGAGGAAACCATTTACATGAAACAACCCGAGGGCTATGAGGTTAAGGGCAAGGAGCACATGGTGTGGAAGCTTAAAAGATCCATTCATAGACTCAAACAAGCATCCAAAGAATGGAACATGTGTTTCGATAAAACTATTAAATCATTTGGTTTTGATCAGTGCCCAGAAGAGAGCTGCGTATATAAGAAAGTTGAAGGTGCAAATGTGGTGTTCTTGGTACTTTACGTGGAAGAAATCTTACTAATTGAAAACAATAATGAGATGTTGTTGTCCGTAAGAAATTGGTTGTCTACCCAGTTTGAGATGTGATAAGGATAATTTCATGCATTGGTTATGTGGTAAAATTCTGTGATTTCCTGGGTCTAACAAGGTTTTATAAGCCAAGTGTGTAGATAAATCGCCAGCCCCAGGAAGAAGACGAAGATTTCCTGGAGGAAGAAGCTGGCGGGAAAAATGAGTGGAAGAAGGAAGAGCTACTAGACTGAGGAGCATCAAATCAGAGGGCAAAATAGGGAACAAAGGAACAGTTTAGTAGCCCTATCCACTATAAATAAGAGCATCTGATCAACATGAAGATATCTCGTTCCATCACTTTTTTGGCTCTTAGCTTAGTTTTTTTCACTTCTCTACACACACTATCACGGGGAATTGTCGCGGGGGTTCACGTTTCTAGTCTGGTTGTGGCGTAACACCGTCTCTACGGAGATGAAGAAACAATTGTTATTTGCTTTCCAGTTTACACTTCGTATTTCCCGAGTGTTCGCTGTTCGAAGCTCAGCTCTGTTTTGTTATTCTCGTTGAATACTTCATATTTTGTTATGGATGTTGCTACTTTTGTTTCGTTTACCTTATTGCAGTGTTGTTGGTTTGAACTGTTGGATATTGGTGGTTGATTTGAGTTTGGAGTTTGAATTGTATGGGGTTTTGAAGTGGATCGGTTAAATCTGGTTGAATCTGTGAAGATCGGAGATGAAAATAATGTTTAATTGTTGTGGATGGCTTGGATCCGGAGTGGATTAAGCGTCCCGTGGCTGGATCTATTTACTTTTGCATGATTGAGATGTTTAAATTCTGCATTCTCGTTTACGTCGTCTAGTAGTTGTAGATCTGCTTTAATTCTGCCTGTTTATTGTGTCTATCGGTTTAATTTTGGTTTGCCCTGTTTTGATCTTTGTTTTGTCCTGTTTTTCACTGATTGTTTCATGATAAAAGTTGGAGAAGATGATGTCGCTGTTAGTTATTCCTTTAGTTAGTTAACCGCATTTGTGGAACTCCCAGCTGGGGGTTCGCCAGCTTCCCTACTTCCTTCTTTTCTTACTAACTCAGGCTCTGGATCCAGGAAAAATGGATCAGCTGCTCAAGGTAAAGATCCCCCTAAATCTCCCTTCTGGAGGTCATCCTGAACAGGAACTTCTCTGGGTCTAGGGCTATCTTCTTGAAACACCTGACTCTCCTTCCCCTTACTTGCTTGTGCGGGTACTTCCTCATCGATCTCCAATGTTGGCCCTTCATAACCCCTTCCGGATCTCAAGGTGATGTGACTAATGTTTGCTCGGTCAGGTGGCTTGACCGTGACAGGAAGTTTTCCTTCATTTCCCCGCATCTTGTTCAAAGAAACCGCGATCTGGGACAGCTGTTTTGCCATCATGTCCATGGCAGCTTTGTGTTCCGATTGAGCGTCTTGCAACTTGTGCACCACGTCGTTATTGGATTGCAAGTTATTCTGCATGAACTGCTGTGAATTCACTAGGTCGTGGACCATGTCATCCAGACTCCTCTGTGGCCTGGAGTTGAATTGGTTAGAATTTGATCCTTGACCTTGGTGTTGTCCTTGGGGTTGTCGGCAGTTCCCCTGATTTCCTTGGTGGGTATTGTACTGGTTGCTAGACCCTTGATTCCCTTGGTGATTTGGTTGAGAATTCTGATAGTTCCCTTGGTTATTCCTCTGGTGAGGTGGCACATAGGAGTTCCCTGGATTGTTCTGATTCCTGTTTCCCCAATTAGTATGATCCTGATTCCTGTACCCCAGTTGCAATTGCCCCTCTTGATTTTTCTCTGACCAGTTGGACTGCCTCTCTGGAAGGTGTGCATAATTTGTGAGCTGCAGTGGGGGCGGCTGACTTTGATCATTGTCAGTCCATCTAAAATTGGGGTGAGTTCTCCATGGGGCCTCCCTTTGTCTCCCTTGGTTCCAACTTCCATCCGGATTCCAGCTTCCCATTGAATTTGCCTGGGTTTGGCATTCCCCTTCACAAGATTGACCATAATAAGGATGAAGTTGCCTTTCCTCCGGACCAGGGGGTTTCTCATTTTCTGATGGAGCATGAGGGTTGTACTTCTCAATTGCATTCAGCAGTGCTTTCTCCAATTTGTCTATCATGTCTTCCACCTTCTTGTCATCTTGCTCTGTTACTGCATTGGCTGATCCCCTTCTCAAAATGCTCCGCGGGTTATCATAGGCCTTCTTCGCCTCGATCAATCTCCCCAAAGTTTCTCTGGCTTCACTTGCTTTATTCTTGGTAAAATTTCCCCCGCTCGAGGAATTCATCAAGTCCTTCGATTCAGGGTTTGCACCTTCGTAAAACAGATAGTAAGTCTCTGCCTCGATCATCCTGTGGTTCGGACAAGCATCCAACAGTCCCTTGAACCGGGACCAATAAGAGCTCAGAGACTCATCATATTCTTGTTTGCACTCCTGGATCTCCTTCTTCAAGGCATTTGTCTTGTTGGACGGGAAAAAATAATCCAAGAACTCCAGCTTGAAGTCTTTCCATGTATTGATCGAGTCTGGTGGGAGCCTCAACAGCCAAGTATTAGCCTCCCCCTTGAGGGCAAACAGGACTGCACGCAAGCGGTAGTCCTCCTCAGTCGCCTCGTTGGGCCTCTTTTGAATGCTGCAAAGCTTACTAAACTCGTTTAGGAATTCGTAAGGACACTCGTTCCTTCGTCCAGAGAATGTGGGCAAAACTCCGAGCACATTTGTCTTGATATCGATAGACCTCCGGCGCGGGTTTGAGACTATGGCATGGGCGGGCTCACCGTCTAGATGCGCGGTAAGTGATCCTATCTCCGGATCGGGATCCACTAAATGTGCCATATTCACGTCTTCCTCTTCCTCAGTCTCGGAATGCTCTGTTTCTGTGGACGACTTCGGGTCCTTTTCTCCTGACGAGTTCCACTCCTTCTCACTTTCTGATTCGAACGGAAACGGGTCTACTGTCCTTAACCCTGATCTGGTAGTGACGGTGGACGTAGACTCCTTGACTTGCCACTTGTATCGGGTGTTTCCTGACCCAGATGAACTAGCCCAACTTCCAGAATGGAAGCCCGTGTTCATAAACTGTCAAGAAAACAAAATAACAGAAATTAAACTATTTGCACCAATTCCTCAAACGCATAAACAATTAACGCCATCCATCCCCGGAAATGGCGCCATTTGAAGCTCGCCCTTTTCTGTTTGTGCTAAGTACTGTGTGCATAGAAAGGAATAACAAGTCTCCTAGGTCCAAGTGAATCCACTAGATCACAAGGTCTAGGAACTCACGGATCGTTGGAAGATCTCGGTCGTCGGAAAGAAAAAGGCACCGAACCCAGTGGCAGCTAAGAATGCTAAGGGAAAGAAGAAACAGCGGGGTGACAAGAAGCAAACTGGAAAGTGCTTCAAATGTGGAGAGAAAGGTCATTGGAAGCCAGACTGTCCTAAAAAGGGCAAGGCTACAGGTATGCACCATGCTCTAGTAGTCGAGTCATGTTTGGCTTCGACATCTACTCATACTTGGGTTATTGATACTGGAGCAACTGATCATATATGTTTTGATCCTGACTTAATGCAGGTGACAAGACGGCTACATGATCGTGAGATCGAAGTCCAGCTGGGCGACGCTACGAAAGTGGCGGCCGTTGCAGTGGGAGACGTTTATTTACGTTTTTCTAGTGATAGATTTTTGATTTTGAAGAATGTTTTGTTGATACCTTCTTTTAGAAGAAATTTAATTTCAGTTTCTAAATTGTCTTTTGATGGATATTCGATTTCTTTTAATGACAATTGCGTTATTAAGAAAGATGGTTCTTATATCTGTCGTGGTATCATGGAAAGCAATCTGTACACAATCACTTCTACACAATTTAATCAACGTAAATCAGAACTCAATAATACATCGAAAATTTCTAAGAAAAGAAAAGAACCTTCAAGTTCAATGAATGACACGTACTTATGGCACCTTAGACTTGGTCATGCCAACGAAAGAAGGATTCATGCGATGGTTGATCAAGATCTCATCAAAGGTCTTGAGAAGGAACCATTTTCGAAGTGTGAATCCTGTCTCGAAGGCAAGATGACTAAGAGACCTTTTAGGTCAAAGGGAAATAGGGCCAAGGAAGTACTTGAGCTCATTCATACTGATGTGTGTGGACCAATGTCAACCGAGGCAAGGGGTGGCTATCGATACTTCGTCACCTTTATAGATGACTTCTCGAAAGTTGGATATGTCTATTTGATGCGCTACAAGTCTGAAACTTTTGACAAGTTCAAGGAGTTTAAGGCTAAAGTAGAGACGCGTCATGGTAAGACTATCAAATGCCTGCGATCTGATCGCGGAGGCGAATACCTAAGTGCCGAGTTTTTGGACTACTTA